>NC_062282.1:53858609-54175796 GCF_902655055.1 Lutra lutra
CCTAATGAATATGGATGCAAAAATTATTGGCAAGTCAAATTCAACAATATGTTAAAAAGATCATACACTTTGGGGCACCTGGGTGGCTCAGTGGGTTAAGCCTCTGCCTTCGGCTCAGGTCATGATCCCACTGTCCTGGGATCGAGCCCTGCATTGGGCTCTCTGCTCAGCAGGGAGTCTGCTCTGCACCCTCCCCACCGCCTCTCTGTCTACTTGTGATCTCTGTCTTTCAAATAAATAAATAAAATCTTAAAAAAAAAAAAGATCATATACTTTGATCAAGTGGCATTGATTCCAAGGATACAAGGAAGTGGCATTGATTCCAAGGATACAAGGATACATGCAAGTCAATAAATGTGATACATCATATTAATAGGAAAAAATGAAAATCATATGATCATCTTAATAGATGCAGAAAAATCATTTGACAAAATTCCATATTCCTTCATGATAAAAACTCTCAATAAAGTGAATATAAAAGGAACATACCTCGACATAACTAAGGAACATATATGACAAGCCCACAGCCAACATCATACTCAAAAGTAAAAGGTTCAAGGTTTTCTTCTAAGATTAGGAACAAGACAAAGGATGCCCATTCTTATAATTAACATTGTACTGAAAATCCTCTCCAGAATAAATTTAACCAAGAAGGTTACACCTGTAAGAATGGCTATTATCAAAATGACAAGTAATAACAAATGTTGGTGAGGATGTACAGAAGGGGCCTTGTGACAATATAAGTTGGTATAGCCACTAATGAAAACAGTATGGAGTTTCCTCAAAAAATTAAAACTAGAACTATCATATGATCCAAAAATCCCACTTCTGTATAAATATCTGAAGAAGACAAAATCACTCTCTGAAAGAGATATTTTATTCCCATGTTCATTGCAGTATTATCACAAGAGTCAAGATATGGTATCAACCTATGTCCATTTATGAATGGATGAATGGGTAAAGTATATATATGGTGTGTATACAATGAAATACTATTTGCCATGAGAAAGAAGGAAATCCTGCTGTTACCTCCAACCTGGACAGAACTTGAGGGCATAATTATGCTAAATGGAGTAAGTCAGACAGAAAAAGACAAATACTGTATATCACTTGGATGTGGAATCTTAAAAAAAAACAAACTCACAGGAATAGAGTAGAATTTTGGTTACCAGGGACTGGGGGTTGGGGGAAATGGTACATGTTGGTCAAATGGTACAAACTTTCAGTTCTAAGATGAGTAAATTCAGGGCACCTGGCCAGGACACTTGGTTAAGTATCTAATTTGGCTCAGATCATGATCTCAGGGTCCTGGGATCAGGCCCCTGGTGGGGTCTTGTTCTCAGTGGGGAGTCTGCCCTCTTTCTCGGCCCTTCCCCCACTTGTGCTCACCCTCTCTCTCTCAAATACATAAATAATTTTTTTTAAATATGAATAACTTCTGGGGATGTAGTGTGCAGCATGTTGATTATAGTTATTAATAGTGTCCTATATATTTGAAACTTGTCAAGGGAATAGATCCTAAATGTTTTCACTGCAAAAATGGAATGGTAATTATGTGAAGTGTCAACTAACCTTACTGGAGTAATCATTTTGCAACATGTAAGTGTATACCTTAAACTTTCACAATGCTGTATGTCAACTATATCTCAATAAAACTGGAAAAAAATTCCTACTACACATTTGGTACTCCATCAGTATTTCTTCAATAAGGGAATTGAATGAACATATTTGTTCTGAATGTGCTCTGAATTATTCATGTTATAGATTAGAAAACTAAAACTTAAGAAGTTACATAATTTTCCCAATGTCATATATTTAGTAAATAGATGTTGGAGCCAGGAACCAAGCCCAGGTTTTCTGACTCAGAGCTTCTACATGCTCGAAAATACTATGTCTGTAAAAACTGACTTTGCTTTGTTCCCCATATCATGCTGCTTTTTTCTTCCATAGCATTGTCTCATTTGCAGATAATGTTTCAGGAAAAATAAAAATATTCATAAATTATTCCAACACTATTTTCAAATGGTTAAATGAGGTAATTCTTTCAAAAACATTTTCACTTTTTGTGAGATAGAAAAGACACTCAAAAACATATTTCTTTTTTCTTTTTTTTTTTTTACAGCTTTATAAACATATATTTTTATCCCCAGGGGTACAGGTCTGCGAATCGCCAGGTTTACACACTTCACAGCACTCACCATAGCACATACCCTCCCCAATATCCATAACCCCACCCCCCTCTCTCAACCCCCTCCCCCCATCAACCCTCAGTTTGTTTTGTGAGATTAAGAGTCACTTATGGTTTGTCTCCCTCCCAATCCCATCTTGTTTCATTTACTCTTCTCCTACCCCCTCAACCCCCCATGCCGCATCTCCTCTCCCTCATATCAGGGAGACATATGATAGTTGTCTTTCTCCAATTGACTTATTTCGCTAAGCATGATACCCTCTAGTTCCATCCACGTCGTCGCAAATGGCAAGATTTCATTTCTTTTGATGGCTGCATAGTATTCCATTGTGTATATATACCACATCTTCTTTATCCATTCGTCTGTAGATGGACATCTAGGTTCTTTCCATAGTTTGGCTATTGTAGACATTGCTGCTATAAACATTTGGGTGCACCTGCCCCTTCGGATCACTACGTTTGTATCTTTAGGGTAAATACCCAGCAGTGCAATTGCTGGGTCATAGGGTAGTTCTATTTTTAACATTTTGAGGAACCTCCATGCTGTTTTCCAGAGTGGTTGCACCAGCTTGCATTCCCACCAACAGTGTAGGAGGGTTCCCCTTTCTCCGCATCCTCGCCAGCATCTGTCATTTCCTGACTTGTTAATTTTAGCCATTCTGACTGGTGTGAGGTGATATCTCATGGTGGTTTTGCTTTGTATTTCCCTGATGCCGAGTGATATGGAGCACTTTTTCATGTGTCTGTTGGCCATCTGAATGTCTTCTTTGCAGAAATGTCTGTTCATGTCCTCTGCCCATTTCTTGATTGGATTATTTGTTCTTTGGGTGTTGAGTTTGCTAAGTTCTTTATAGATTTTGGACACTAGCCCTTTATCTGATATGTCATTTGCAAATATCTTCTCCCATTCTGTCAGTTGTCTTTTGGCTTTGTTAACTGTTTCCTTTGCTGTGCAAAAGCTTTTGAAAAAAGAAAGGATGAATACCCAAGTTTTGTAGCAACATGGACGGGACTGGAAGAGAAAATGCTGAGTGAAATAAGTCAAGCAGAGTCAATTATCATATGGTTTCACTTATTTGTGGAGCATAACAAATAGCATGGAGGACAAGGGGAGATGGAGAGGAGAAGGGAGTTGAGGGAAATTGGAAGGGGAGGTGAACCATGAGAGACTATGGACTCTGAAAAACGATCTGAGAATTTTGAAGGGGTGGGGGGTGGGATGTTGGGGGCACCAGATGGTGGGTATTATAGAGGGCACGGATTGCATGGAGCACTGGGTGTGGTGCAAAAATAATGAATACTGTTATGCTGAAAAAATTAAAAAATTTAAAAAAAAAACATTTCTTTAACAACTGGTAAATTGAAAAATAATGTCAGATACCCATTGTGTTATACTAAATTATTCCCTTTCCTTTCTGAAAGCAAATGGTATTATCAACTTCGTGCCACACAAGTTTTATACCACTCTGCCCCATGGTATGAAATTAACCTTTACCTGACATTTGTAGGTAATCATTTTGGGAGCCATACAATAAATCATTTAATAAAATGAAAATTGAATAACTTTTCAGAAAGAATGTATGCTTGTTTTAAGTACTTCTAAATGGAGGCAATTGTACTCAACAACAAAAGTAGCTCTTTGTATCACCAAACACAAATGAGTGGATTGGCCTTCCACAAAGGCAGCCAGGAAGTACCTGGCCTAGAACCAGAATGGGCCTCTTAATAACAACCTCAAACAAGACAACTATGCCTGTGGGCTTTTCTTCCCTGCTGTCTTCATCTGTGGTCACTGAGCTTTTGCAATTGATTGAAAAAGCTGATTACGTTTACAAGGAAATTGCATCACTGTGTGAGATAAAAACTAATATCTTAATCTCCTTATCATTTAGCTTAAAAGAACACTTATCTTTGGGAGAGAGAAGTTGATAACTTTTTCAGAAAATGGAAATGATGGAAAGTCACCATGAAGATAATTTTGGTTTTGCAAAGTATCACTTGACTGCCTCCCTTAGTTACACCAATATAAAGAGGTGGATGCCAGCTGTTATGTTCTTGAGGACCTTAGCAAATCTGCTTCATTCTGTGATATTCCAAGTTGGTTTCTCAGAACGAATGGACTAATATGCTTAACAAGGCTAGAACCTTTTGGAGGAAAAGGACTCATACCTGAAATCCTGATCTTTGAGATCTAAAGTTAGGAAATCTAGAGGAGTGGTCCAGAATATCTTCAACCAAGTTCCAAAAGTACCACAAGGAAATACAATTACCTTGAAACATAAGGCTTCCAAGCAACCCTGCTTTAATACAAGAGTCTGTGAGATTGTAAAGCAAGATAAATTTAAGAAGGAAAAAAGGGCTTATAGCTGCTACTTCCTCTGAAATATTTCCTTTATTATTTAAAAAAAGATTGGCCATTTCACTTCACATGAGGCTCTGAGCACACACACAGCAAAAGCCATCCCAGCATTTTAAATAATAATTGGCTTGAGAGACTAATGCAATCAATGTATTTAACAGCATTTAAAAATACAGAATAAGGGGGGCACCTGGGTGGCTCAGTGGGTTAAACCCTCTGCCTTCAGCTCAGGTCATGATCCCAGGGTGTTGGGATAGAACCCCACAACAGGCTCTCTGCCTTGCAGGGAGTCTGCTTCTCCCTCTCTCTCTGCCTGCCTCTCTGCCAACTTGTGATCTTTGTCTATCAAATAAGTAAATAAAATCTTTAAAAAAAAATTACAGAATAAGGAATTTAGGAGTTCCCTTTAACAACAATGAAATCAAGATAGTCATTGCTCATAAGGGCTAGCCATTTGTTTGCATTCCATAAAATAAGGAAATTTTGCATCTCTAGGAAGTGTATACATACAGATCAGTGGCTCTCAATTAGTGGCGATTTTGCCTCCTCCCAGGAGATATGTGGCGATGCTGGGAGACATGGTTACTTGTCACAATTGGGTGTTGCTATTGGCATCTAGTGGGTAGAAGCCAGGGATGCTGTCAAATATTCTACAATGCAGAGGTCAGCTTCTCACAATGAATAATTATCTGTCCAAAATGTCCGTAGTACTGAGGTTCAAAAACACTGATATAGGTAAAAACAATCATCTTAAATCCTCAGAAAACCATAGACCTCATTACAAACTCCAAACAAGTCAGTGAATTTGAAAACTGGCAAAGACATTGGCATCTTTCCATTTTCAGACACCTGATTCATTTCTTCACCTCCAAGAACATATTCTTGGGGGCCCCTGAACAGAAACTCTTCAGTTATTCCTTCTAGTATAATCCCAAATTCACATTGGCATTCTGGAGGATGATAGGACAGGCTTTGAGAATTTTGCCTATATTTAAACAGACAATGTTTCTATACAGTGCATTGTAGGGAATTTTATGTACTTGGCAATTTGGTAAAAGAGACTCAACAACCAAACAAAACTTCCATAAAAAAATCCAGGATTGTTATATAATATATAGGAGCAGCTTTGGGCCTCTTAAACTAAGTTGTCCTCTGATTTATAATTTAGTATTAAGACTGAATTCTAGTCAAACAGAACAAGTTTTGAGTCCCAACTCCATTTTAGAACTGTTTTATTGTGGAACCCAGATTCATGTATTTCACTAAAAAATAAAGTTGTGCTTCTCTCAGAGACTTATTATGAAAGTGAAATGGTACATATCAAAATACTTAGGATATTAGGGCTCCTGAGTGGCTCAGTGGGTTAAAGCCTCTGCCTTCGGCTCAGGTCATGATCCTAGGTCCCAAATCGGGCTCTCTGCTCAGCAGGGAGTCTGCTTCCCCCTCTCTCTCTCTCTGCCTATTTCTCTGCCTACTTGTGATCTCTGTCAAATTAAAAAAAAAAAAAAAATATATATATATATATATATATATATATATATATATATATATAGAATATCAAACAGCTTGACACTCAATAAATGTAAGTAATAGTAACATTGTTCCTAGGAAAATGTCATAAGATGAAATTTTGTTGATAGAATTCTGGGAATTTTCTATGTGCAAGTGTCTCTTTTTTTGGAAACTTTAACTTACAATAAAAGATCCATTTAAACCAGTAAGATACTGAAAGACATGGGAAAAGCTTATGTATCACCTCATGATGATTCTAAATCAGGATATTTTGTTAATGTCAATATGAAGAGGAGATTTTGTCACATAGAATGGAGTCATGATCACATAGGTTTTCCATAGTTATATTATTATAGAACCTCAATTATTAGATAGCCAATTTCAGTATTTCAAAATCTCATCTAAAGCAATTAATTTAAATGTAAAAGATAATGAAGATATGAAAAATTATATAGTTTCTGTTGATCACAAATGTATGCATTTAAACAAAACATAATAGAACAAAGCAAAAATTAACATTATTGGCCATTCTAACTTGTGTAAGGTGCTATCTCAATGTGGTTTTGAATCTCCCTGATGGCTAGTGATGATGAACATTTTTTCATGTGCCTGATAACCATTTGCATGTCTTCATTGGAGAACTGTCTGTTCATGTCTTCTGCCCATTTTTTGACATGATTATCTGTTTTGTGTGTGTTGAGTTTGAGAAGTTCTTTATAGATCCTGGATATCAGCCTTTGCCTCTTTAATGTAAGCCATATATAATTTAAAGGTGAATAACAGAATGAGTTCTAAATTTCTCATTGACAATTTCTTGGGGAACATACCCACCTACTCCAATAGGGAACATAGTACCTACTCAGTAATCCCAAAATGCCTACCCCAGGGTATCTATTCATGCTATAACATTAGTAGTATTTGATTCATAATCTTTCCAGCTTGAACACAACCTCACACTTTGTCTAGTTATGTACCAATGGCCCAACATGCACACACAGTTTATTGTTCCAAGTGGATATCGAAACCTACAGACTTCAAGTGATTTACACTTACTTTCCCATACCCAATCTGTTACATTGAAATTAGAAATACAATTTTAGCCTTGTTTTCCCTCTGGGACACAAATGAAAGAATTACATAGAAGCTATATAAGAAGAAAAGAAGCTCTGTGATACAGTTTCCCTAATACACTGTTTATGCCACAATACCCCACTGTCACTAAACAAAAACTCACATGTTTTAAAAAGCAGTGCTTTTTGTGGGATGCCTGGATGGCTCAGTTGGTTTAGCATCCAACTCTTGCTTTTGGCTCAGGTCATGATCCCATGGGTTGTGGGATCAAGCCTCACTTCTCCAGCCCCTGCTTCAGCCCAGCAGGGGTCTCTGTGCTCAGTTGGAAGTCTCCTTGAGGATTAGCTCCCTCTGCCCCTCCACACACTCATGCGCAAACACTCTCTCTCTAAAATAAATAAATCTTAAATATATATAAATATAAATAAATATAAAGTAGTGCCTTTTGTGAGATCTTAGAAAGCTTGAAGATTTCCATAGAGCCCATCAAAATTAAAGAGCTACAAAAACAGGAATAAGGAAGTGACAGAAATGAATGAAATGAGTCAAATAGGTAAAAAAAAAAAAATGTTAACTATATTTAATACTACTAAATGAGCTCAAAATATCAACGTTTACATTCATTCATTTTCTAGAATGAGAATATAGAGTGTAGAATGATTTACTTCACAAACTTCCAGTTTCCTTCCAAATAGCTCCAAGAGGCTCTTAAATTTATCTTACTATGTGGGAATTTACTATAGCAAATTACTTAATATACTTGCTTAAATACAGTTTTAAATATAGGGAGTATTAGTTGACAGTTGGAAAATTACACTATACACAGAATAATTTTATTTTAATTATATGGTTAGAGAGGATATGTGTTATTTTATCCATTGTTCATTTCTTTCTTTTGGAAGCTTTCTCTCCTCTCTCCCATGCAATTTTGGGAACAGAGTCTGAGAACCATTAGGATGGCATAAATAGAGAGCTTCATGGGGACTACCTTTGCCTTCACATGGAGCAAATATACCTGAGAAAGGAAGACAAAATAAAAGAAATGAGATCTCAATGATTAAAAAGTATAGGTAGTAAATTCCTAACCATTCCTAAAAAGGATTTGGGAGTTTATATTAACAGTAATGAGAAGCCATGAAGCCACTGAAGATAATCAATCAGGAGACAAGAATGGTCATGTTCGGGTACCTGGGTGGCTCAGCCTCTGCCTTCAGCTCAGGTCATGATCTCAGCATCCTGGGATGGAGCCCCTCATCAGGCTCTCTGCTCAGCAGGGAGCCTGCTTCTCCACCCCCCACCCCGCCCACCTCTCTGCCTGCCTCTCTGCCTACTTGTGATCTCAGTCTGTCAAATAAATAAATAAAATCTTAAAAAAAAAAAAAAGAATGGTCGTGTTTACACACAACAAAATCACTCTGGCTACACTATGGAGCAGTTTGAAATAGAGTGGTGCATGCAGCCATTTCAGAGGTTATTGTTAACATGCAGACAAGAAATCAAGGCACACCTTTGTGTAAGTAAGTCTTCCCTGATAAAGGATTCATCCCCAGCATAATATTACATATTTTAATACCTTGTGTTTTTTCTTCATCATAATGATCACAACTGTAGTTGTCTAATTGTTGTACTATAATTTATTATCTGCTCCCCCAGTAAACTTGCCCAAAAGTACAGAGGTTGCATCAGTTTTATTTACCTCTTTTAACCCCAGTACACCGAAGAGTAATTAGTATAGAATTCTGCCCTAATAAAGATTTTTTTTGAATAAATGAATGAATGACCACATGAATAAGAATTGACACTAACCTTTATTGACCTTAGAAACATGATTTCAATATAAATGCAATCTCTGGACATATGATAAATTGAAAGAGATCAAAATAAATACATCGCTGGACACTCATTTATATCAATAACATACACATCCACAAGCAAAGTCCTTGCCCCACCATGGCTATCAGTAAAGAAGATTATTTTTATCTTTACTTTTTTCCTCAATATTATAAGGGCATTCCAACAAACAAAATTAGCAGAAAGTGCTGGACAGTAAAAGGGTGGAAAAGAGATGAATAACGTATAAGATAAATCCTTTGGCTACTAAGTAAAAAAGCTGCCCTCAAACCAACTTGGTCTCAGTGTGAAGATCCTAAATCAAGTATGAATATGGTCTAATTACTAATTTGATGGATTTTCCCACATTTTCACTCACCCTCCAGGAAATAAGCTTAACAATATAGAAAAAGAATTCCTTTACAGATAAGTACAGCTCTAATTGAATTTTTGAGCCCCTCTCCCCAACACTGCCAGGAAAAAGTATTGTTTATGGTACTAAAGCTCTAAAGACAAATGACTAAACTTCATGAAGGTCTAAACCCAATCTCAGTTCTTCTTTCTGATGCATGACCATAGGCCCTTAAGTTTTTTGCTGTATTTATAATGAACCTCTCCCACTGGTTTAGCCAGATAAGGCACATTCTAATTATTTAGTTTCAGGTTCTGAAATCACATTGAGTAACCAGCATAGAATCAAATCACATTTTGACTGACTAATGTGTCAAGCAATACTGAGTCATATTTTAGAGGTTATATTTTATATGCATTATTTAGATTTTCCTAATATGACATCAATAAGTAATTATTGTTTTATATAATTTGAAAATGTGTTTAGATTACAAGAAAATATTCTATCTCTATATTAAGGAAATATACACTATACTCCTGTGTTTCTCTTAATAAATCTGATTCTATACAAAATTAACATGACAATTTCTGTTTCCATTTCTCCCTTGGATATGTTTTAATCTATATGAAGTTTCAAAGCAATTGCAACATTAGCTAACAAATGGGATGTGTAGATTGTAAATGCATCGTGGGAAATGTATCTAAGGCCAAAACTGCTAAATGTATTATATCTATATGCCCTGCCCAGGTTCAAAATGAGTTGGTTTTTGATGTCAGATTAATGTATTTTCAGTGCTTAACGTGATTATTTTTCATTATAATAGAAAAATAATATATCTTAGTTTCATTTTTATTTAGTTGTCAGTTAGCTACTTTCTTACAATGGAGTTCTATATTCAGTTAGCAAAAGTCCTTTTGAGCTCTGGATGGAAATTATTTTGGCTGAATTCCTTAAATCAGGAAGATCAATAAGTATTTAAATGGATATGAATTGTGCCTTTGAGTAAATGTGCTGGGTAAATTATTTTCTTTCAAGTAATTCCTTTTCTCAGAAAAAAAATAGCTAAATAATTTGTATTTGTGTGAAATTTAGGACACTGTCTATAGTATGTTATGGCTCAGTTTAGATCACAAATACATCACATTAAAATCATTTTCCTGGATGAAGGGGAAAAAAGTAATAGTTACCTGATATTTCAAAGACGTATTCACAACAACCTAGAGAGTTTAAGAACAAATGTTGAAATTCTCTGAAGAAAATTTAATTCCCTGAAACCTAACCACACTCTGTTCTTGTTGTCCATGCTCTATGACCACTTAATAGGGGAAATTAATTAGTTTCAATAATGTCTTTGAATATGAACTCAATAAATCCTGTGGAATACAGTCAATTCTTTTCCACTTTCATCCAGCTTCAAAAATCCAGTGTTTATTTAATAAGTATCTGAGCTCTTTTTCTTTTTTCTACACTGTATTGAGGGTTATACAAAAGAACAACAAATACAAGTAATATCTCTACAGTTCTCTATGGCTAAAGGGTGTTTCACAACATTTCATTTAAAACACAAAATCTTACAGTGAAGTAGATCTCTAGAAAAATACCCAAGGGAGTATACTACTTGTCCAAGTTCACATAGACAATGACAGAATGGGGACTTGAGTCTGTGATTTCTTACTATAGTTCCAATGTTTTTGTCTCATGACCTAAAGAATGCATGATTAATTTAAAATAAAATGCAAACATATATGAAAAACTTAAGTACCATATTAAGAGGCAAGAGAAATTCTCTACACTAAATTAGGGACATATATAAAAACAACGCCTAACATAAACTGAACTGAGAAAGGGATGTTAGCTCTGAGATGGCCTCCTTAGAAAAAAAAGAGAATTTTAAAACATTTAAGGAATTTTTCTAAATCAACTTTAAAACCTTAATTCCCTCAGAATTTTGGATGGGTACATTTTCTCGGGTGCTTTCCTAAAGAAAAAAAAAAAAGAAACTTCTCTGTAACTGAACAAATGAAAAATACTGTACATCAGATGAGACAGAGTGGCATCTTCCAACAGCTATAAACATTTAAAATACCATTCCTTGTGTTCCCATGTGGATGGCAATTCTATAGAAATGATGCATGTTTTCCTGTTTTATTCTTGATTCTTTGTAGTAGTATCAGGTTAATTAATATTTGTTGCCATACACATTAAAATGGAAACTAGAAATTAAGTTTTCTAAACATTTCCAAATGTACAGATATTCCATAGTCCATTTTTTAACCAGTATTTGTGTACATTCTCTAGTTTTCTTCCTAATGTTAACATTTAATGATAGAGTAATTCTTTTAACATAGGTCAGAAAAAATTAAGTTGCATTTGGTAATCTAATTAATTTGCTACCTTATGATCTATTTATAGACATAATGAGGAAATAAAATCAATAGGTATTTTACTGGAGAGCATATGGTGAGTACTTTTCTACTTTCAGCCCACAGTCCACTAAAATAATAAGGAATTATAAAAACTGGACTGATGCTACAGAAAGTTGCACATCGAGTAACATTGGCCTTTGCTGAGAAAGAAAAAAAAAGAAAACACAGGTTTTTGTTGAGAGAGAAAAACAAAAGAAATTAATATAAAGAAACCAACATTTTATGTGACTACTTTTTTTAGCAGCTTATAAAGAAATCTCAACTAAAGAGGAATTATCTATGAAGTGAATGGGTTGGATAAGATTAATACATTCTAAATTCCTTTGAGCTCTAAAATGTAGATTTTGCTTTTCAAAATATTTGGTGCTTTTATTAAAAGTACTATTCTGATTACAAGTAGCAAAACACATTTCAACCCTGTTTAAGGTAAGTAAATAAATAAGCTCAAAAGTGGTGAGCATAAATAATTCGAGTCAAAAATAGGTAAGAAAAAATTAAAAGGTTAATAAAATAATCCAAAAGATAATGGTAATTGCAACTAGTGTATCTGTATCTGTATCTGTACCAGCAGAGATGGTTGGAAATGGAAAAGCAAGAGAGACACTTTTGATGGCAGAAACTTGAAATATTGGATGTTGGAGGTAAAAATGAAAAAAATGCCAAGGAAACTTGTTTTTGTTCTTGTTTTGTTTGTATAAACAATTGGACAGAAGAGTTCAGGATAGTAGTTGACATAAGTTTGAATACTTACACACAGCCCAGTGGAAAATGCAATATATAGTAAGATGATTAAATCCATAATTTTTCCTTTTAGGGATTTTCCTTCATGAATTAAAAATGTTTTCCATCCAAGGTCACAAACATTCCCCATGTTTTCTTCTGTTGGTTTTACAATTTTATTTTTACAGTTAAATCTTTAATCCACATGGAGTTTATAAAGTGAAGGAAAAATCATGTAATACAATTTTTAGAAAAAGGATTCTTTTACAGACCAAAGAAAATTATATATCATGAATTGAGTATATTGATCTTAAAAAACAAAAGAGATAAAACAATTTTCAATAGACGTGTGTATATAAAATATAGCTAGCATATGGTCTGTATTTATGTTAGTGGGTGTAAACCATATCACAGATAATTACATGTGGGTGTTGAAAAAGCCAGAGGTAACCTAGTAGTTCTGTCTCTGTTTGAAATGAGGATGCTGAAGCTCAAACAAGTTATTAACTAATATGATATAAGATGTAAGCAAAGCTGAAGTCGGAACCCTGTTTTCCCGGCACCCAAATGAGTATTTCTTGCCCTCTTTCATTTTATTATTATTCAACAGTTAATTTTTCAGCATCTATTATTTGCAAGGTGTGTGTTGGGTTTATAGAGATAGCAGAAAGTCTGATCCCCATGGCCAATGTTCTTAAAATATATTCCAAATACAATAACAGGGAGTATGCACAAGCTACAATATAAGAAAGCACCTAAGGGCCAAGCAAGTGGTTAGATCTAGCTTCTGAGCTCAAAAGAGAAAAAGAAAGTCATGGTCAATATTTCTCACCAGACACTTCACTAAGTTTCTGCAATACAACTTAAAAAAAAGTTATTATGGAACCCACTTTATGAATGAGGACACGTTAAAAGCACATTGAGTGAGGTGCAGAAGGAAAAACAGCTGCCAAATGTTCACACCCAATCACGACTCCAAATAGTCCATCTCACTGCTCACCCACAAGAGCACGAGGGATGACAAAATTTTGGAGAGAACATGAGATGCGCAGTAGGGCATAAAGTATACAGGGTATTTCCAGTCATGAGAAAGAGAAGGAATATCCTGGGCTGAGAAAGAACACTGCAGGTATCAGGTAAACTGGGATACTTTCTGGAATGGTGAAGTATGTGAGTTCACATTAGAGTAGTATCAGAAAATGAAGACGGAAAGTAGGGACCATTTGAGTGCCAAGCTTACATGTTGGGTTTCTCATATGGCAGGCGATGAAGGATATGGATACCTTCTGATGACAGAAGCAGGAGATTCAAAACAGACTTTTACCAGCATTTATCTGTCAAGGATACTGAATTTTAAAAAAGAGAAAAAAAGCAAACGACACAAAGAGGCAATTGAAATATTTTGCAATCCAGGACAGCAGCCTACACTAGAAATAATAACCAGCCAGATTTGTTTAAGGAGTCTTCATCATCAATAACAACACACCAGATTTGTTTCTTACCAGCTATGAAAAAGAAATGCCCTCACTTTCACTGTTTGTTTTTACTTACTGGCACCATTTTCAAACATAATTATATTCAATAATATTTTGAACAATTGAAATGTTGATTCTTAATTACCCAAAAGTTTTTGTTTTTGTTTTTATTTTAGTATGAAATTATTGAGGATTGACTCTGGTTACCAAAAGCGTCCCTAAGTAAAATGGAATCACTGGGAAAGCTACCTAAAATCTGACCTGGATTATATATGTTCCAAATGCTTCCCATTGTAAATGACACTTGTACAGGTATAAATGGTTGAAAATTCAGCAAATCACTTATGATAAAGATATTGTCATTAACTGACTGCCAGTCCATTTAAAAAACTAAAACATTATTCCTACATAAGAATTCTTAGTCAAAGAATCTTAGAATATGTATGACTTCTTCTTAACCAGGCAGAAAAGAATATGAGAAAAAGGGACATTTTCCATAAAGACAGTGGATTGGACACTCTCAAGAGTGCCTCCCCTCCCTCCAAAAATCTAGAACACTTACTTTGAACATCTCTTCCAAAATCCATTTCAAGAGACATTGTGTTAGAATCTAGTAAAAGACCATCAGAATCATATAGAAAACTTGTTCAAATACAAATTCCTAAACCCCACTACAAAATTTCTCATTCTGTGGTTTTGGGTGAGGATCAGAGACTTTGCATTTCTAACAAGTTCCCAGGTAATACCTATGTTCCTAGTCAATGATCACACTTTGAAAACTAGTGGTGTAGTTAAATATATTTTATTATCAATTAAAAAGTTTACCATAAATGATTTTAAATATTTAGCCTTCTGATAAAAATCCTAAAAGGTAGTGGTTTATGTATTTGATTAGGAAGGCCTATAGGTTTATTCCAAACTATCTTATGGTTCTTGGTGCTATAGTAAATGGAATTGATTCTCTAATAACCTAACCAAAGAGGTAAAGGATCTGTACTAAAGGAACTACAGAACACTCATGATGAAATTGAAGAAGACACAAAAAGATGGAAAAGCATTCCATGCCCATGGATCGAAGAATAAACATTGTTAATATGTCTATACTGCCTAGAGCAATCTATACTTTCAAAGCCATCATGATCAAAATTCCACCGGCATTTTTTAAAGTGCTGGAACAAATAATCCTAAAATTTGTATGGAACCAGAAAAGACCCTGAATCGCTAAGGAAATGTTGAAAAAGAAAAACAAAGCTAGGGGCATCATGTTGCCTGATTTCAAGCTTTGCTTTGTGGCACAAAACAGACACATTGACCAATGGAACAGAGTAGAAAACCCAGATATGGACCCTCAACTCTATGGTCAAATAATCTTCAACAAAGCAGGAAAAAATATCCAGTGGAAAAAGGACAGTCTCTTCAATGAATGGTGCTGGGAAAATTGGACAGCTATGTATAGAAGAATGAAACTCAACCATTCTCTTACACCATTCACGAAGATAAAATTGAAATGGGTGAAAGATCTTAACATGAGGCAAGAATCTATCAAAATCTTAGAGAACATAGGCAGTAACCTCTTTGACATCAGCCACAGCAACTTCTTTAAAGACCTGTCTCCAAAGGCAAAGGGAACAAAAACGAAAATGAACTTTTGAGACTTCATCAAGATCAAAATCTTCTGCACAGCAAAGGAAGCCATCAACAAAACAAAGAGACAACCCACAGAATGGGAGAAGTTACTTGCAAATGACACTATAAAGGGCTGATAGCCAAGATCTATAAAGAACTCCTGGAACTCAACACACACAAAACAGATAATCATGTCAAAAAATGAGCAGAAGACATGAACAGACACTTTTCCAAAGAAGACATACAAATGGCTAACAGACACATGAAAAAATGTTCATCATCATTAGCCATCGGGGAAATTCAAATTAAAACCACATTGAGCTATACCACCTTACACCAGTTAGAATGGCAAAAATTGACAAGACAAGAAACAAATGTTGAAGAAGATGTGGAGAAAGGGGAACCCTCTTACACTGTTGGTGGGAATGCAAGTTGGTGCAGCCACTTTGGAGAACAGTGTGGAGATTCCTTAAGAAACTAAAAATCTAGCTACCCTATGACCCTACTGGGGGTCTACTACTGGGTATTTACCCCAAAGATACAGATGTAGTGAAAAGAAGGGCCATCTGTATCCCAATATTCATAGCAGCAATGGCTACGGTCACCAAACTGTGGAAAGAACCAAGATGCCCTTCAACAGACGAATGGATAAAGAAGATGTGGTCCATATATACAATGGAGTATTATACCTCCATCAGAAAGGATGAATACCCAACTTTTGTATCAACATGGATGGGACTGGAGATTATGCTGAGTGAAATAAGTCAAGCAGAGACAGTCAATTATCATATGATTTCACTTACTTATGGAGCATAAGGAATAACATGGAGGACATTAGGAGAAGGAAAGGAAAAGTGAATTGGGGTAAATCAGAGGGGAGACAAAGCATGAGAGACTATGGACTCTGAGAAAAAAAAAATGAGGGTTTTGGAAGGGAGGGAAGTGGGGTGATGGGTAAGCCTGATGGTGGGTATTACAGAGGGCATGTATTACATGGAACACTGGATGTGGTGTATAAACAATGAATCTTGGAACATTGAAAAAATAAAATTAAAAAAATTTTTAAAGAAAGCCTATAGGACATAATTTAATAATTCTTTTATAAGGGATCTCTCTGGGCAATTATGTCAATCATGGGGACATCACTGCCCGGTTTTTAGACTTCTAGACAGACTAACTGACCAGCACATATGCTACTATGACACCAGGCTATAATGTCTTTGAAAGATTTCCTTGGTAATCTCTATTTAAAATTAATATCAGACAGTTTTCTTATGATTTTCATCTTTTCTTAAAGGTAAAAAACATTTTGCTAAATAATTGAGAGTTAAAGATTATATTGTCTAAATTTTTAAGGCAACACTAGCTTTTAATAAGTATAAAAACCCTACACACAAATATGAAAATTAACATAAAAAATGATAGTATTTAAAAATCTCTCTTCACACACATACACACACAGAGAAAACACCATTTCCAAATCTATTTCCATATTTAATAAGTGTCCCCTTAAGTTTGAACAGTCACCTATATTGGTGACTTTTCAATAACAACTTTTCTTCCCAAAAGTACAGACAGGGATATTGTGTGAATCAAGTCACTAATGATGGTCCATGTTAAGCAACATTAGTGACAATGCTTAAATGTCCAAAGATATGCTCTAATAGTTAATCTGATTTTTATCTGGAAACTGAAATACACTGTAAAACAAATAGGGAAGATAAAATAACTAGTAAAATGTCAAGGGACTCATTTAAATTAAATACCAAGAGTCCTATTTTAAATGGAACATTACACATACATCAAAGAATGTACATTAGCTCTTCCAGTGATATATGCATTTATTTACTCCTTCAGTAAGTCAGTGCTGACTGAGTGCCTACTGTGTGTCAAGCACTAGGCAATGGAGACCGCAGTACTGAACAAACCCAGACACAGAGCCTGCCCTCATGGATCTTAGAGTCCATTAAGGCATAGAGATGTGAATGAAATAATCAGATTAATGAAATAATTCAAAAAATTCATCTAGGGGCGCCTGGGTGGCTCAGTGGGTTAAGCCGCTGCCTTCGGCTCAGGTCATGATCTCGGGGTCCTGGGATCGAGCCCCGCATCGGGCTCTCTGCTCAGCAGGGAGCCTGCTTCCTCCTCTCTCTCTGACTGCCTCTCTGCCTGCTTGTGATCTCTCTCTGTCAAATAAATAAATAAAATCTTTAAAAAAAAAATTCATCTAAAGTAAAGAAACAGGGTGCTATGAGCACATATAAAGAAAATGACTGGGAGTCAAGGAAAGAATAGTCTTGTGGTGAGATCTGGATTTTTGCAGGGGAGGAAACAGCACACAGGCACCTGGGCTGAAGGACAGGATGCTGGAGTTCTGGAGGACATGAAAGAGGATGGGTAACCCTTGTGATGGGAAGAGAGTACAGAGAGATTGAGAGAGAGATTAAGCACATAAGGCTAGATAAGTCACAATAAGAACTTTATCATGGTAAGTATTTTAATTACCCTAAGAACACTAGAACGTTCCTGGGTATGTGGTGATGTGGGTAGGACTTAAAAACTGCTCTCTTGTTGCTTTGGCTATATTAATTTAGATAAAAATATTTTGAATTTCATTTTTTTTTAACTCTTTAACATGACTACGAAAAAATGTTATATGTGGCTTTCATATTTCTCATGGATCATGCCACCCTAGAACTTTATTTTTTTCTATTGCTTTGAGCTAAACATTCAAGAAAAGTCTGTTGGCAAGTTATCAGGACACTCTTTTTTACCAGGTAAGCTTTGGAAAAAAAAAAAATCTGACTACTACTAAACCCTGACACATTGCATATTAAAGATAATGATCAAAGATAAAGGTGTTAAAACGTATAACCTCAAGGAACTTAACATAGCTGTGATAAAAAGCAAGGAAACTTATCATTGCAATTTATAATTTCATAGGCAATACATTCACCTAGTTCATTATGACAATTTGTGAATTTATTGAACAGTACCTAGTCATGACAGTTAGACTGACATAGAAATAATCATGTCAAAACCTAATTGATTCTTAAACTCCAAACCACCATATGAACTTAGATACTTGGCCCAAAGCAGTAGAAAAACAAAATTCTAGGACAGCACTGTCCATGAGAAATACAATGAGAGCCACATATGAAATTTTAACTTTTGTAGTGGCCACATTACATGAATTTTATATAAGATGTTTTATTTATATCTATATATCCCAAGTCTTATGAAATCGATATAAAATTATTAATGAGATATTTTATTCCTTTTCTAATACTTTCTTTACAATACAGTGGGTATTTCATCCCCACAGCACATCTCAGTACAGAGTTGTCCCATGTCAAGTTCTCAGTAGCCACATGTGGCAGATGGCAGCTATATTACACACCACAGTTCTAGGAAGGAACAGTTTTGACAGTCTCGTTCTGTCTCCATCACTAAGCAACTTGTAACCTTGAAAAAGTCACTTAAATTGTGATATTGATTTTGTTATCTGCAAGATGAACATAGTATCCATTTTATCTGCCTCAATAAATTATATGAATAAAATAATAAATTTTTATAATATTCAATATCAATTTCACACTATATGAAATGGCTTCAATCTTACTTTCATGATTAAATTTTATCCTCCCCAAAATTAATAATAAAAATATAAAGCCCTCAAAAGAGTTACTATTAAAATAATGAATACTACTCCTTTTACTGGTACTATCTGTACTATGATGATTTTTGAAAATATACTATGTTATGTTCAGTTTCTCTAAATGAAATTAGAGCTCACACAAATTTCCCATATGAATGGAGTCATGAACCAATATTTGAAAAAGAACATGAACATGAATTTCAATAAATTAGAAATATTTAATGATGCTTCTGTATAAATATTGGACATATGCCTTAGCTATTAGTACCATAAGCATTCTCATTACCAGAAAAGAGGACATAGCACAGATGAAGTAAATTATGAATTATATACAGAATTTTAATTAATATTAAAATGCTCTAAGTTCAGATCACAATTACATGTAACAAACAATGCTATGGCAGCAACAATAGACTTCAATCTTTATATAACTACTGGAAGGTAAGTGAAGTTTTAGAAAGTGGCAACTTTTTTTTCTTTCAGATATCTTATTACAACCCATTTCATAAGAAGAATTAATTCTTAGTTGATTACTGCAGCATAAGCAAAACCTAATATATGGGGTTTGACTTGTTCCCTATAACTTGAATTTTTCATTCTAACTAGTATATTGTGTGGTAAAGTGGCTGGTATTCTTGAACTTGGTTCCCAGATTCAAATCCCTGTTTCATACAGACTGCCATACTAAGACAGATATAACACCCCACTACAATTTTTCTAAATCCGTTATAAATGTCAAAGTCATTTGAAGAAAATTAAATTTTGCAATGATTCATTATGCTTTGAAAAACATGTTACTGCCTTTAAAAATATCCTCTGTGATAGACTGACTGCTTGAATGTCCCCAGTTATGTGTTTTTCTGTGCATCCACGTCTATTCTGCTGCATGACTTTGCAACAATAATTACTAATTAAGTTAAATCTACCCTCTTACTCTTTTTTATGTACATTTTTATTGTGGTAAAATATATATAACAAAACACTTACCATTATAATCACGTTTAAGTGTGCAGTTCAGTGACATTAAATACATTAACATTGTCGTGAAACCATCACCACCATCCATCTCCAGAACTTTTACTCTGTATCTTTATCAAACTAACTGCCTATTCCCCTTTATCTCCATCCCCTGGCAACTACCATTCCATTTTCTGTTTGTATAAATCTGACTACGCTAGAAACCTCACCTCACATAAGTCGTATCTTACAATATTTGTCCCTCGATGACTTGCTTCATTTAATATAGCATCATTCAAGTCCAACGAGTTTGTGTAGGTGTCAAAATTTCCTTCTTTTTAAAACTGAACAATATTCTAGTCTGTGTGTGTGTGCATGCATGTACATATTGTTTATCCCCTTTCATCCATCGATGGACTTAGGTTGCTTCCAACTTTTTTATTGGGAATAATGCTGTTCTAAACATGAATGTGCAAGTATTTCTCTGAGATCCTGCTTTCAATTCTTTTGTATATACACACAGAAGTGGAATTGCTGGATCGTATGATAATTTTATGTTTAATTTTTTGAGAAATTACTATACCATTTTCCACAGTGGGTGCACCGTTTACATTCCTGCCAACTATGCACATCCTTGCCAACACTTGCTATTTTCTGCCTTTCTGATGATAGCCAAGCTAATGAATGTGAAATAGTATCTCAGTGACATTTTGACTTGAATTTATTCCCTTACTCAAGAATCTGATTGGCTTTGTGACTAACCTTGGTCAATGACATATTAGTCCAGCAACTCAAGAACAAGTTTGAAAAAGTGCTTGTGCTTGCCCTCTTCCAAAAACATGTGAAAAACATGTTCAGGCTCGCCTGTTGGAGAGGACATAAGGAACAGAGCTGAACTGTTCGAGTCATCCTGAAAAAAAGCCATCTTAGACTAGGTAATGGGCAGCTGATCAAACAGTGAGTCAGCCCCGCAAACAGGGACAGAGCTACCAAGCTGACCTGATCTGACTGCAGAGGCATAAGTAAGAGCAGCTGAGATCAATCAAGCATAACCAAATCAGCCAAACCCAGTACAAATCAGAGAAATCCCATAGACTTGAGGCTAAATAGATGATCATTTAGGGTTTATTATGCAGTATTATGGAAAAATATAACACACACACACACACAATCTATTGGGAATATCAACGAGTAAATTATTGTGTAAAATCTACTGCTAGATAATGAATCGAAGTAGAAGTATTGCTGATAAGACTTTACCAAAAAAAAAAAAAAATTAACCAAGTCAATATTGCCAGAATACAGTGAAGCAGACCAGTAAAATGGGATAGAAAACTATTTGTATACTGTTTTTTTGAGGAAGTATATTATCCTACCTCCAGCCACTCTGTCAAACCATGGCCAATCTAACTTGCTCACAGTTAGATTTTATGAAATTCTAATGGGCTAAGCCATTTCTTTTTCATTTTCACCCCACTCCTTGTGACCTGTGATCATCTTATTAATCCTTCTTCAGTTTCATACCTGATCTAATATAGGACCGTTTGTGTCCTATCTGACTTCTGTCAACATTTGAATCAGAACCTGATCTGCAATTATAATTTCCCCTGGTTTCTTCTCATTGTGTTCCTTGGAAATTCAAAGTTTCAGAAAACAGATATGAAACATGACTAAGATATTATGGATGTTAGGCCTACTCCACTATTGAAGATGTCTTCATTTCACTGTGAAAACTCAAATTCCAAGAATTTTAAACACCGTAATACAAACAATTATAGTTTTTCCCCATTTGGTTTCTCTCTCTACTATACTTTGGACAGTATTCTCACAGTTGTCATTATCATCATTATTTTCATTACTCATCAAATGAGCCATGTAGCATGCTCAAGTAGAAGCCAAGGGAACCTGGTGCCAAATTTTTGTTCTGTGATAAGTTTGAAATGGCTTACTGTTAATGGTCCTGACTGAGAGAGATTAACAATGTCTTAAGGCAAAATGCTATTTATTAATCTACTCTTTAAAAAAAGAAAAGAAAAGAAAAGCCCTATTCCCATAGAAATCTGTTATTTTTGACTCAGCATATCCTTTTATTTAGCTTTTTAGCCTAACAACATTATTTTCCAAATAGACACTCTTTCCCAGCAATGTCAGAGTATTCGAATACCACAGGGACTTTATTAAATGCATTTAACTGATGTGAGCGTGCCAAGGGAACACTTCGTTTCATAATGAAAAAAGAAAAAAAAAATCAAAACCAATTTCCCAATTTCCAAGGTCCCAATTTCCCTGTAAGTATATCATTTGAAAGGTAACTTTTCAGTTGTTATAAAATATTCCAAGAAATTTACCAAAGCCATTCTTTGACATAAGAAAAATCGGATTTATCTTATTTATCTTAATTCACATAGCAAGAATTTTTAACCAGGGAAACACAGGCTACCAAGGAGACCATGGACAGAATTCAGGAGGTCTGTGAACATGTATGAATAAAATTATATCCTCACTTTTCCACCAACCTGATTTAGCCTTTACTTCAATTATGAATGGAGACAACACACACCAGTATTGTTAGCAAAATCTGTGGTTTTATCATCAGCAGAAATCAAGATATTTTTAATACTATATTAAAGTTGTGGCAAATAGTTCAAAACCACATTTATGTTCACCACTACATCAAAATTATATTAATAATCAGGTAATAATAGATCTTATTGTTAAATGGATCAAAGAAGTATATATATTACAATTCACAAGTTTGGTTTTATTATATCTTCTGAATTACATTTAAACATAATAGGTTTCTTTTTGTATTTAAATTATATTTAAACATATATTGCATGATTTTTATAATTACATTTAAATATATTCAGTTTCCTCTAATCTTGGGTATCTTGCTTTCACTGTTCAAAAAAGGGGTCTATTGGTTTCACCAGGTGCCTCAAGGGGTCTGTGGTACAAAAATGCTAAAGAACCTTTGCTGACCAGAAAGATATTTTCTGGCATAAAATGCTTGTTGAGCTTCTTAAGATAGACAAGAATAACATCACATTTAGAAAAATGAAATTTGATGAGTCACTGACTAAAAACTTTGTGTGGGCAGCCCTATGAAAAACTAAAATAAGCATCTCTGAAGCAGTTCTCCTTTTTTTTCTGAGCACAATGCCCTTATTCTGGCTGTGCTCAGGCTACCCAGGATCTGCTCGGATAGCGAGTACTTTCCCTTCCTTTCCTGGCAATTCTCAAATGTTGAGACTTTTTTCCAGTACTCTGTCAAAACGAGCTCATTGTTATAGTGTAAAGAACTGATAAGTATATTAATGTTCAATATTACTGGAAAATAATTTGCATTTAACAAGCTTTATGGAGACAGTGTCTCAACTGATAATGGAAAATTCTTAAATGTGAGGAAAAGAGAGAAGACACCATTTATAATCAGTAGTTCATAAGCTCAACCTTCTCTATTTACCTGCACTTTCAAAAACTCTACAAAAGTTCAAATTCACAAATGTTTTAGTCAAATTATCAGGTTTGAGTTACACTAGGGAAATGAATCCTACTCTTTTGCTGAATTAAAAAATAATGAAAATCACAGTAAAGATTTTTTTTTTTTTTTTAAATCACACCCATGAGCAACCTTCTGGAAGCAGACATGTTTGGACCAGTATTCCAAAACCCTGATGTTTTGGAACTCTGGAGGTCTGTGTCTTCAATATTCAATATGTATGTGTCTTCAATCCAATTAAGTTGGTCCTAATTCATGCCCCCTTCTTAGATCTTGCTATTTGAATTAACATATATTCATTTCTGGTGAGGCTAGCTACATGTAATATAAACTATCACAAGATAAATGATTCAGCCAAGTTTTCTCTCTCTCTCTCCCTCCCTTCCTCCCACCCTATCCTCCTATAATCCAGGGTAACCAGTTGATGGGTAGAGGAAAATTTTAAGACACAAATTTTTAAGTTGAAATCGGATAGTTTAAAAAAAAAAAAAAAGTTGTATTCACAGCTCTCTGCCAACCCCAAGGGAAATGTACTAACTGAGGATCACATTGAAATGGAGGTGGATTCAGACACTTCCTGATTCATTATATTTAACTCCCTTTAGACTCAAAGCAAGAACACAGGGAGTCCACCTCCATTTCATAGTCTGTTAGCACATTTCACAAAGAAGGGGAGAGATGATTGAATAGTTAGAATTTGTAGCAATTCTAATTATGTGGAATGCTGAAATAAGATTAGCAACCATTTTAATGCTGCGAAGTACACAACATCCTCAGAAACAGAGTTAAGAAAAGTCTTGGCACCAGAGATTCAAGAGTGTAGGTCTCTTCCCGACTAGTTTATTATAATAAGATTTAAATTTAGTACATAGTACAGAGCAAACTTAAAAATGGTTGGCTCTCTTTTGCAAGAGAATATATCTTTGACTTTTCTGCAAATTAAGAATTTCGAGGGCAAAAAACAAGCACCAGTAAAGTACAAGAATCATATATATTCTGATGTCCTCAGCAATCAAGAACTGCAATGTCATCTGTAGGATGAATGTTTCATTATTCCATCTGGTCATATCCAGGGCCCCTCTGTTTATAGTCCACATCACTGCAAAGTTTCCCATACATCTATGATCAATATAACATCAGGAAGATGCATTAGATAAATATAAACATCTTCACAGATAAGTGAATGCCAGTGTGAACTTTACTATCTTTAAAAAATACAAAATAATATGACTTGCTTCTATGAGGAAAAAAAAATATATCCAACTCACTTGGCTCTTTCATATAGTTTCTGTGCTTACCCTCCCCAAATATCTTTTGGCTGCCACATTGTATTTCTGTAAAAGCTTTTGGACTATTTAAATGAAATTACACTTAAAGCTACTTGCAAGGTCAGAGAACAGGTCCTCAGATTTTGACAAAATCTCTGCCATTTGTTCAATTAACTCAATGATGATGTGAAAACAAATCTGGTATTAGAGAGAGAAAGTTACATAATGTCCATCTAGGTGACAAGCAGCTGAACAGTATTAGCTCTCTTTGAGAGCCAGAGAGCCCCAAAGCCATAATGAAATATAAGCCCCTACCTGGGGATGGAGTGGAGATAGGCAGAGGTGGCAAACAAGTCAATAAAATTGTTTGGTTAGTGGAATCTGTCGGTCAAAATTAGGGTCAGGGCTGAGATTGAGTTCTTTCCTAAATTTTGCACCTTGGTTACTTTGCTTTCTATATCTAGACCCAGTTTAAGAAGATAGATCGTCTCAATCACATTTGATATTATGATACCTAGAATACAAAAAGGCAGTATTTTCCTAAGTATGGTTTATAGCCCTGATTCAGAAGTATCTGGAAAGCCTGGTAAAACTGAGATTTTTTTTTTATATACCCATCCTTTACCTACTGAGATAGATGTTCAGAGAATGAAGTCTTATAATCTTCACTTATAACCACTTGGGGGAGATTCTGATGCATTCTAAAGTAGGTCCTCATATGCAGAAGAACAAAGTTGGACCCCTAACTACTACACCATACATGAAAAATCAACAAAAAATTAACTTGAATGTGAGACCTGAAACCATAAATTTCCTAGAAGAAAACAGGGGCTAAACAAGCTCCTTAACATACATTTTGATGATGATAATTTTGGATCTGACACCAAAACCAAAGGCAACAAAAGCAAAAATCAGTAAAAAGGACTACATCTAAATAAAATGCTTCTACACAGCAAAGAAAAGCATCAACAAAATGAAAATAAACCTATTGGAACAGGAGAAAATATCTGTCAATCATATATCTGATAAGCAGATAGTATCTTAAATATATATAAAGAATTCATACAACCCAACAGCAAAAAAGCATAATAATACAAAAACCAATGAACAAACAAACAGAAAAAGAGATGAACGAAAAACCAGACCCTTAAATATAGAAAACAAAATCGTGATTGCCAGACAGTAGGTTGGGGGGGATGGGGGAAATAGATAAAGAGCAGTGTGTATTTATCTTGATGAGCACTGAGAAATGTATAGAATTGTTGAATCATTATATGGTACACCTGAAACTAATGTAACATGTTATGTTAATTATACTTGAATAAAAATAGTAATTAATTAAAATGAATTAAAAATGAAGAGAGGAATTGAGCAGACATTTTTCCAAAGAAGACATACAGATGGCCAATAGGTGGGTGAAAAGTTGCGCAACATCACTAAGCATGAGGGAAATGCAAATCAAAACCACAATGATACATTACCTTACCCTTGTTACAATGGCTATCATCCAAAAAGATAAAAGATAACAAATGTCAGTGATGATGTGGAGAAAAGGGAAACCTTGTGCACTACAGGTGAATGCAAATTGGTGTAGTCGTTATGGAAAACAGTACAGAGGTTTCTCAAAAAATTAAAATAGAACTACCATACGATGCAGTAATTCCACTCCTCTTCTGGGTATATATACAAAGAAAATGAAAACATAATGTCAAAAAGATTTCTGCTTTCCCATGTTCATCATGGTATTATTCATAATAGCTAAGTTATGGAAATTACCTAAATGTCTGTCAATGGATGAATGGATAAAGAAGATAAACACACATGCGCATATGCACAATTTAATGTTATTCAGCTATGAGAAAGGAGGAAAGTGCCATTTGCAACAACATGGATAGATCATAGAGGCATTATGCTAAGTGAAATAAACCAAAGAAAGACAAATACTGCATGGTATCACTTAATATGTGGAATTCTTTTTAAGTCAAACTCACAGAGTACAAAATTGGTTGCCAGGGCCTAGGAAGTGGGGAAATAGGGTGAAGTTGGCACAAATTCTCAGCTATAAGATGAATAAATTCTGATGATTTAATGTAAAATGTGATAACTATAGTTAACAGTACTGTATAACTGAAATTTGCTGTAAGATTAGAACTTAAATATTCTTACCCCAAAAACATAAAATAAAGTAAATCCTCAAGTTTTTGCTGTACAACTGGATGACCAATTGAATAAAGAGAAGGAAGTGAGACCTAGGCAGTGGTATGGGAGTTCTCTTATACTCTGTGACATTTCCCTGAGCTAAAAGAAATATAAGGCAGAAAAACAAAGAATATCTGCACATGAATTTACTAATTTACTAATCCATATAATTTACCACGTTGTTTTTCCTAATATAATATAGTCTAATAATTTCAAATAATTTTATATGGATATATTAAACTTAATCCTAAATCCGGTAATACTATTTTACGCTAGATAATAGCAAATACTGCTATTTGCTCAGGTAGTTAAATTAAGAATAATAACTGAACTTCTTAACTTAAATTTATTGTGTTTTGGTCCCCAATAGCTTACAAGCCTGTTCATCTAGAATGTTACTAAATTAGCACAATACGTACTCTTAAAAACTTAAAGGATCTTATGAGGAATCATTTATTTCCTTAAAAAAAGGTTACAAAATAGAATACAAGTTTCATATTATTCCATAGAAAGTACTGGATTATAATATTTCCCTGCAGAACAAAAGGTTATTTTTTGAATCAACCTGAACAGAAGAAATACTTCTATTTAAGAAGCTGGCATATAATAGGGACTGGCACTAAATTTCTGATTGCGAAATACACCTATCTTTGTATTTTATAGGTTCATATCTTGCTGCTATGAAAGGAGGCTTTATGTCTTTCAGTCTTGAATTCATTTTTGTTTTTTATATAATATACAACTCCTGTGGGGCCAACAAAACCAAACTTAATAGATACTCTCTGTTATCCCATTTATTACAACAATGATTATGATATGAAGACATATTTTGGTGCTAACAAAGCCATATTACAGGCTTCATAGCTAAAGTGACAGAGCAGAATGGCCCACCAAGGTACAGTTTTGAGAAAATATTGCTGCAGAATGTTCAGCTAGGGAAAAAGAGTGTTTTTGCATGTTAGTTGAACATTGATTACAGCACTATGGAGGATTTCTGGATGGTGTTTTAAAATTTGGGGCTTCTAAGAATGAGGCAAAATCCTTTTCTATGTTTTCTAGGAAGAAAAGCCTAGTTTAAAGTACAGTAACCAGAAGACAGATTCTAAGAAAGGGTGAATCCTCAGCCTTTCTTACACAGTCACTAGTACCAGATCCCAGTCTCACCAGCCTTGGCCCTTTACCCATAGGTAGAATGAGAAGACAATAAGGTTATCAAAACCCAGACTGATAAGATCAAGAAACTGGACAAACCAAGCATAGCAACTTTCAAGCAATGGAAATATGAGTTTAATGTGCATAAGAAATAAATAATTCACAGGGCATGTTACTAAAATAGTTCTTTGATTCTTTTAGAGGATTCCTCCAGGTAACCTCTTTAGTAAGGTTGAAGTATAAAACAATGTTTTCCATAGTAAGGCTATGAACTACCTGCATGAAATCCCTTGAAGAACCTATTTAAAGTGATACATTCAAAAAGTGATTCCTCTCTGTCTCTCAAGTCTGCCTTCCTGTGTTGACACCATCTTCAGGAAGGCTCTCTCCTGAGATGTCACAGAGAACTCCAAGTTTCCATGGTATTGACAATAAGGAAAACAGACCTCTGTCCCAGTCTTTACCAGATTATATCCTATTGGTCTGAATTGTATCACATTAAGGATTCTAGCACTAGTCACTATTGAAAAAAAAAAAAAAAAAGGATAAAATATGGCAAGGCTTGGATTGTTTGTATAACCATGGTGTCAAGTTGTCTGGCCTAACCAAGATGTCAAGTCAGTCTCACCTAAAGTTCAGAATATGGTAGGACTGGTTACCCTTCAAAATCAGGCAACAGCTACTAAAAGATAAGAACTAGATATACGCCTGGCAAAAATAAGAAATACCTTTTACAACACATTTTATTTATGCTCATTTAATTACTTTTTAGATATTTATTTATTTATATATTTATTAATAACTTTCTTGTTCCAAGAAAGATTTAAGATCAACATCTGTTACTTTAAAAACCCACACATGAAGAAAAAAGAGGAGCTCTCCACATTACAGTGAACATTTTTTAAATCTATATATGGGCAACTGAAGACTACTTAATTCTTTTTTTTTTTTAAGATTTTATTTACTTATTTGTCACAGAGAGAAAACAAGAGAGAGCAAGCATGGGCAGACAGAATGGCAGGCAGAGGCAGAGGGAGAAGCAGGCTCCCTGCTGAGCAAGGACCCCGATGTGGGACTCGATCCCAGGATGCTGGGATCATGACCTGAACCAAAGGCAGCCACTTAACCAACTGAGCCACCCAGGTGTCCCAAGACTACTTAATTCTTAAGCCATTTTATTAAGCTATGATTGACATTTAAAAATCTGTACATATTTAATGTATCCAACACATGAGTTTGGGGATAAGTATACACCATGTAACCATCACCAATATCAAGACCATAAATATATCCATGAACTCCCATCCCAAACTTACCTTCCACCCTCTTCGTTATTATTATTATTATTATTATTACTATTTTTATTGTCTATGTGTAGTAAGAACACTTAACATAGATCTGCACTGATAGGTTTGGAGGACACTGTGCTCCATGAAATAAGCTAGACTCAAAAACAAATGATTTATGATCTCACTTATACAGGGAATCTAAAATAGTCAAATGCATAGAAGCAGAGAGTATAATGGTGGTTCTTATGATGAAGGGAGGGAAAAATGAGGAGGTTATGGTCAAAGGTTACCAAGTGTCAACCACAGAAGTTAAATAAGTTCTGGAGATCTACTATATACAGCACAGATCCTATAGCTAAACATACTATATTGTACGCTTACTATTTACTAAGATGCTTGCTCATTTAGCTATCAGATTACTAATAAAAGCAGAAACCCCAAGGAGGTACTCTTAAAATTCTTAATTGTTCTCATAATTTTTGTCCTTACTCTGCATTTTTTTAATTTCATTTATTTCTGCACTACACTAACTCTCATTTTTCCTCTGTGTAGTTTGGCCTTCTCATGATCTTCACATAGGCTTAGATGGTTTAGTAAAAGCACACCAAGAACATATAATAAACTATTAAGAATATTATATGAACCTAGAACTGCATTTAGCTGCTGTATTAGAGACCTGAAATTATAGTTGCTTGAGCAAGATAAACTTTTATTTTCTTTTATTATGAAGTACACAAGAGATAGGCCAACCAAGGTTAGTATGAAAGATACACAATATTCTCATTGTCTCAGGCTCCTTCCATCTTACTGTCCCATCCTCCTTAACATGTGGCCTTTACTCTCAAAGTTGTTTCAATGAAAAGAGAGAAGATACAACTGCAGCTATCATGCCTCCAAGGCAGCCAGGACAAACAGGAAAGGACAGACAGAGTGCATCTCCCTGCCAAGATGCTCCCTTTTCAAAATTTTTTGAAATCTCTACCAAATGTCTTCTGCTTACATATCATCGGTCATTTTTATCTGTAGAAGGAGCTAGAAATGGTCGGAGTTTGTTTTGTTTTTCTGTTTTGAGCAAGGCCTTGCCTATCTCACAATTCACTGGGCTATTACTAACAAAGAAAGAGAAAATGGATTTTAAGTAGACAATTTATAATTTTCACCACAAATGAATATCAATGTGTTCTTGAGAAACTGCAAAATTAAATCTCAGACTCTAGACCAATTAATTGTTTAAGAAACTTTCAGTACAAAAACAACCAGAAAACAATTAACAAAATAACAATAAGCACATATCTATCAATAATTACTTTAAATGTAAATAGACTAACTGCTTCAATCAAAAGACACAGGGTGGCTGAATGGATAAAAATACACAACTGATCAGTATGCTGCCTATAAAATACTCACTTCAGAACTAACAGCACACAGACTGAAAGTGAAGGGATGGAAAAAGATATGCCCTGCAATGGAAATTAAAAAGAAACCTGGGGTAGCAATACACATATAAGACAAAGTAGACTTTAAAACAAAGACTGTAACAAAAGACAAAGAGGGGCATTGCATAATGATAAAAAGAGCAATCCAAAAATAGGATGTAGCATTTGCAAATATTTATGTGCCCAAAATAACTATATAAGGCACCTAACTATAGAAAGCAAACATAAGTAGACAAAGGGGAAAAACTAACAATAACACAATACCAGTAGGGAACTTCTAACACTCCACTTACATCAGTGGATAGATCATCCAAACAGCAACTCATTAAGGAAACACTGGCCTTAAACATTAGACCAGATGGACTGAATAAGATACATATGGAACATTTCAATCAAAAACTGCAGATTATACTCTCTTCTCAAGTACTCATGGAATATTTTCCATAAGAGATCACAAGTGAGACCACAAAACAAGTCTTAGTAAATTCAAGCCTGGGCCAGCTGGTGGTTCATTTGGTTAAGTGTCCAACTCCAGATCTTGATTCAGGTCAAGATCTCAGGGTTTTGAGGTCAAGCCCCATATCAGGCTCTATCCTGGATATGGAGCCTGCTTGGGATTATTTCTCTCCCTCTGCTTCTGCCTCTTCCCTTCACTCCTTATGCTCTCTCTCTCTCTCTCTCTCAAAAGGAAATAAATAAATACATAAATAAATACATACATAAATCCAAAAAGACTGAAATCATATCAAGCATCTTTTCTGACAATAGTATAAAACCAGAAATGAATTATAGGAAGAAAACTGGAAAAAAAAAAACCCACAAATTCATGGAGATAGACATGGTATTAAACAACCAGTGGGTCCATGAAGAAATTAAAAAAAAAAATGCCTTGAGACAAATGAAAGTGGAAACATAACTTTCCAAAATCTGTGGGATGCAGTAAGAGTTCTAAGAGGGAATCACAGAGAAGTTCTTGAGGCCTACCTCAAGAAACAAGAAAAATACTAAATAAACAATTTAACTTTTTAGCTAAAGTAACTAGCAGAATAAGAACAAAGCCCAAAGTTAGTAGGAGGAAGGAAATAAGAATGGAAATAAATGAAAGAGACTTAAAAATTATAAATTAAAAAGATTAACAAAACTAAAGCTAGTACTTTCAAAAGATAAACAATATCAATAAACCTCTAGCCAAACTCATCAAGAAAAAAAAGAGAGGGGATACAAAAAAAAAAAAAAAATCAGAAATAAAAGAGGAGAAGCGACTACTGACACCACAGAAATACAAAGATCATAAGAGACTAAAATGAACAGCTACATCCCAACAAATTGAAAAACCTAGAAGAAATGAACAAATTCCTAGAAACATACAATCTTCCAAGACTGAATTAGAAACAAACAAACAACAACAACAACAACAAAACTAAATAGACCACTTACAAGTAATGAAACTGAATTAATCTTAAAATACAGAAAACAGAAGGCTAGGACCAGACAGCTTCATGGGTGAAAGCTACCTAACATATAAAAAGAATTAATACTGGGAGGAGGAGCAAGAAAGCAGAGAAGGAGAAGGAGAAGGAGACCTAAGATAATCAGATCCCAGGAGTCCAGCTACTTATCAAACCATTCTGAACACCTACAAACTCAACAGAAGACCGAAGACAAGAGCAGCAATTCTAGGAACAGAAAAGCAGCCACTTTCTGGAAGGTAGGATGTGCAGAGAAGTGAATCCGAGGTGACAAACAGGAAAATAAACTGCGCAGGGAGGGACCGGCTGCTGGCAAGTGAGAGAGCAGCAGAGCACAAAATCAGAACTTTTAGAAGTCTGCTCCACTGAGGGACGTCACTCCAGAGGCTAAGTAAGCGTGGAGCCCTCAGGGGGACAGTGTGGTCTCGGGATCCACGGGGTCAGAGAAAGACTGGGAGTGCCTGAGTGCTGCATAGCCCCCAGGCATTGGAGTAGGGAAGCCAGCTGCAGAGACAGAACCAAAGAGGAGGCTCTCACCTTAGAGTTACCTTAAACCACGATCCAAGGCACAGTCTGACCACACTCTTTGAGCAGGTACCCACAAGTGGCAGATCCGGGGAGACTCCCTCCTTCCGCCGAGAGGAGTGGTGCAGGAGCACGCTGCAGGAATCTGGTTTAGAGACTCCAAACAGGGCCGTGCACCAGAGATAGAAACACACAGTCACAGGCTGGGTGAGCACAGAGTGTGGCCAGAGACCAGGAAGACAGAAGTGATTGCTTTTCTCTGAAGGCGCACTGAGAAATGGGGCCCCAAGCTATCAGCTCTTCCCGGCCAGAGATTGGGAGGTCACCATTTTCATTCCCGTCCTCCAAATCTGTATGGAAACGTTCAGGGAACAAAAGTTCCCGAGAACAAACCCAAGCAGATTACTTAGCCTGGCCTCTAGCAAGGGCAGGGCAATTCCATCTTGGGCAAAGACATTTGAGAATCACTGCAACAGGCCCCTCCCCCAGAAGATCAGCAAGAACATCCAGCCAAGAGCAAGTTCATCACTGTGGAACTCCAGAGCTAGACGATTGTAGCACATAGAATTCATGGATTTTTTCCCATGAGACTTTAATCTTCCAAAGTTACTTTATTTTATTTTATTTTTTTCTTATTCTATTTAAATTTTTCCTCTTTCTTATTTTAATGTTTTTTAACTACTATATCTTCTCAATACCTTTTTAAAAATCTTTCTTAATATTCATTGTTATAGTCATATTCTATCCCTTCATTATATTTAGCCTTATTTTTTTGTATACAAAGAGGTTTTTCCTTTCTTTAAAATTTTGGGATACAGTTTCTTTGAACAGATCAAAATATACCCTCAATCTAGTGCATGGCTTTGTTCTAGTCAACAGTCTGATCCCATCATTTCTTTTTTTTTTTCCTTTTTTTCAACAAGCTTCTTATCAATTTCTTTTTTAGAATCTTTCTTAATTTTCATCTTTACAGTCATATTCCATCCCTTAATCATCTTTACTGTTATGTGTGTATGTATGTGTGTGTGTGTATGTATATATATATATATATATATATATATATATATAAGTTTTTCTTTCTTTAAAATTTTGGGAGGCAGTTTCTTCTAACAGACAAAATACACCCACAATCAAGTGTGTGACTCTGTTCTATTCACTAGTTTTATATATATAGATTATATATATATATATATATATATATATATGTATATATATATATATTCCCCCCTCTGTTTTCTTCTTCCCCTAAGTTTCAGGCCTCTTCCGATTTGGTTAGTGTATATTTTTTCTGGGGTCATTGCTACTCTTTTAGTATTCTGTTCTCTCATTCATCTATTCTTATCTAAATAAAATGACAAGGCAGAAAATTCACCACACACACACACACACACACACACACACACACACACAAAAACGGCAATACTGATAGCTAGGGACCTAACCAATATGGACATTAGTAATATGTCAGAACTAGAGTTCAGAATGACTATTCTCAAGGGGCTAGCTGAGCTCAAAAAAAAAAAAAAAAAGATACTAGAAAATCCCTTTCTGGAGAAAAAAAATCCCTTTCTGGAGAAATAAAAGAACTAAAAATCTAGCCAAGTTGAAATTTTAAAAAACCTATTACTGAGGTGGAATAAAAAACGGAGGCTCTTACTGCTAGGATACATGAGGCAGAAGAGAGAATTAGTGATATAGAAGACCAAATGATGGAGATTAAAGAAGCTGAGCAAAAGAGAGACAAACAACTACTGGACCACAAGGGGAGAATTTTAGAGATAAGTGGTACCATAAGATGAAACAATATTAGAATACTTGGGATCCCAGCAGACGAAGAAAGAGAGAGAGGGGCAGAAGGTATATTGGAGCAAATTATAGCCAAGAATTTCCCTAATTTGGCAAAGGGAGCAAGCATCAAAATACAGAAGGCACAGAGAACCCCCATCAAAATCTATAAAAAGAGGTTCACAATCCATCATCTAATAGTAAAACTTACAAGTCTCACTGACAAGGAGAAAATCCTGAAAGCAGCTTGGGACAAGAGTCCTGTAACATACAATGGTAGAAATATTAGATTGGCAGCAGACCTATCCACAGAGATCTGTCAGACCAGAAAGGACTGGCATGATATATTCAGAGCAGTAAACAAAAACAAAAACAAAACAAAACAAAAAATGCAGCCAAGAATACTATATCCAGCTAGGCTGTCATTGAAAATAGAAGGAGAGGTAAAAAGCTTCCAGGACATACAAAAACTAAAAGAATGTATAAACACCAAAACAGCCCTATAGGAAATATTGAAGGCAGTCCTCTAAGCAAAGAGAGAGCCTAAAAGTAACAAACCAAAAATGAACAGAGACAATATACAGTAACAGTCACCTTACAGGCAATACAATGGCACTAAATTCATATCTATCAATAGTTATCCTGAATGTAAATGGGCTAAATGCCCCAATCAAAAAACACAGGGTATCAGAACGGTTAAGAAAAACAGACCCATTGATATGCTAACTTCAAGAAACTCATTTTAGACCCAAAGACACCTCCAGATTTAAATTGAGGGGGTAGAAAACAATTTATCATGTTATCCAACATTAAAAGAAAGCTGGGGTGGCAATCCATATATCAGATAAATTAGATTTTAAGCCAAAGACTATAATAAGAGATGATGAAGACACTGTATAATACTTAAAGGGTCTCTCCAACAAGAAGATCTAACAATTTTAAATATCTACGCTCCTAACATGGGAGCAGAAAATTATATGAACCAATTAATAACAAAATCAAAGAACACATTGACAGTAATAGAATAATAGTAGGGGACTTTAACACCACCCTAACTGAAATGGGAAGATCATCTAAGCAAAAGATAAACAAGGAAATAAAGGCTTTAAATGACACACTGGACCCTATGGACATCACAAATATATTCACAACATTCCATCCCAAAGCAACAGAATACACATTCTTCTCTAGTGCACATGGAACATTCTCCAGAATAGATCATGTCCTGGGTCACAAATCAGGTCTCAATGGTACCAAAAGATTGGAATCAATCCCTGCATATTTTTAGACCACAATGCTTTTGGAAACTAGAACTCAATCATAAGAGGAAAGTTGGAAAGGATTCAAACAGATGGAATCTAAAGAGCCTCCTACTAAAAAATGAATGGGTCAACCAGGAAATTAAGAAAGTTAAGTGAAAAAAATTCATGTAAACAAATGAAAATGAAAACAAAACTGTTCAAATCTTTGGAACACAGAAAAGATGGCCCTGAGAGGAAAGTATACAGCAATACAAGCCTTTCTCAAGAAACAAGAAAGGTCTCAAGTACAAAACCTAATCCTACACCTAGGGGAGCTGGAGAAAGAACAGCAAAGAAAGGCTAAAGAGCAGCCTTTCTCTTCTCCTCCAGCAGGAGGAGATCATGAAGATCAGAGCAGAAATCAATGAAAAAAAACCAAAAGAACATTAGAACAGATCAACGAAACTAGGAGCTGGTTCTTCAAAACAATTCACATTGATAACCCCCTGTCCAGACTTATCAAAAAGAAAAGAGAAAGGACCCAAATTAATAAAATCAAGAATGAAAGAGAAGAGATCACAAACTACACCAAAGAAATATAAACAATTACAAGATCATATAATGAGCAACTATACGCCAGCAAATTTGACAATCTGGAAGAAATGGTTGCATTCCTAGAGACATAAAAACTACCAAAACTGAACCAGGAAGAAATAGAAAACCTGAACAGACCCAAAACCAGTGAGGACATTGAAACAGTCATCAAAAATATCCCAAAAAACAAGAGCCCAGGGCCAGATGGATTCCCAGAGGAATTCTACCAAACAGTTAAAGAAGAAATAATACCTATTCTTCTGAAACTTCTCCAAAAAATAGAAATGGAAGGAAAACTTCCAAACTCATTTTATGAGGCCAGCATTACCTTGATCCCAAAACCAAACAAAGACTCTATAAAAAAGGAGAATTACAGACCAATATCCTTGATGAACACAGATGCGAAAATTCTCACCAAAATACTAGCCAGTAAGATCCAACAGTACATCAACAGGATTATTCACCACGACCAAGTGGGACTTATTCCTGGGCTGCAAGGTAAGTTCAGCATCTGAAAATCAATCAATATGACACAATACATTACTAAAAGAAAGAACAAGGACCATATGATACTCTCAATAGATGCAGAAAAAGCATTTGACAAAGTACAGCATCCTTTCTTGATCAAAACTCTTCACAGTGTAGGGATAAAGGGTATATTCCTCAATATCATCAAAGCCATCTATGAAAACCCACAGAAAATATCATTCTCAATGGGGAAAAACTGAGAGCTTTTCCCTAAGGTCAGGAACACAGCAGGGATGTCCACTATCACCACTGCTATTCAACATAGTACTAGAAGTCCTAGCCTCAGCAATCAGACAACCAAAAGAAACAAAAGGCATCCAAATCAGCAAAGAAGAAGTCAAGCTCCCACTCTTTGCAAATGATATGATACTTTATGTGGAAAACCCAAATGACTCCACTCCATCTCTGCTAGAACTCATACAGGAATTCAATAAAGTGTCAGGATATAAAAACAATGCTCAGAAATCAGTTGCATTTCTATAGACCAACAGCAAGACAGAAGAATGAGGAATTAAGGAGTCGATCCCATTTACAATTGTACCCAATACTATAAGATACCTAGGAATAAACCTAACCAAAGAGGCAAAGAAACTGTACTCAGGAAAACTATAAAGTACTCATGAAAGAAACTGAGGAAGACACAAAGAAATGGAAAACCGTTCCATGCTCATGGATTAGAAGACAAAAATTGTGAAAATGTCTATGCTACCTAAAGTAATCTACACATTTAATGCAATCCCTTTCAAAATACCATCAATTTTCTTCAAAGAAATGGAACAAATAATTCTAAAATTTATGTGGAACCAGAAAAGACCCTGAGTAACTAGAAGAATATTGAAAAAGAAAGCCAAAGTTGGCAGAATCACAATTCCAGACTTTAAGCTCTATTACAAAGCTGCCATCATCATGACAGTATGGTACTGGCACAAAAACATACACACAGATCAATAGAACAGAATAGAGAGCCCAGGGTCCAGAAATGGACCCTCAACTCTATAGTGAACTAATCTTTGACAAAGCAAGAAAGAATGTCCAATGGAAAAAGACAGTCTCTTAAACCAAATTTTGTTGGGAATAGTGGACAGCCACAGCAGAAGAATAAAACTGGACCATTTCCTATACCACAGACAAAAATAGACTCAAAATGGATGAAAACCTCAATGTGAGACAGAAATCCATCAAAATCCTTGAGGAGAACACAGGCAGCAACCTCATTTGCAGCAACTTCTTCCTAAACACATTGCCAAAGGCAAGGGAAGCAAGGGCAGAAATGAACTATCAGGACATCATCAAATCAAAAGATTTGCACAGTAAAGGAAACAGTCAACAAAACCAAAAGACAACTGACAGAATGGGAGCACATATTCGCAAATGACATATCAGATAAAGGGCTAGTATCCAAAATCTATAAAGAGCTTAGCAAATTCAACACCCAAAGAACAAAGAATCCAATCAAGAAATGGGCAGAAGACATGAACGGACATTTCTGCAAAGAAGACTTATGAATGGCTAACAGGCACATGAAAAAGTACACCACATCACATAGTATTGGAAATCCTAGACAGTAATTAGGCAAGAGAAAGGAGTAAAAAGCACCCAAAATGGAAAGGAATTTCACTGTCACTATTTACAGATGACTTGATATTCTAAGGACTTGGGGCGCCTGGGTGGCTCAGTCATTATGTGTCTGCCTTAGGCTCAGGTCATGACCCCAGTGTCATGGGATGGAACCACAACATTAGGCTCCCTCTTCAGTGGGGGGGGGGCTGCTTCTACCTCTGCCACTCCCCCTGCTTGTGTTCCCTCTCTCACTGTGTCTCTCTCTGTCAAATAAATAAAATAAAATCTTTTTAAAAATTTTTTTAAAAACCCCTAAGGACTTGGCCAAAAAAAAAAAAACTGTTAGAACAAGTGAATTCAATAGTCACAGGATACAAAATTAATATACAGAAATAGGTTGTGTTTCTATACACTAATAATGAGCTATAAGAAAGAGCAATTAAGAAAACAATCACGTGAGGAGTCAAGATGGCGGAGAAGTAGCAGGCTGAGACTACTTCAGGTAGTGGGAGATCAGCTAGATAGCTTATCTAAAGATTGCAAACACCTACAAATCCAACGGGAGATCGAAGAGAAGAAGAACAGCAACTCTAGAAACAGAAAATCAACCACTTTCTGAAAGGTAGGACTGGCGGAGAAGTGAATCCAAAGCGACGGGAAGATAGACCGCGGGGGGAGGGGCCGGCACCTGGAAAGCGGCGGAGCAATGGAGAACAAAATCAGGACTTTTAAAAGTCTGTTCCGCTGAGGGACATCGCTCCAGAGGCTTAACCGGGGTGAAGCCCACGCAGGGTCAGCGTGGCCTCAGGTCCCGAGGGTCACAGAAGGATCGGGGGTGTCTGAGTGTCACAGAGCTTACAGGTATCAGAACAGGGAAGCCGGCTACAGAGACAGAGCTGAGGAGTGAGCTCTAAGCTCGGGGTTACCTTGAACCGGTCGCAGGCTCGGTCAGCTCGGAGCGCGGCCGGAGGCAGGGTGACGGGAGTAAATCGGCGCTGTTCTCTGAGGGTGCACTGAGGAGTGGGACCCGGGCTCTCGGCTCCTTCGGGCCGGACACTGGGAGGCCCCCATCTTCATTCCCGCCCTCTGGAACTCTACAGAAAGCGCTCAGGGAACAAAAGCTCCCAAAAGCAAACCCGATCGGATTACTCAGACCAGCCCCGGGTAAGGGCGGTGCAATTCCGCCTGGGGCAAAGACGCTTGAGAATCACTACAACAGGCCCCTCCCCCAGGAGATCAACAAGAAACCCAGCCAGGACCAAGTTCACCTACCAAGGAGTGCAGTTTTCAATACCAAGGAGGAGCATCGGAATTCCAGAGGAGGAGAAAGCAAAGCATGGAACTCATTGGCTTTCTCCCCATGATTCTTTAGCCTTGCAGTTCATTTTTTTTTCTTTTTCAATTTTTTTTCTCTTCTTCTGCTAATTTTTTTAACTTTTACCCTTTCCTTTTTAATGTTTTTTAACTAGTTTATCTAATATATATATTTTTTTCCCTTTTTATATTTTTTCTTTATTTGTTTTCTTTTTTTTAATGGTTTCTTTTTTTTTTTTTCTTTTGAACCTCTTTAATCCCCTTTCTCCCCCTCATGATTTGGGATCTCTTCTTGATTTGGCTAAAGCATATTTTCCTGGGGTCTTTGCCACCCTTTTAGTATTTTACTTGCTCCTTCATCTACTCTTATCTGGACAAATGAAAAGGCAGAAAAATTCACCACAAAAAAAGAACAAGAGGCAGTACCAAAGGCTAGAGACCTAATCAATACAGGACATTGGTAATATGTCAGATCTAGAGTTCAGAATGACGATTCTCAAGGTTCTAGCCGGGCTCGAAAAAGGCATGGAAGATATTAGAGAACCCTCTCGGGAGAGATAAAAACCCTTTCTGGAGAAATAAAAGAACTAAAATCTAACCAAGTTGAAATCAAAAAGCTATTAATGAGGTGCAATCAAAAATGGAGGCTCTCACTGCTAGGATAAATGAGGCAGAAGAAAGAATTAGCGATATAGAAGACCAAATGACAGAGAATAAAGAAGCTGAGCAAAAGAGGGACAAACAGCTACTGGACCGTGAGGGGAGAATTTGAGAGATAAGTGACACCATAAGACAAAACAACATTAGAATAATTGGGATTTCCAGAAGAAGAGGAAACAGAGATGGGAGCAGAAGGTATATTGGAGAGAATTATGGAGAGAATTTCCCCAATATGGCAAAGGGAACAAGCATCAAAATCCAGGAGGTTCAGAGAACCCCCCTCAAAATCAATAAGAATAGGTCCACACCCCATCACCTAATAATAAAATTTACACGTCTTAGTGACAAAGAGAAAATCCTGAAAGCAGCCGGGAAAGAAGTCTGTAACATTACAATGGTAAAATATTAGATCGGCAGCAGACTTATCCACAGACTGGCAGGCCAGAAAGAGCTGGCATGATATATTCAGAGTACTAAACGAGAAAAACATGCAGCCAAGAATACTATATCCAGCTAGGCTATCATTGAAAATAGAAGGAGAGATTAAAAGCTTCCAGGACAAACAAAACTGAAAGAATTTGCAAACACCAAACCAGCTCTACAGGAATATGAAAGGGGTCCTCTAAGCAAAGAGAGACCTAAAAGTAGTAGATCAGAAAGGAACAGAGACAATATACAATAACAGTCACCTTACAGGGCAATACAATGGCACTAAATTCATATCTCTCAATACTTACCCTGAATGTTAATGGGCTAAATGCCCCAATCAAAAGACACAGGGTATCAGAATGGATAAAAAAACAAAAACCAATCTATGTTGCCTACAAGAAACTCATCTTAAACCCGAAGACACCTCCAGGTTTAAAGTGAGGGGGTGGAAAAGAATTTACCATGCTAATGGACATCAGAAGAAAGCAGGAGTGGCAATCCTTATAGCAGATCAATTAGATTTTAAGCCAAAGAATATAATGAGAGATGAGGAAGGACACTATATCATACTCAAAGGAACTGTCCAACAAGAAGATCTAACAATTTTAAATATCTATGCCCCTAATGTGGGAGCAGCCAACTATATGAACCAATTAATAACAAAATCAAAGAAACACATCGACAAGAATACAATAATAGTAGGGGACTTTAACACTCCCCTCTCTGAAATGGACAGATCATCCAATCAAAGATCAACAAGGAAATAAGGCTTTAACTGACACACTGGACCAGATGGACATCACAGATATATTCAGAACATTTCATCCCAAAGCAACAGAATACACATTCTTCTCTAGTGCACATGGAACATTCTCCAGAATAGATCACATTCTCGGTCCTAAATCAGGTCTCAACCGTTATCAAAAGATTGGGATCATTCCCTGCATATTTTCAGACACAATGCTCTGAAGCTAGAACTCAATCACAAGAGGAAATTTAGAAAGAACCCAAATACATGGAGACTAAACAGCATCCTTCTAAAGAATGAATGGGTCAACCAGGAAATTAAAGAAGAATTGAAAAATTCATGGAAACAAATGATAATGAAAACACAATGGTTCAGAATCTGTGGGACACGACAAAGGCAGTCCTGAGAAGAAAATATAGCGGTACAAGCCTTTCTCAAGAAACAAGAAAGGTCTCAGGTACACAACCTAACCCTACACCTAAAGGAGCTGGAGAAAAAAACAAGAAGAAACCCTAAACCCAGCAGGGAGAAGAGAAATCATAAGATCAGAGCAGAAATCAATGAAATAGAAACCAAAAAACAATAGAACAAATCAACGAAACTAGGAGCTGGTTCTTTGAAAGAATTAATCAGATTGATAAACCCCTGGCCAGACTTATCAAAAAGAAAAGAGAAAGGACCCAAATAAATAAAATCATGAATGAAAGAGGAGAGATCACAACGAACACCAAAGAAATACAGACAATTATACGAACATACTATGAGCAACTCTACGCCAACAAATTTGACCAATCTGGAAGAAATGGATGCATTCCTAGAGACATATAAACTACCACAACTGAACCAGGAAGAAATAGAAAGCCTGAACAGACCCATAACCAGTAAGGATGATTGAAACAGTCATCAAAAATCTCAAAACAAACAAAAGCCCAGGGCCAGATGGCTTCCCGGGGAATTCTACCAAACATTTAAAGAAGAACTAATTCCTATTCTCCTGAAACTGTTCCAAAAAATAGAAATGGAAGGAAAACTTCCCAAACTCATTTTATGAGGCCAGCATCACCTTGATCCCAAAACCAGACAAGGATCCCATCAAAAAAGAGAATATAGACCAATATCCTTGATGAACACAGATGCAAAAATTCTCGCCAAATACTAGCCAATAGGATTCAACAGTACATTAAAAGGATTATTCACCACGACCAAGTGGGATTATTCCAGGGCCTGCAAGGTTGGTTCAACATCCGCAAATCAATCAATGTGATACAAACACATTAATAAAAGAAAGAACAAGAACCATATGATACTCTCCATAGATGCTGAAAAAGCATTTGACAAGTACAGCATCCCTTCCTGATCAAAACTCTTCAAAGTGTAGGGATAGACGGCACATACCTCAATATTATCAAAGCATCTATGAAAACCCACTGCAAATATCATTCTCAATGGAGAAAAAACTGAAAGCTTTTCCACGAAGGTCAGGAACACAGCAGGGATGTCCGTTATCACCACTGCTATTCAACATAGTACTAGAAGTCCTAGCCTCAACAGTCAGACAACAAAGGAAATTAAGGCATCCAAATCGGCAAAGAAGAAGTCAAACTATCACTCTTTGCAGATGATATGATACTATATGTGGAAAACCCAAAGTCTCCACTCCAAAACTGCTAGAACTTGTACAGGAATCAGTAAGTGTCAGGATATAAATCAATGCACAGAAATCAGTTGCATTTCTCTACACCACCAACAAGACGGAAGAAAGAGAAATTAAGGAGGTCAATCCCATTTACAATTGCACAAAAAACTATAAGATACCTAGGAATAAACCTAACCAAAGAGACTAAGAATCTATACACAGAAAACTATTAAAGTACTATGAAAGAAATTGAGGAAGACACAAAGAAATGGAAAAAATGTCCATGCTCCTGGATTGGAAGAATAAATATTGTGAAAATGTCTATGCTACCTAAAGCAATCTAAATTTAATGCAATTCCTACCAAAGTACCATCCATTTTTTTTCCAAGAATGGAACAAATAATCCTAAAATTTATATGGAACCAGAAAGACCTCGACTAGCCAAAGGAATATTGAAAAGAAAGCCAAAGTTGGGTGGCATCACAATTCCGGACTTCAAGCTCTATTACAAAGCTGTCATCATCAAGACAGCATGGTACTGGCACAAAAACAGACACATAGATCAATGGAACAGAATAGAGAGCCAGAAATAGACCCTCAACTCTATGGGTCAACTCATCTTCGACAAAGCAGGAAAGAATGTCCAATGGAACAAAGACAGCCTCTTCAATAAATGGTGTGGGAAAAATTGGACAGCACATGCAGAAAATGAAATTGATCATTTCCTTACACCACACGTGAAAATAGATTCAAAATGGATGAAGGATCTCAATGTGAGAAAGGAATCCATCAAAATCCTTGAGGAGAACCACAGGCAGCAACCTCTTCGACCTCAGCCATATCAACATCTTCTAGGAACATCGCCAAGGCAGGGAAGCAAGGGCAAAAAGAACCTTTGGGATTTCATCAAGATCAAAAGCTTGTGCCAGCAAAGGAAACAGTTAACAAAAACAAAAGACAACTGACAGAATGGGAGAAGATATTTGCAAATGACATATCAGATAAAGGGCTAGTGTCCAAATCTATTAAAGAACTCTAGCAACTCAAACCCAAAGAGCAAATAATCCAATCAAGAACTGGGCAGAGGACATGAACAGACATTTCTGCAAAGGAGACATCCAGATGGCCAACAGACCCATGAAAAAAGCTCTCCACCTCACTTGGCATCAGGGAATACAAATCAAAACCACAATGAGGTATCACCTCACACCAGTCAGAATGGCTAAAATTAACAAGTCAGGAAATGACAGGACGCGGCGAGGATGCGGAGAAAGGGGAACCCTCCTTACACTGTTGGTGGGAATGCAAACTGGTGCAACCACTCTGGAAAACAGCATGGAGGTTCCTCAAAATGTTGAAAATAGAACTACCCTATGACCCAGCAATGCACTGCTGGGTATTTACCTTAAAGATACAAATGTAGTGATCCGAAGGGGCAGGTGCACCCGAATGTTTATAGCAGCAATGTCTTAAATAGCCAAACTATGGAAAGAACCTAGATGTCCATCAACGGACGAATGGATAAAGAAGATGTGGTATATATACACAATGGAATACTATGCAGCCATCAAAAGAAAAGAAATCTTGCCATTTGCAACGACGCGGATGGAACTAAAGGGTATCATGCTTAGCGAAATAAGTCAATCGGAGAAAGACAACTATCATATGATCTCCCTGATATGAGGGAGAGAAGATGCAACATGGGGGGTTAAGGGGTAGGAGAAGAGTAAATGAAACAAGATGGGATTGGGAGGGAGACAAACCATAAGTGACTCTTAATCTCACAAAACAAACTGAGGGTTGATGGGGGGAGGAGGGTTGGGAGAGGGGGGTGGGGTTATGGACATTGGGGAGGGTATGTGCTATGGTGAGTGCTGTGAAATATGTAAACCTGGTGATTCACAGACCTGTACTCCTGGGGATAAAAATATATTATATGTTTATAAAAAATAAAATTTAAAAAAAAAAAGAAAGAAAACAATCACATATACAACTGCCCAAAAAAGAATAAACAACCTAGGAATAAGTTTAACCAGAAACGAAAATCTAGACAATGATTAAAGAAATTTAAAATGACACAAATAAATGGAAAGATATATAATGCTCATGGATTGGAAGAATTAGTATTGTTAAAATATCCATATTACCTAAAGCAATCTATAGATCCCATGCCAACCCCACTGAAATACCAATGGCATTTTAAAGAGAACTAAAACAAAGAACCTGAAATTTGTACAGAACCACAAAGACCCTGAATAGCAATCTTGAAAAAGAAGAACAAGGCTGGAGGTATCACGTTTCCTGATCTCAAATTATACTACAAATCATCATAATCAAAACAGTATGGTTCTGGCATGAAAACAGACACATAAATCAATGCAAGAGAACAGAGAGCCCAGAAATAAACTTATTCATATATGGACAATTAACCTATGACAAAGGAGACAAAAATATACAATGGGGAAAAGACTGTCTTTACAATAAATAGTATTGGGAAAATGGGAGAGTTACATGCAAAAGAATGAAATGGACCACTATCTTATACAACATAAAAAATAAATTCAAAATGGATTAAAACTTGAATGTAAGACCTGAGACCATAAAACTCCTAGAAAAATAACAGGCAATAAGGTCTTCGACATCAGTCTTAGCAATACTTTCCCCCCTTGGACAAGTCTTCTCACGCAAGGGAAACAAAAGCTAATACAAATGGGATTACATCCAACTGAAAAGCTTTTTCACAGTTAAGGAAGCCATCAACAAAATGAAAAGGCAACCAACTGAATGGAAGAAGAGTTCTGCAAAGCATACACCCAGTAAGGAGTTAATATCCAATATATATAAAGAATTTGCACAACTTAGTCAAACAAACAACCTGATTAAAAAAATAGATGACCTTCCCAGACCTGCACCCCTGGGGCTAATAATACATTATATGTTTATAAAAAATAAAAATTAAAATAAAATAAAATATCATTATCTAATAAAAAAAAATAGATGACTTGAATAGACCTTTTTCCAAAGAAGACACAGAAGTGGCCAGCGAGGCACATGAAAAGATATTCAACACCATCAGAGAAATGTAAATCAAAAACACAATGTAGTATCACCTCACACCTGTCAGACTGACTATTATCAAAAAGACAAAAAATAATTATTGATGAGGATGTGGGAAAAAGGGAACTGTAGTAACATTATTGGTGGGAGTATAAAGTGGTACAGCCACTATGGAAAACAGTATGGCGAGTCCTCAAAAAAATAAAAATAAAACTACCAAACAATCAAGCAATTCAACCTCTGGATTTTTATCTAAAGAAAATGAAAACACCAATTCAAAGAGATATGAGCACCCCTATATTCATTGCTGCATTATTTACAATAGCCAAAATAGGGAAGCAACTTAAGTGTCCACTGATAGATGAATGGATAAAGAAATCATGCTACATACACACAATGCAATATTACTCAACCATAAAAAGGAATGAAACCTTGCCATTGGCAATAATATGAATGGACCTAGAGGGTATCATGCTAAGTGAAATAAGTCAGACAGAGAAAAATAAATACTGCATGACTTCACTCATATATGAAATATGAGAAACAAAAACAAAAGCAACAACAACGAAAACCAGAAATAGATTCAGACAAGGGAAACAAATTGTTGGTTACCAGAGCAGAGAAGGCTTGGTGGGTAGGTGAAATAAGTGAAGGGGAGTAAGAGGTACAAACTCCCAGTTATAAAATAAGTAAGTCATGGGGATGTAATGTAGCATAGGGAATACAGTCAATAATATTGTAATAACTTTGTATGGTGACAGATGGTAACTACATTTATCATGGGAATCATTTGATAATATATAAAAATATGAAATCACTCTAATAACACTTGAAACTAATAGGATATTGTATATCAATTATACCTCAATTTTTAAAAAGAGATAATCAACGAATGTTTGTTACATAAATGAAATATTACAACCTGAATGTGTATCATCACATATTTGTAAAACTGGTTTTTTTTCTCTGCTTCAGGAAACAATATGTTATCACTGAATAAATTTTTAAAAATTCAGAAAGTTCTAAAAAAATAAAAGAATAATCCGTATTTCTATCACTCGGGCATTACCTAACTTTCTGTTTTTGTTCCAGTTTTTATATGCCTATATGGTATCTCCATTTCACAAAACATATATTAAAGTAATGAAGTAGTGTATTTCACTATTTCCACTTAAAATTGCAGTAAAGATTATTCCATGTCATTTCATAATCTACAAAATAATCATTTAACATCTACTTAATGGTCTATCATTTGGGCACCTTTGCATAATTTTAACCAGTCCCCATTATTTAGTTATATAAGTAGCTTTTTTTTAATTATTATAGATTATAATCAACCTCTGTATTAAACTTGCCTCTATATTTTACTTTCCAGTAAAATTCTTGATAAGGCCTCCCACAAATTAAAATAAAATCAATTCAATTTTAATTTTATCAGGATATAACTTAATAAAAATGCCCATATTTAGAAGATATGGTACCATGAGGTAGATCCACTATGCTACAAATGGGCAATATGCATTTCCAGTTTCTCCAAGATTCATTAGCTCAAGTCCAAGTCAGACACTTGGCCATTTAGTTCTCTACAACCAGAAAAGAAACCTGAAGAAGATATTCGTTTATTCAACAATCGGGTACCTCAGCTTCCTAACCTGCTATTAATTTCATCTCATTGGATCTTAGAATACTTTCTTAACTTATGTCCACCAAATTATTTGTATATTTTGCAGGCAGTAGAGGCCATGGAACTTATTAATTTGAAGGAACAGTGGAATGTAAGAAAATACAAGGAAACAACCATTCTCTTGGCATAAACATCCATTTAATAAAGAACAAACTGTAGACTTGCTCACTTAATTCTAAGAATCTCTCTAGTCCAGGTTGCTATATTCACTAATACTTTACAGCCTAATCACAATTCTTCTAGTCTTGCCTCCTTTTTTATTTTAATTAGAAAGTTAGTAATATCATCCATGTTTAATATTGTAAACTGGATGTCCATGGAAATTATGCTACTTTACAATTAGGAGAGAAGGAGAACTTTGCTAGGCAATATATCTCGACAATCAGTATTGTGAAAATGATACTTTTATATAATTTGTTTCCTTTTTATTAAAAAAAAAAAGTCACAAGATCCTGACTTTTCTTTGGATATAAATGTAGTGGGAAAATAAATCAAGATCTTCTCATCTCTTGGCCAAAAGTGGGCAGGAAGTCAGGGATCTTCTTCCTAGAACTTACATCTTAAGCAGAAGGATCTACAGATTAAAAGAAATTTGAGTCACTTATCTAACAAAAGTGCTCTATAAAGACCGTCCACTGGGTCCTAGGTGGGCCAGTTGGCTAAGGGTCTGCCTTCAGCACAGGTCATGATTCCAGGGTCCTGATATCAAGCCCTGTGTCAGGCTCCCTGTCCCTGCATCTCCCTCTGCCTCTCCACATCCCGCGGTTTTTCTCTCTATCTCTCAAATAAATAAAAATATTTTTTAAAATAAAGACTATCCATTTCTGCTACCTAAATTTTCAGAATGACTATGGTCATTTTTCAAATTTATATCATCACACTTTGGTACAATTCTCTGAACTACTCTGTATCCTTCCAATAGATACCCACTTTGCTTAAGCTTATCATAGTACTTTTTATTTGGTTGCAACTAAAGAACCATAATGGATACAGAGAGCAAAGACCAAATGTGGTAATAGTAGAAACGCGCAAAGTACCTTTACTTTCCTGAGTACAGCAAATGGTGGAAAGGTGCTGAAAGAAAAATAGAGGTTTTCTCTATAGAAAAAGTGCCACATGTCTCAAAAAGCATGACTTATGTATAACTCAAGGCTTCTTCTTTATAGGTCCAGGTCTTGCTTCACAGATACTCAATGAGTTAATCCTACATTACAGATATTCTTATGAGTTAATCATGAAAGAGTAATCCTAGTCTTATACATAAAGGAATATTTAAAGATTTGAATGAATATACACTTTTTCTAGTCTACCATTTTTAAAATAGTTTTAGGCAGAATATTTAATATTGAAAAGAATTAGATCCCTCGATGAGAACCATAATAAGAAATAAGAGAAAAGACACTCTTAAAAGTAATTTTGTTCCTAGAACCTCTGTAGTTTCAATATTTATCAATCTTTATATTACATATGGCATTTTGCAAAGAGGCAGAAAAAGAAGCCTTTTCCCTAAATGGTCCATCTTTGTTCCTCTCCTCCAACAGTTCTAAATTCTAATTATTGGGAAATTAAAAGTGGCATTAGTTTAAGGTTATTCCCTTTGAATAAGTGGAGTCAGAAGTTCTTTCTTACTTAATGGATTAAAATGTTCAAGGAGTATTGCCAAAGAATAAGCAGCCATCCATGAAGAATAGGAAAGAATATTTAGGGAAAAATGGAATATGATGTAGACAAATTTCTATCGTTTTCCTTTCCTACACATCTCTTCTCCCAATCTTCATTTTTGTGCATTTATAATACAAGTTTTTCTAGTTCACCTCTATAGAAAAAAATGAATTAAAAACTTAAAATATTCTTCATTGATTGCCAGTTATCAATGTTCTGAAGGGCTTTTAAGGCATCTAATAATTTTTAAAACATAGTTTTCTTTGGTCAATAAAAAAGTCCATAATGGTATTTGACAATAATATTTCACATTTTACTTAGTTGTACATTTGATTACCCATATCCAAACAGGAAATTGGTAATTTTTTCACTAAAGTTTAAAACCTTATAGACATTTATTTATAGACATTTATGTCTATAAAGTGATAAATGAAGAATTTAAAAGATTTTAGGGGTATTCCAAGAAAGAAATAAAGAACTAGAATCAACTTGAATTGTATCAGGTTGGGAAAGTAATGACTGCTTTCTGTTGGCATTTTGAAAGTGTAGCATCAGGGTGCCTGGGTGGCTCAGTGGGTTAAAACCTCTGCTTTTGGCTCAGGTCATGATCCTAGGGCCCTGGGATCGAGCCCCGCATCGGGCTCTCTGCTCAGCAGGGAGCCTGCTTCCTCCTCTCTCTCTCTCTGCCTGCCTCTCTGCCTACGTGCGATCTCTGTCAAATAAATAAATAAAATATTTAAAAAAAAGTGTAGCATCATGGGATAAGTGAGAGATTCCAGTTTTATTTATTTGAAATCATAACCTATTTTATACATAGAAAATACTAAATATAACCTTTAAAGTTTGTTAAATATACGGTTTAAACAATGATAAAACAAGTACCTAGCACCCAGAATCCAGTTTAAGCAAAAGAGCCGTACATCTGTTTCTGAAGACCTCTGGATATTCCTCCCTGAATAAAGCTCCTCCATAGCCCTGAGAAGTAACTTCTGCATTTTCATCATCATTTGATTTTCCATAGACTAATCATACACCTGGGCATGTCCATAATCAAAAACCTTGGTCATGCAATTTTTAAGATTTATTTAGACATTTCCACAGCTTTGTTTTTTCATCCAGTCATTCATTGCAAGTATTGTGTTTTTGAAATCCACCTATGATCCATTACCAAGTAAGAAGATACTATACACACAAATAAGAATTTAGTTATCCAGTTTTAAATGATGGACATCTAGGTTTTCCTCTATTAAGAAAAAAATCCTTAAAGAAGAAAATAATCTTGAGATATAGATATAGATAGGTATATAGAGATATAGATAAATCATATTTAAGTGATAATATGTCACTTAAATATACTTAAGACTTTCTCCAAGGTCTAAGTCTGGGTATAGAATTGCTGGTTCTTAAGACCCCTGTGTGTGCCTTCCTTAAGAGATAATGCTAACTTGTTTTCTGAAGGGATTTTATCAGCTTTATACTTCCACCATCAGAATATGCATTCACGTCGCTCCACACCTTGGCCAACATTCCATAATTTTGTATTGTTTTTAAAGATTATTATTTCTTTTATTTGACAGACAGAGATCACAAGTAGGCAGAGAGGCAGGCAGAGAGAGAGGAGGAAGCAGGTTCCCTGGTGAGCAGAGAGCCGCGGATGCGGGGCTCATCCCAGGAGCCCAGGATCATGACCTGAGCCGAAGGCAGAGGCTTTAACCCACTGAGCCACCCAAGGCACCCCCATTAATTTTGTATTTTTTAAAGACTCATTTATTTGAGAAGAATACTTGAGCAGGGGGAGTGGGCAGGAGAGAGAGGATCCCAAAACAGATCCCCCACCAAGAGTGGAGCCCCAGGTGGGGCCCAATCTCACTAACCAGAGACACAATGGAGCCAAAGCAAGAGTCAGAGCCCAGCCATCTAAGGTCACCAGGTGTCCCAATAATTTCTAATCTCTTAAAACTTCTGCCAATCTGGTTAGATATGAAAATAAAAGTCACTCCATGGTCATTAACTTGCATCCCTCGCATACTATTAATAGTGGATCTCTATGTTTTGTGCCATCCCTATTTCCTTTTCTGTGAAATGCTTGTTCTATCTGGATCATATTTTTAATTATTTGAATTTTTTTTTAAAGATTTTTATTTATTTGTCAGAGAGAGAGGGAGAGAGAGCAAGCACAGGCAGACAAAATGGCAGGCAGAGGCAGAGGGAGAAGCAGGCTCCTGCTGAGCAAGGAGCCCGATGCGGGACTCGATCCCAGGACGCTGGAATCATGACCTGAGCCGAAGGCAGCTGCTTAACCAACTGAGCCACCCAGGCGTCCCAATTATTTGAATTTTTTATTGACATACAGGAGTCTTTTACACAGTCTGGATCTTAACCTTATGTCAGTCACAAGTATTATAAATATATCATAGTTTGTGGGCCAGTTGCATTTTATGATTTATGATATATTTTGATAATGGTAAGTTATCTTTAATGTTCATTAAATTTATTAACTTTCTCCTTCATAGCTTGAATTTCTATGTCAAGTTTAAGAAGAACATTTCTCTAAAAATATAAAATAATATCTCTTTGTATTTAATGTCACCAGGAACTGATGTTTGGGTGGGGATCTATGGAAGAAAAGTGGGATTCAACTTCATCCTTCCATATAAACAACAAAGTGTCCAAGAACTTCTTTATGCCTAAGTCTACCCTTTTTCCAGTTATCTGTGCAGCACCTCTTTAAGAGATAGTTTCCACTAAATAAAATTTGAGTATATGAATGTATTTCTAAGATTCCTAGTATTCCACTGACTGGCTTCTCTTTCAGCAAGAGTTTGTTTGCACTTGCTGTTGCCTTTCCCTGGAAACCATCTCCCGCAGGGCTTTGCTTGGCTCACTTTTGTATCCTCTTAGGTCTTTTCTCAAATTTCTTTCTAACAATTTTAGGTCTTTTCTAACAATTTTAACCTAAAATAATCACCAATCTCCCATTTTTTAAATCCCGTATCACATTTTTTATCTTCACCATTTCTTCATATTTATATTTATTTGTTTATGGCCTGTAACCTCCCTTAGAATGTAGGACAATGAGTACTGAGACCCTGTTTGTATTGCTCATTTGTGCATCTTCAGTGCTTCTGGAATAATCTTGGATATAGCAGGCATTTAATGAAATTCCACTTAAGGAATAAATGAAGACATGCCATTAGTGGACAAGTTGCTTCATAATTCTGAATGGTAGTTTTTAGATGTCAATATTATTTCCTTTTTTGCAGGGTAAGCCTTATGAATAATATTTGTTTTATACCTACCACAGTGCCTGGCACCTAGAAAGTACTTAGTAAATAGTGAATAATATTATATATAGTGCCCTGATGAGGGAAAAAAAAAAAAGATGCGAATTATCATCAAGGAAACCTCAAACACAAAGACATGAAATATCAGAGGAGACATGTACACTCTTATTTGATGATAGTAAAAGAAAGAAAGATGAAAAAAGAAATAATCTTCTTGAACTACTTTAAACAAAAGAGCGGAATCCATTAGGAGATTCTAGTGGTACCTCACAGAACACAAGACTGAGAATAGGGAACCCCAGAATCCTCTTCTCTCTCATTGCTGTTTTTCTCTGCAATGAATCTAAGGTCACCCTCACTGCAATCAGTTTTCTGTTTTTCAGTTGATAAGGCAGACTACTGACTTTATATGTTATGTTCAGCCAATCAAAGAGGGGCTGATCTTACTTTTCAATCCCAGTGCCAAATTATCCCTAAAAGAACTGACCACGAATAGCATTCATTTCATTATATTTTTTTGAATATTAACTTAGTATCTGATCTTTGAGAAGCAGCTCAAAAAGAACCATAATAGGAAGGCACAGTATAATGAAAAGACCACTACTCTGAAAGCTAAAAGACCTTGTTTCCAGTATTAACCAGCTGGGAAAATTCAGAGAAGTTGGTGTACAGTAAAAGAATTAAATATTTTTTGTTGCTTTAAAGTTTCATAATTCAATCCTTTTAATGATAGCTCAAATTCCACAATATGTTGATGGCTATAAATAACAATTTTTTGGCTTCTTCTTAATCTATGTGCTTTTTTTTTTTTCTATATCCCTCAGCTAAAGTTGCAATCATATGATTCTACAATGAATGACTAGGTTCAAACATAAATCCCTTCTTTACAGAGACACCACAAAGGAGAATTTATTTTTCTTCCAAAGTTAAAGATAGATATTGAGACTGACTTTCATATCATCAAACTCTTATTTCACCTGATATACTGAATGGCTCCAAAAGGGCAAGGACTGAGACGGATCTATTTTTCTTCCTTCATTTGACCTAACATTCCTGAGGAGAGGTCACTCCTATAGTGACAGCTTCTTGCAAACTCCAACAGTACAATCACCAATTAAAGTATCTCTTTTTCCTGACAGTCAGTACCCATTTTATTCTGGATGTGCAATTTGGCCCCTTTCTGTCATAAAACCCCTCTCCTGGATGGAGCCTTGATTTCTCTCATACTATGGACATTTCAGCCCAGTGAAATCTCATCCACATGGTACTAATTATTTTTCTCTTTACAGTCCTCAGATTTGAAAGGCACTATCCACAGGCAAATGAAGCACAAAAACAAGTAGATAATAGTTTGCAAATGATACAGACAGCAAAGCCATGGACATATAAAAAGAATAAAACAGTGTGTCAACAATTGTACAACAGTAATGTAGGTCAGATTCATACATGAAAAAGAATGACTTAAGGGATCAAAGGTTGCTCTTTTTAGGCAATTACCAGATGCCAGATACTAGACTGAATGTTTAAATAGGTTATCTCATTTAATCCTGCCATAAAAACTCCATTCGTAAAATGAGGGAAAGGAGGGGCGCCTGGGTGGCTCAGTGGGTTAAAGCCTCTGCCTTCGGCTCGGGTCATGATCTCAGGGTCTTGGGATCGAGCCCCGCATCGGCCTCTCTGCTCATCAGGGAGCCTGCTTCTCCTCTCTCTCTGCCTGCCTTCTGCCTACTTGTGATCTCTGTCTGCCAAATAAGTAAATAAAATCTTTAAAAAAAAAAAAAAATGAGGGAAAGGAGCTTTGGAGAAATTTTTTCCAAAATTACATAGGAAAAAAAAAAAAGATTCTTTAGTACAAGTTCATAAACTCAAATGCTCACAGGAGCCAAACAAATAAAATAAGTGAATAAATTAGGTGTGTTCCTTGCATATTAAATAAGAAGAAATGTTCCTCCTCTCTACAGTTCAGAGTACACGCTCTCAGAGCAACTTTCAAGTATGTAATTCAGTATCATTAGCAATAATCTTATATCTTTTCATCACAAAAAAAGAAATGTAATTATGTGACATGATTATGCTAATGGTATGGTGTAATCATTATGCAATATATAAGTATATCAAATCAACCCACTATATGCTATGAACTTATACAATGTTATATGTCAATCATATCTCAACAAATCCAGAAGAAAAAAGAATATACTCTCCCATTCCTTAAAATCCCCATCCTCTAGAGACAAACCATAAGAGACTCTTAATCTCACAAAACAAACTGAGGGTTGCTGGGGGTAGGGGGGTAGGGAAGAGGGTGATTGTGTTATGGACATTGAGGAAAGTATGTGCTATGGTGAGTGCTGTGAAGTGTGTAAACCTGGCAATTCACAGACCTGTATCCCTGGGGCTAATAATACATTATATGTTAACAAAAAAATTTTTAAAAATCCCCACCCTCTAGATCAATCCTTCATTTTTATGGGTACGAATATTTCTCTATTGTAAGAAAAGCAACAATTGTGGAGAAATGGTCACTGCTTTTGACACAGCTTTGGAGTCAGAATAACAATATAGAAGGATAGAAGCTAAGCAAATTGCAAAGGGCATGTCTTAACTAAATGGAAGAGCAATAGAGTAACTGTGCTGCTAATAGTTCTGCTGGGAATAAAGACACAGTGGCCAGACCTCATTTGCCAAGGGCAGATGCAAGTGTAGATCTTTACATGCAATCTTTCAATTTCCAAATGCTGGCTCAAACATTTTTTAAAAAACTTATGCCAAATAAAATATACACATGGAGCTCCATTTTTCAAAGATGTAGTAAATAAAAATAAGACTCTGGATAGCACAAATCTGGGTTTGAAACTTAGCTGTGCCTTATAACTATCTAATCCTCAGTTTCCTCACTTGTAAAAGGAGGATAAAAATAATTAAGAGGATTACATGAGATAATGAACTCAGGGCACTCAGCACACAGTAAATGGTAAATAAACGTTAAGTACTCTTTATGCTAAGTAAATGAGTTAAGATTTCGAACAAAGTTTACCTTTTTCCAAGGTCCATCCTTTTCCCATTAAATTATTCTCTTTAACAAGCTGAAAATTCTTCATGGTGTTTTAAGGATCTCTTTCTAGTAACAGTCCATCATATAGTTGCATTGGCCCCTCTACAATTTGATTAATCTCATGAATTTACTTTAGCTATCACACTCAGAAAGCTAAACATTGGCTTTGAGCATGAATAAAAGGAAATTCAAACTGGCTTAAAGATAAAGATCTTTATTAGCTCAATTGTGCCACAAAAACCATGTGTGTTTTCTACATCTCACTCTGCCTTCTAATTTGTTTGCATATTCCTAAAACTGGCTTACTTTTTGATCCTGTGATGGTTGCTAATTTGATCCTGTGATGGTTGCTCGGATTTGTGCTTCCTCATTTACAGCTAGCAGGAAATTTGTTTTGTACAGAATTCTCAACAAAACCATGTAATTTCACTGACTGGATCAGTTTAGGTGACATAGGAACAGGATGACAACCTTGAACCAGAGAAACCAATGAAATGCTCCGATTGGCTTAGCCTCGAGTTTTGGCTCCATCCCTAGATGCCCAAATAGAAACTAGCAACTAAATGGAAAAGGGATTAAGGAGAAGGTTATCAAAAAAGATATCAAATATCCACTTCACAAGCTTAAAAAAAATTTTTTTTTTTGGAGAATTGAAAGGTCATATAAAATAAGTTTTATTTACCAGGTACTATTGAGATAGCCATGGACTAATACTAGTTATACTCAGTGATAATTTTACATTAAATAATGCCACTCTTTAATGCAAAATAAAGTGACATTTAGAATCATGGACTCGTAAAGCTTAAAAGCTAGAAAAAATCTTAGACATCAGCTGATAAAAATATCTATACAATAAATAAAATGGTGTCTGAAGAGCATAAATGGCATGCATAACATCAACTTAAAAGTTAGTTATAACTAGGGTACCTGGGTGGCTCAGTTTGGTTTAAGCGACTGCCTTTGGCTCGGGTCGTGATCCTGGAGTCCTGGATCAAATCCCACACCGGACTCCCTGCTCGGCAGGGAGTCTGCTTCTCCCGCTGACCTCTCTCTTCTCATGCTCGCTCTCTCTCTCTCTCAAATAAATAAATAAAATCATGAAATTTTTTTTAAAAAAGTTAGTTATAACTAGAATCCATATTTTTTACTCATATATCCATTTTAAGCAGCTTAAAACAAATGTATAAGACTCAAATCTCAAACCTCCTCAAAAAGAAAAGTTAGACTGATAAAACATAGATTAATTTTTAAATTAGACATACATTTACTGAGCACTTATAAGGGAAGAAAATTGATGCATTCCTATTTTGGGATTAAAAACATAATAATCTCTATCTCTGCCTGAATACATGCTATGATCCTACATAGCTATTTCATTTTGCTTAATATTTTCAGGTTCTCCAACATATAGTAAGTGAGAAAGTAAAGGAAAAGAAACAGGAGGAATGAAGATGGGAAAGCAAGGAAAAGAAACAATTACTAGGTCCTGTATTTTGTTAAAAGTAACTCTCTCTTAAAGTTTTCAGATTTTAAAAAAACTATATTGTTCTTTCACTCTGTCTCTGCCAACTTCAAAAATCACTAACAGAAGTAGTTAGCAATGCAATATCCAAAAAATGTTTCACTTGATAGAAAAATCAGATTCATTAGAAGGTACATCTTTAAAAGATTGTTTAGGGATAACAAAAGTAGTTAAATCTGTGCCCTATACTCCTACTCTAAAAGTTCAGACTTTGTGTTTTCATAACTTTCCAAGAGATTCCATAATTGTATCCTCTAAAGAGTAAAGAATCTGTGCAAATCTAAAACAAGGGGTAGGAAAAGAAGAAAAATGAACAAAGACTTCACAAGGACTTTTCTCAAAACATACACTTCTCAATCTCACTGTTCTCCCTGGTATCTTCCTCACATAAAAAGGTATGATTTAGGAGCACTTAGGTGGCTCAGTCAGTTAAGCAGTCGAATCTTTATTTCAGCTCAGGTCATTAGCTCAGGTCATTATCTCAGGGTCCCGGGATAGAGCCCCACATCTACTTAGCATGGAGTTTGATCAAGGATTCTTCTTTTCCCTCTCCATGTGCCCCATCCCTTCTTGTGCCCGCTCTCTTTCTAAAAAGAAATTAAAATAAATTTTTAAAATGTCTAAAATAAATTTTTAAAATAAATTTCTAAAATAAATTTTTAAAAAAATTTTTAAGGGAGGGATGATTTATAGCCTAGCTTAATGGAATACTGATTCTAATATTAAGACTATGTCCTGGATGAAACTATTCTGACAAGTAAGAGAAAACAGGTTGAAAAGGCCAATTTTTGTGTTTAAATACAAAACTAAAGATTGAAAAAAATTTTTTTCATTTATCTGTCAATAATAGCCTTCTTGGACAATGTAGCTATCATTAGGTATCGCTAATCACTGGTAAATAAATATTTATAGATTCTATGTAGCTGCACAGAAAGTAATCCTTGAACTACTTTGACCACTACTCCAAGCAGTTTGTTGGGTGTTATTGATCAACGTATATCATAGTACCTATCACTTCAGCAAAAAATACTTGGAGTGGTGTGAAAATGATTTCTTTAACAGAAAGGATTGGATTCCTTTCTGCAGAGGGAGCCAATTTTGCATCAGAAAATGCACTGCTAAAAAAGTGAGTTATGGGAAAGTGCAAGTGATTACAGTTTGGCAAAAGCAAAAACAACAGAAAAAAAGGTAAAAATTCTTAGCACTAAAAATAAACAAAGCACTACAAAGAAAAAGTATCCTCTTTAGCTTGCTTTTAACTACTTGCTTTATTAATTACTTGCTTTAATTACCTATTCTACAGAGAACCAAAAGTGGGGAAAGAGAACAAAGAAGAGAGAATAAGGGGCAAAGAGGACCACAAAACACAACCAGGGAGCCAGAAGCTTAACTTATGGAAATAGCTACAGGACTCCTAAAAACAGGAGTTCTTACAGTGATAGTTCAAGTTACATGTTTCCTCAGTGTAAAACTCTCCAGAGACTCAAAAATTCAGGAAAACCTAAAAAAAAATCCCTTAAATAAATGATATGGTGAAAAATGAGGGGAAAGGCTGAATCTTACTGCTGAGTTCAGGAGGTATGAAACATAGACAGAGATGGACAGACAGTTCCCAAACTAACCTTGTTCATCAGGAAGCTTGTTTCATTCATCTCAAGAACCTAAAATAGTGCCTGGCACTTACCAGATGTTCAGTAAATATCTGTTGGTGGAATACTTGAATGCATGAGTGAAGGAATGAAGATTCTCAAATTCCCAAAGGCAGCACTGACTAGGAAAAGTTAAGTCCCTCAGGAACCATGAAAATCTTGAAGAGGTGGTTATACTGTAAATAGGGTATGAAATGAAATTTCAAGTTACCTCATCAAAATCCTACAGCTCAAAAAAATCCTGGTTAACATCCAGGTTAACATTTAAGACTTAAAAATCAAGTTTCAAGAATAAATACTACTACAAGTTGGGTTTTTTTAATCTTAAGTATTTTGTTTGCCTTTAATTACTGTTGTACAGAGAATCACAAGGCTTTCAAAGTCAGTACTTAAGTAAATGTCCAGAGCATAATTTACAACCACTGGAAGAAAAGTGTCCTACAATAACAGCTTTGTAAACACTCTAAATGGATCAAACGTTTCTCTGTCAGTGTTCATTTTGAAGGAGTAAAGGGTTAAGCATAACAAATTACCTCACAACTTTGTGGCTTTAAAAGAGCAATAAATATGTACTACCTCACTGTTTCTGTGTGGATCGTGAGAGCTGCCTAACCTAGGATCTCTGGCTTCGAGTCTCACGTAAGATTGCAACCATGGTGTTGGCCAAGGTTACAACTGTTCTACAGGATTTGCTTCCAAGATGGTTCATTTGCTTAGCTGGCAGGACGGTGCTGTCTCTTGGCAGAAGACCTCACTTTCCTGACGTAAGAGCCTCTCCATTGGTGTTGCTTAAGTGTCCTCATGACAAAACAGCTAACTTTCACCAAAGCAATAATTAAAAGAAAGGAAGACAGAAGCTGCGATGTTTTTTATGACTCCTGGGAGTGACACACCATCACTTCCTCCACATTTAATTCACTAGAGGAAAGTTACTAAGTTTAGCCAGCTCATAGTTAAGAGGAAGAAAATTAGGATCCAGTTTTTATAGAAAAGAGTGTCAAAGATTTGGGGGACATATTTTAATACAAGCACTATGATATTAAATACTCATAATTACTATGAGACCAAGAAACTTCAGTATTATGTTATAAAGTTGTGTTTTAAAATACGTTTTACTTCAATAATATAATCTAATTTAACAAATTCATGACTTGCTACTTTTTTTTTTTTTTTAAGATTTCATCTATCTATTTGACAGAGAGAGATCACAAGTAGACAGAGAGGCAGGCAGACAGAGAGGGGGAAGCAGGCTCTCCACTGAGCAGAGAGCCTGATGCAGCTCGATCCCAGGACCCTATGATTGTGACCCGAGCGGAAGGCAGAGGCTTTAACCCACTGACCCACCCAGGCGCTCCATGACCTGTTACTTTTAATATTACTATAGTAAGTCATTCTCGGACCCTTTTTAGAGGAGAAGGAGGAGAAAGAGGAGTACACTTCGTTTCCTTCCATTGTTTCTTACTGTCTCTACCATGGTCAGGTGCTAGCTACCCTGATCCATACATTGTGGATGAGGGAATGTTATGTCTGGAGAGATCGGAGGCACATGCCCTTTTCTGAAGACCAGGATAATGTTAACACCTTAGAAGCATGTGGACTGCAAGTGGAAAAGAAGTAATATACCAGAGGGTTTGGAAGCATGGCTACCTAAGAAAGAGATTATCAGTAGCCAGAAAACAAACGTCCACTAATAGATGTCATTTAACTTTTCTTCTTTCAGGTAGATTACTTTTTCTATTAAAACAACATCATTCTTGGGGCACCTGGGTGGCTCAGTAGGTGAAGCACCTGCCTTTGGCTCAGTTCATGATCTCGGGGTCCTGGGATGGAGCACAATATTGGGCTCCCTGCTCAGTGGAGAGTCTGCTTATCCCTCTTCCTCTGGCACTCCCCCTTCTTGTGCTCTCTCTCTAATAAATAAAATCTTTTAAAACAACAGCAGCTGGGGCACCTGGGTGGCTCAGTGGGTTAAGCCCCTGCCATCGGCTCAGGTCATTATCTCAGGGTCTTGGGATCGAGCCCCACATCAGGCTTTCTGCTCAGCAGGGAGCCTGCTTCCCCCTCTCTCTCTCTGCCTGCCTCTCTGCCTACTTCTGATCTCTCTCTCTGTCAAATAAATAAATAAAATCTTTAAAAAAAAAAACAGCAACAAAGTTCTTTAAAACTTGATGAAATGATTTAATGATTTGAACACTAGTGAGAATCTAAAAATTTTTAAATTTCCTAAATCATGGCAGTAGTTCTCAAAAAGTAAGAAGTACATCATAGAACGGGAATAATAATGAAAACACTCAGTTATTTTAAAATTAAACAGTATTACTTCTGCATTTTACTATTATTTTAGCAAATTAGAAATGCATTATTTAGCAAATTAGAAGGAAACTAGTCAGTGAAGAATAAATATTCCTTTGTTGGGTCACACTATAAAGAATGTTAAAATTAGATATTATATACAGCTGCCTAACACCAAATCAGCAAAGTCTGTGAGGCTAATACATTTTTATTCCATTTTTCCATCCTTATTCATAATTTCTAACACTTTTATTTAATTAAAACTTGGGTATCTCCAAATGAACTTGAAAATAGTTTTTAAACACAGACATCAATGCTTTGCATTCTAACAAAGGACAATGTTTGAATAGTTACATGTATACATTCCCAGAGAATATAAAAGTATTTATAGGCATTGTAGTGAATCAAATGAAATGGTACTTCATTAAAATTACTTTAGAGAGACAAGAGTTACTTTTGCCCATTGGATATGAAAATGAACTACTAGCTTACTACATTTCCCTTTAAAGGAATTGCTTTAAGAGCACAAGTTATTTTTACCTTAATGTACACCACAACAAGAAACAAACAACAAAAGAAACTGTCATAATGAAAACATTCAGATGAAGAATTGCTGCCCTTAGGCAACACACAGAATGTTACCATCAGATTTTGCAAAACAATAAATACTTGATATGTCTTTAAGGATCCACTACAAAAGTATTTTTATGAACAATCATATTGGACCTTAAGGCTCTTATGCTTATTTCAGCTACTGATTAATCACTTATTAATTTTAATAACAAAAGGTCACATATTATTGACATCCATGAAAGAAAATTAACATTAAATATTAGAGATCTTTCTTAAATAATGCATTGTTTAAATAACCAGACCTGTTTTAATTAGCATTTTTTATTGCATGTTTATTTATATTAGGCAAGGGAATAATTAACATATAGACTACTGAGCCACTTCTCTGCAAAGTTCAGAGAAACCATGGAGGCCTACATTAACCAGCAATGGAAAAATATGATAGCTAGCTTGCTCATAATAATCATATTTTACTCTGAAATTGTGGGACAAAATTGTAATGTGCATTTCCCTATTGTACTTAAAAATTTTGTCATTCTAGGGGCGCCTGGGTGACCCAGTCAGTTGGATAACAAACTCTTGATTTTAGTTCAGGTTATGATCTCAGAGTTCTGAGATCGAGTCCTAAGTCAGGCCCTGTGTTCAGCAGGAGTACACTTGGGGATTCTTTCTCCCTCTCTCTGCCTCTCACCCCCCTCACTTCTGCTCTCATTCTCTTTTTCCCTCTCTCAAATAAATAAGTTACCTTAAAAAAAAAAAAAAACTATGTTATTCTATTTCCCATGTACCATTCCCTCAAGGAGCTGCTAATGTCATTGGAGAATTTGGACCAGTGTACATAGAAGGATACCAAAATCCAGCTTGAAGGCAGTATATGAGCAAGTATTATGTTTTAATGAAGTATCAGAGTTCACACAACTCCAAGACTGAATGCAGTATGCAGACACATGCACACAAATACATGTCTCTCCAGCTAAGGCCCTATGAAGAACATCCTTCCTATTAGAAATAGAATTTATCAACAGATCTTTCAAAGATTCTAAGGGCAATATAATTAGTAACAATAAAAGATATATAACTCATCAATAGTTTAACATTTAACTGTTCATATGCAAATTCTAATATTGAGCATCTCTTCCTCACAGCAAGTTGTATTTAAAGCTTACTTTCCAGAAAGACAATTCCATAGGTGTCTATATGAAAGCAGAAAAAAACTTCCGTCTAGTGTTTTGTTTGCAAGTGTTAATAAGTAGAATCAAGGAAAGTAAGTTATTTTTGGATTACCCTACGTTTTCAGCATATTTGTCATTAATCAGTGAGTACAGTATAATCAAATCTGATCTTTTGCATTGTAATTGACAGGCATATCTAATAATATATATATTTAAGAAAACCACAAAAGTAATATCATCCAAGACTGATCCATCATAATAACTCATGATTAATTTTTGTCAAAAAAGACAATGAGACAGATTTTACTCAGGACTATTACAATAGGGGAAAATAGATACAGTATCAAGCCAGACTCAATTCCAAATATAGCTAGGGCAACTGGGAATTCATAGCCAATGAACAAAGTTGGGGGAAGTGGAAGGAAAATTACTAAGAGGAAACATCAGAAATAAAGAGGATTCTGGCTGAGCTGACCTAACAGGAAGGAGTGTGCTGCAGACAGGCTAGGGTGATCAAACATCACTTCCAGGATGGTGGAAGATGAGGAGCTAATCAGATACAATGAGAGATCTGCTATTGAGGATGGGGGGACTCCAGCTAATCTGACTTCACAGAGTTCTTGCTAAAAGTGGATTTTATAAGTAAGTACACAGATGTGTCTGGGAGAAGGTTCAGGAACCTAGCTAAAGTCTGAGCAAGCAAAAAAAACCTGTCAACATAAACATAGATGATTTTAGGATATATGCTGTTGTGCTATACAATCACTACACGATCATTTTCATAATCAATGTTTGGTTTTAAAAGGTTTTAGGTGTGAACAAACTCATCAGTAGGGTTTAAAAGAAGTGACTGGTTTTTGTTGCATAATTGTGACCACAGGGAAGGCCATTCTATGCACGTTTCCAAAGTCCAAAACTATAAAGAAAGAAGGAGGCTGGTAGAGATATAAATATATATATTTTTTAATGAATATATACATTTGAATAAAATATTTACAAAAGACACTCTGGCCTCAGCACTGTGCCCTAACCCTTTTAAGCAAGCCTCCACCTTAGATGTCTTTGTACTTGCTGTTTCCCCTACTTGGAACTCCCTTTGCCCAGGTCTCTGGATGTCTCCCTTTCTCAGTTCCATCAAGTCTACTCAAAAATCACTTCTCAGTGGGGCCCTTCACGACTACTCCACATAAAACATCACACCTCCCCATAAGAAAGAGATCTTCTTATCCCTCTTATCCTGCTTTATTTTTGTACAGAGCACTAGTCACCATCTGACACACTTGTGTTTGCTTGGTTATTTATTTTAGGTCTCCATTCCCACTCCAAATAAAAGCATGATTCCTAAGGGTAAAGACTATTTTGCCATTGCCATATCCCCAGCAACTATAATGGTGCCTGCTCCATAGTATGTGCTCAACAGAGTTTCATTAAATGATTTGCTAAATGCTGCCAGATTACCCTCACATAATTTTGCATCAATCATCACTATTCTGCAATGTGCAAGAATAATTGTGATTGCTTTCCTACATTTTCACCAACACTAGACATTATCAATATGTTATTTACTTATTATCAAAAAGTAGGTGTAGCTTTTATCAGATGAATAGGCAAACTCCAATATATAACCAAAACTGTGTAACATATGTTATGTTCCCATGTGACAGACTATACAGAATGCAAGCAGAAACAATGCAGACAAAATCTCACAGTTCATATCCTCAGTAGGTCATGCTCATGCTTTTTAGCTCTAATAATTAAAATGCAAATAAAATATATCTTCAAGGAAACCTAACACACTAATCCCTCTATTTCAAGAGAGCGTCTTTCAGTCAGCACCATTCTTCTGTGAAATAAGCAGTCTCTCTGGCAGGTCTGAACAAAAGAATGAGGAAAATGAGCGGATCACTCATTATAACGGCCCTCCTGGAGTCCTTTCGATATGTTTCCATGACAGAAAATTCAGAGGCTGAGGCACTCCAGTAAGATTTATAGGAGGCTTTATCATAGATGTACATGAAAGATAAATACAAATGAGCAATGAAAAGAGGGTTGTGGTAGGGATGAAAACATCCTGCATGTGACATGAAGATCCCAAGGAGTTGTGATTCCAGGGATGCAAACTCAGCCTTATGAACAGTCCTTGAGAATGACATTTTAAAAGAACATCAAGTAATTGGAAGACCAAGATGGAAATTGGCTTGGATTCCAAAACTACACAGTCTCCATGCTGAAGTTTCTAGCACACAGATTATCTTGAAAATTTCTTAGTGTTCAAAGATCATTGCCAGTCCCAATGTAGAAATTACAAAGGTGGGCTACCCTTTGAACAGTACTGAATTAATAAAATTATAGCGTAAGCCAAAATTAACGCAATATTCTGCAATTTTTTTATTTTTAGGTTACTCTTTTCTGACATTTGAGAGGATTTTAAAAAGTAAAACGGATATCTTTCCAAATTGCAAGTTATAGATGTCCTCTAAAACCTCAAAATAGTTGGGCTTCCTTTAGAAATTAGACAAATTCCCCATCTGGAAGGTAAAACTTAAGTTGGAGGTAAAGTTAAAAAAAAAAAAAAAAAAAAAAAAAAAAAAAAATATATATATATATATATATATATATATATATATATATAAATAATGCCAGGTAACAGAAGACTTGGATCATTTCAATGATGTTGCCAACAGATGGCAAATGTGGGGCAATGGAAGATAATGCCAAAGTAATTACTTCTCAAACTAGCAGCCAAGTTAGGAGTGTGTTCTGTGAGAAATAATCATTCTGCTCACTGCTCAGGAAAAAGACATAAACACACAAATATTAGGAGGAAAATAATCTTTAGAATTAAATCTGTAGAATTAAATTATTTCTACAAATCTATAGAAATAAAGGAAGAGCACTAAAGTTAAAAATGTTCTAGCGGAGGGAAAATAAAATGGGAAGGAATATTTTAACTATGCCAATTAAGAATAAAATTCAATTAAACTAATTTAATAGTAATAGTGTCCACCTTTTCAAAGCAATATCTGCAAGGCCTTATGCCATGTCCTTTTACTAGTGAATTATTCAACCCACAGGAATGCTATGAACTTGATTTTATTATTACCCACATTTTACAAAAGAGGAAACTAAGGAATAAAAAAGTTAAATTATCTTCCCAAGGTCATACAAGTTTTAAATGATAGAACCAAGATCCATTCCTACAATTCCGGACATCAGACTTTTATACAGTACACTATGTATTAAGTCAAATGATACATGTAAAAACTCAAAAGGCAGCTTAACTTTCTGTTTGAAGGCAACCCAACTGTGTAAGCCTGGTGACACTATGACAATCCTACTCTGCTCCCACAGACTCAAAGATTTAAACATTTAAATAGCACTAACTATATCAAAGCATTATATTAGGGACTGGAATGATGACAATTTATTTTCAGCTCAAGAAGAGCTGATAACCAAAAAAAAAAAAAAAAAAAAAAAAAGGAAGAGCTGATAACCTACCAGGGAATAAGGGAAATGTGTAAACAAATAATTAAATACAATGCACAAGGTTACACTCCAGGAGAGATACATTCAAAGTAGAGAAAAATTAAGACTACTTCATTTTTATCTCAGACAGGAAAAGGAAAATGGGAAGGAGGAAAGAGGTAAGAAAGAAAGAATAGCTGAAAATTTCCTGAACCTGAGGAACAATTTGGATATTCAAATTCATGAACTTATATGTCACACTAGAATTTCAATTCAAAATTATCTTCTCCTAGACATATTATAACAAAAGTATCTAAATTGAGGAAAAAGAATTTTACTTCCAAGATTTTATTTAAATTCAAGTTAGTTAACATAGTGTAGTTTCAGTTTCAGGGGTAGAATTTAGGCATTCATCAGTTGCATATAATACCCAGGGCTTCACAAGTGCCCTCCTTAATGCCCATGACCCAGTTACCCCATCCCCCCACACATCACCTTTCCAGCAATCCTCAGTTTTTTCACTAAAGTTAAGAGGCTCTTATGGTTTGCCTCCCTCTCTGTTTTTATCTTATTTTTCCTTCCCTTCCCCCACATTCATATGTTTTGTTTCTTAAATTCCATATATGAGTGGTAATCATATGGTATTTGTCTTTCTCTGACTTATTTCACTTGGCATTATACTCTCTAGTCCCATCCACATTGTGACAAATGGCAAGACTTCATTCTTTTTGATGACTGAGTAGTAATCTGTATACACACAGACACACACACACACACACACACACACACACACACACCATCTTCTTTATTCATTCATCTGTCCGTGGACATTTGAGCTCTTTCCTTGTTTCAGCTATTGTAGACATTGCCGCTATAAATAGTGGGGTACATGAGAACTTTCGAATCACTATTTTTTGTATCCTTTGGATAGATACTTAGTATTGCCATTGCTGGTGAGTAGGGTAGTTCTATGTTCAACTTTTTGAGGAACCTCCATACTGTTTTCCACAGTGACTGCACCTGTTTCCATTCCCACCAATAGTGTAGGAGGGTTCCCCTTTGTATACATCCTCACCAACAACATCATTGTTTCCTGACTTGTTAATTTTAGCCATTCTGACTGGTGTGAGGTAGTATCTAATTACAACTTTGTTTTGTATTTTCCTGATACCAAGTGATGTGGAGCATTTTTTCATATGTCTGTTGGCCATTTGTATGTCTTCTTTGGAGAACGTCTGTTCATATCTTCCGCCCATTTCTTGGATGAATTTTTTGGGTTTTGGGTTTTGAGTTTGAGAAGTTCTTTATAGGTTTTAGATATAACCCTTTATCATATAGGCCATTTGCAAATATCTTCTCCCACTCTGTAGGTTGCCTTTTAAAAGGTTTTGCTGAGTGTTTCCTTCACTATGCAGATGTTTTTTGTTGTTGTTGTTTTTGTTTTTTATCTTGATGAAGTCCCAATAGTTCATTTTTTATTTTGTTTCCCTTGTCACTGGCTATGTGTCTAGTAAGAAATTGCTTGGGCCCAAGATCACGGAGGTTGCTGCCTGTGCTCTCTTCTAGGATTTTGATGGATTCCTGTCTCACTTTTAGGTCTTTCATCTAGTTTAAATTTATTTTTGTGAATGGTGTAAGAAATAGAACAGTTTTATTCTTCTACATGTGGCTATCCAATTCTCTCAACCCACTTCTTGATGATATTGCCTTTTTGCCATGCTTTGTCTAAGATAAGTTGACCATATAGTGTGGGTCCATTTCTGAGCTCTCTATTCTGTTCCATTGATCTATGGGTCTCTTTTTGTGCCAGTACCATACTACCTTGATAATTATAGCATTATAATATGACCTGCAGTTGGGGATTATGATGCTTCCCTCTTGGCTTTTCTTTCTCAACATTACTTTGGCTAGTCAAGATCTTCTCTGGTTTCATGTAAATTTTAGAATTGCTTATTCCAGCTCTGTGAAAAATGTTAGTGTTATTTTGATAGGGCTTGCCCTGAATGTACAGACTGCTTTGGGTAGTACAGATATCTTAACAATATTTGTTCTTCCATTCCGTGGGCATGGAATATTCTTACATTTCTTTGGGTCTTCAATTTTTCTTAAGTGTTCTATCATTTTCTGAGTACAGATCCTTCACGTCTTTTTAATTCCTAGGTATCTTAGGGGTATTTGGTGCAATTTGAATGGGTTGATCCCTTGATTTCTCTTTCTCCTGCTTCATTATTGGTGTGTAGAAATGCCACATATTTCTGTATATTGATTTTCCTGTGATTATCCTGTGATTTTCCTGAATTCAAGTATCAGTTCTAGTAATTTTTTGGTAGTGTCTTTCAGATTTTCTACATAAAGTAATATGTCATCTGCAAAGAAAGAAAGTTTGATTTTTTTTTCCTTGCCAATATGGATGTATTTTATTCATTTTTGTTGTCTGACTGATGAGGTTAGGATTTCCAATACTACGTTAAAGAATGGTGGTGAGAGTGGACATCCCTATTGCATTCCCAACTTTAGGGGAAAAGATTTCAGGTTTTTTTCCACTGACGACAATTATTAGCTGTGGATCTTGTATATATTACCTTTTTATATATTACCTTTATGTATTGAGGTATGTTACTTCTATCCCTACTTTCTTGAGGGTTTTTAATCAAGAAAGGATGCTGTATTTATCAAATGTTTTTTCTGCTTCTATTGAGATCGCATGGTTCTTATCCTTTCTTTTATTAGTGTGATGTATCATGTTGATTGATTTGCAGATGCTGAACCAACCCTGCAGCCCAGGAATAAATTCCACTCAATTTTGGTAAATAATCTTTTTTTTAAAGATTTTATTTATTTATTTGACAGACAGAGATCACAAGTAGGCAGAGAGTCAGGCAGAGAGAGAGGGGGGAAGCAGGCTCCCCGATGAGCAGAGAGCCCGATGCGGGGCTCAATCCCAGGACCCTGGGGTTATTATCCAAGCTAAAGAAAGAGGCTTTAACCCACTGAGCCACCCAGGTGCCCCATGAATAATCTTTTTAATGTACTGGTGGATTTGATTACCTAGTATCTTGGTGACAACTTTGGCGTCCATGCTCATCAGGGATATTGGTCTGTCATTCTCCATTTTAGTGAGTTTGTTGCCTGGTTTTGGAATCAAGGTAATACTGGCCTCATAGAATAAATTTGGAAATTGTCCTTCCATTTCTATTTTGTGGAACCACTTCAGAAGAATAGGTATTAATTCTTTAGATGTTTGGTAGAATTCACCTGGGAAGCCATCAAGCCTTGGACTTTTACTTATTGGAAGATTCTTTATTACTGATTCAATTTCTTAACTGTTATGGATCTGTTCAAATTTTCTTTTTCTTCTTAATTGTTTGGGTAGTATATATGTTTCTAGGAATTTATCAATTTCTTCCAGATTAACCAATTTGTTGGCATATAATTGCTCATAATATTCTCTAATAATTGTATTTCTGCTGCATTGGTTGTGATCTCTTCTCTTTAATTTGTGATTTTATTTGGTCCTTTCTATTTTCTTTTTGAAGTGTCTGCCTAGAGTTATTAATCTATCAATTTTTTCAAAGGAACAGCTCCTAGTTTTGTTGATCTGCTCTACTTTTTTTTTTACTATCTTATTGGTTTCTGCACTAATCTTTATTATTTTCCTTCTTCTGCTTATTTTAGGTTTTATTTGTTTTTCTTTTTCCAGCTCCTTTAGGTTTAAGGTTAAGTTGTATGTTTGAGACTTTTCTTGCATATTGAGGAAGGTCTGTAATGCTATATACTTCCCTCTTATGATTGCTTTTACTGTATCTCAAAGGTATTAGACTGTCATGTTTTTACTTTCATTTGCACCATATATTTTTGTATTTCTTCTTTATTTTCCTGGTTAACACATTCATTCTTTTTAGGATGTTCTTTAACCTCCATGTATTTGTGGCTCTTCCAAATTTTTTTCTTGTGGTTGACTGCAAGTTTCAGAGTTGTATTTTGAAAATATGCATGGTGTGATCTCAATCTTTTTGTACCACTGAGACCTGGTTTGTGACCCAGTACATGATCTATTCCAAAGAATGTTCCAAATACATTTGAAAAGAATGTGTATCCTGCTGCTTAGGATGAAATGCTCTGAATATGTCTGTTAAGTCCATCTGGTCCACTCTTTCATTCATAGCCACTGTTTCCTTATTGATCTTCTGCTTAGATGATCTGTCCATTGTTGTGGGTGGGATGTTAAAGTTCCCTACTATTACGGCATTACTATAAGATCAAGTTTGTTATTAATTGATTTATATATTTGGCTACTACCAAGTTGGGGGCATAAATATTTATAATTCTTAGATCTTCTTGTTGGACAGACCCTTTTATTATGATATAACACCTTTCTTCATCTCTTACTACAGTCTTTGGTTTAAAATCTAGTTTGTCTGATATAAGTATGGCTACTCCAGCTTTCTTTGGATGTCCATTGTCATGGACATCACTCTGTGGGTGTTTTTGGTCTCTTGTAAGCAGCATATGGATGGGTCTTTGTTTTTTTATTCATTCTGATACCCTAGGTTTTTTGATGGAAACATTGAGTCCTTTATATTCAGGGTAATTACTAACAGATATGAATTTAGTGCCATTATATTACCTGTAAAATCACTGTTGCTGTAGATAGTCTCTGTTCCTTTCTAGTCTTTGTTGCTTTGGTCTCTCTTTACTTCTCAAAGTATCCCATTTAGTATTTCTTGCAGAGCTGGCTTAATGTTCACAAACTCCTTTAGTTTTTGCTTGTCTTGGAAAGTCTATCTCTCCTTCCATTCTGAATGACAGCCTTGCTGGATAAGGTATTCTTGGCTGTAAATTTTTCCCATTAAGCACATTGAATATATCATGCTACTCTTTTCTGGCCTGCCAAGTTTCTGTGGCCAGGTGTGCTGTCAGTCTTATGTGTCTACCTTTATAGTTTAAGGACCTTATCTCCCCACACTATTTTCAGAATTCTCTTATCTTTGTATTTTGCAAGTTTCACTATGATATGTCTTGGTGTTAACCTGTTTCTTTTGATTTGGAGGGGAGTTCTTTGTGCCTCTTGGACTCAAATGCCTGTTTCCTTCACCAGATTAGGGAAGTTCTCAGGTATAATTTGTTCAGGTAAAACTTCTGCCTTTTTTCCTGTGCTCTTCTTCTTAGATTCCTATAATGAGGATATTATTGCACTTTATAGAATCACTGAGTTCCTCAAGTCTATATTTATGATCTAATAGTTTCCTTTCCCTCTTCTTTTCAGCTTATTTTCCATAATTTTGTCTTGTATATCACCTATTAGTTTGTCTGCTTCTTCTATCTTCTTTGTGATTACATCCAGTGAGTTTTGCATCTCAGTTACAGCATTTTTTTTTTAATTTCAGCCTGACTAGTTTTTAGGTCTTTGATCTCTGCAGCAAGGGTTTCTCTGGTGTCTTCTTTGCTTTTTTCAAGTGCAGCTAGTATTCTTATGACGATTGGTCTAAATTCTTGTTCATATGTGTTGCTTATATATGTTTTGAGCAAATCCCTGGCTGTGATTTCTTCTTGAACTTTGCTTGTCATTTTGGCTAAGTTTCTGTCTCTTGTGCACTATGAAAGCTTGTTATGTTTCCTGCTCCTGAGAGTAATGCCATATTAAAAAGGGGGACATACCCTATCTGGGGCCTGGTGCTTAAAGAAGAGTTTCTAGTATATGCTGTGTGCACTCTGTTGATGTGCTTTGGCTGCTCTTTCCCATGGGCCGGTCATTTTCAGAGTTCCTCCTTGCTTGCATTGAGGAGTGCTTAGACCTTTAACTAGGTGTGCTTCATTTATATGTTAAGATAAACTGATAGGAAAAAAAAATTCAGGTCCAAAAGAAGAAAAAAAGAAAAGGAACAAAAACAAACAAACAAAAAACCCAACCAACCAAACAAACAACTATAAGCCTGATTTCAAAGAAAAAGAAAAAAAGAAGCTTCATCCAAAAAAAGAGAGAGAGAGAAAGAGAAAAGGGAATAAATTAATGAACAAAAATTATAAGCCTGATTTCAAAGAAAAAAATGAAAGGAAAAAAAAAAAAAGAAGGGAAAAGAAAAGAAAAAAAGCGGGGGGGGGGGGGGTCGGTCTGATCCTAATTTCACCAGAACTGACATTGATGCTTTGGAGCACTATGATCAGTAGACTTTGTACATGCAGTGGGCCTGTGCTGGTCCTCCAGGAGAGAGGTCCACTCTACTGGTTCACAGTAAGACCCACCCTAGTAAAGATGTCCCTGCAGGACACAGAGAGGGAGCATTTAAGATGAGCAGCTCCAGCCTCCACTGGAGGTGCTGTGTTGCTCACTGAAGTCCAACTGTGCCAGTGGGTGGGGAATAGAAGATGGCATTACCCTACCCTCTCCTCCCTGGGGAGGGAAACTCATAACCACCACTGCACAGGAAGTCCTCAAAGAAAAGCAAAAAATTTCCCCTCCTGTGGCCCAGGCCTCTATCAGATCCCTGCCTTCAACCTGTCTATGCCCAGGTCATTGACCCGCTCTTTGTCACAGTTCTCCTGTGTTTTATATCTCTGGTACATGAGTAGGATTCAAAACTCCAAATATTAAAGGACCAGGCAAGGTGCAGACCCACTCCTCTCTACCTGGAGAAAGTCTTACAGTACTGTACCTGGTGTAGCTCTATCCCAGAAAAGCAGCTGCATGGCCAATAAGATACTTGGAGTCTAAAGCCGAAGTACAGCAAAAAGATGTGAACTGATTATCTGCCCTCTGCATGTGTCTCTGTCCCCTGCTGTTGAATGACTATTCAATGGGACCCATGGGTTCCTTGTTCTTAGAGAGGCAATATATCCCCTTCTAAATGTATTCCAGTAAAGGGAATATTCTTCCTCAGTGCAAGCCAGGAGATCCCCGCACCATGCTGTCAACCATCTTCTCCCAGCTCTCCATCCTCCTCTCCTCAGGAGAACCACTGCCCACTCAGCTTGACTCCAGCAAATGGCACACACTTCTAAAACCTCACAATTTGAGCTTCACTGTTTGAAAAAAAAAAAAAAAAAAAAAAAAACTGTCCTACTCATTTCCTCTCAATTCCCAGTCAATGGCCCTTTCTTACATGAACCCAATGTGCATGTTCTCTTTCTTCCTTTCCCTGTCCTCCCAGCAAAAATATTTCCCACTAGCTCCTTGGCACCACAGCTTTTCTCTCCCCCATTCATGTCTCTGAACCTCATATCCACCATGTTCTCTTCCACTAATTGTGCTCTCTTAATCCTCAAATCGATTTCCTAGTTGTTCAAAATGTTTTCATGCCACCCTAACTGTGTTTAAGGGATGAGACAAGTCCAGGGTCTCCACACTGTTCTGCTATCTTAAGATCCAGTGACAAACAGAGAATTTTAAAAGCAGTAAGAAAAAGCTACTTTCTTTCAATCTAAGTTACCAGCAGAGTTCTCAGCAGAGACCTTGTATACCAAGAGAGAAAGATGGGGAAAGAAAAAAAAAATGCCAACAAAGAATAATTTGCCCAGCAAAGTTGTTCTTCAGAAACAGAGGTGAGAAAGATACTTACTTTCCCAAACAAACAAAAGCATAAGTGGTCATCACTGAGATACCTGCCTTGTAAGAAACGCTGAAAGAAATTCTTTAAACTGTGGGTACCTGTGTGGTTCAGTCATTAAGCATCTGCCTTTAGCTCAGGTCATGATCCCAGGATCTGGGGTTCAAGCTCTGCATCAGGCCCCCTCCTTGGCAGGAAGCCTGCTTCTCCCTCTTCCACTCCCCCTGCTTGTGTTCCTTCTCTTGCTGTCTCTCTCCCTCCATCAAATAAATAAATAAAATCTCAAAAAAAAAAAAAAAGAAATTCTTAAGCTGAAATAAAAAGATGTTAACTAGTAACATAAAAAATGAAAATGAACAACCCATTGGTAAAGCCAAGTATTTAGTCAAATTCAGGATATTCTAATAATGTAATATGGTGGTATATTCACCACTAACTCCAATACAAAGGTTGAAAGGCAAAATAAAAGTATCTATAACCATAATAATTTCTTAGTTAATATATAATGCAAAGAGGTGTATTAAATCAAAAGCAAACAGTGGAGGGGGAATAAAAATCTAACCTTTCTATGTATAAGTGAAGTTAAGTTGTTACTAGTTTGTAATAGACAGTTATATCTGTAAGATATTTGAAGTAAGCCTCAGCGGGGAAAAAAACCAAACTTCTAGGAAATACAAGATGAAGAGAACAAAAATCAAAGTATAACTCTATGGGAAATTAATTCACAAAGCAAGACAGCAAGAGAAGAAGAAAGGAACAAAGGAACCATAAAATAACAAGAAATCAGTAATATGGCAAAAGTAAGTCTTACTTATCAATACTTACTTGAAAAGTAAATGGATTAAATTCTCCAATCAAAAAACAGACTGGCTCAGAAAACCCAGTAATAAACCCACAATTAGATGGTCATTTAATCTTTGACATAGGTGGAATGAATATATAATGGGAGAAAGATTGTCTCTTCAACAAATTGTACTGGGAAAACTGGACAGCTACATGTAAAAGAATGAAACTGGGTTTTGCCATACAGAAAAATAAATGGATTCAAGACCTGAATGAGAGACCCAAAACCATAAAAATCCTTGAAGAGCGGGACTGGAAGAGATTATGCTGAGTGAAATAAGTCAACCAGAGAGAGTCAATTATCATATGGTTTCACTTATTTGTGGAGCATAACAAATAGCATGGAGGACAAGGGGAGATGGAGAGGAGAAGGGAGTTGAGGGCAATTGGAAGGGGAGGTGAACCATGAGAGACTATGGACTCTGAAAAACGATCTGAGAATTTTGAAGGGGTGGGGGGTGGGAGGTTGGGGGCACCAGGTGGTGGGTATTGTAGAGGGCACGGATTGCATGGAGCACTGGGTGTGGTGCAAAAATAATGAATACGTTATGCTGAAAAAATAAAAAAAAAATAAAAAAAATAAAAAAATTAAAAAAAAGAATGCAAAAGAAAAATACAAATTAAAGAAGTTGAAAGTATGCCTCAAAAATCCTTGAAGAGAACATAGGCAATAATCTCTTTGACATAAGTCATAGAAGTATTTTTCTAGGTATGTCTCCTGAGGCAAGGGAGATAAAAGCAAAAACAAACTAAAGTGACTATATCAAAATAAAAAGTTTCTGCATAGTGAAGGAAACAATTAACAAAACTAAAGGCAACCTCATTAGTGGGAGAAAATATTTGCAAATGACATATCTGCCAAAGGGTTACTATTTAAAATATATAAAGAAGTCATACAACTCAATAACCAAAAAGCAAATAATCAAAGTAAAAATGGGCAGAAGGCATACCTGGATGGCTCAGTTGGTTAAGCATCTGCCTTCAGCTCAGGTTATGATCCCAGGGTTCTGGGACTGAGTCCTGCATTGGGCTCCCTGCTTCATGGGGAAACCTGATTCTCCCTCTGCCTCTCTCTCCCCCACTTTCACAAATAAATAAAATCTTTTTAAAATAATAAATAAATTTAAAAAATAAAAATGGGCAGGAGACATGAACAGATGGTACTCCAAAGGACATACAGATGGCCAATGAACACATAAAAAGATGCTCATCACCACTCAACATCAGGGAAATATGAATCAAAACTACAATGAGATATTACTTCACACCTGTCAGCATAGCTAATATCAACAGCCCAAGAAAGAGCAATTGTTGACAAGGATGTAGAAAAAAAAGGAACACCTTTGCATTACTGGTAGGAATGCAAATTAGTGCAGTCATCATGGAAAACAGAATGGAGGTTCCTCCAAAAATTAAAAATAGAACTATTCTAAGACCCAGAATTTTCACTACAGTGTAAAAAACACTAATTCTAAGGCATATATGCACCTCTATGATTACTACAGCATTATTTACAGTAACCAAAATATGGAAGCAACCCAAGTATCCACTGATGGATGAATGGATAAGGAAGATGCAATATATACCACAATGGAATAATATTTAGCCATAAAAAAGAATGAAATCTTGCCATTTGCAACAATATAGAGCTAGAGAGTATAAGGCTATGTAAAATAAGAAAGACAGGTATCATATGATCTCACTCATAAGTGTAATTTAAGAAACAAAACAAAGAAACAAAGGAAAAGAGAGAGAAAAAAAAACAAAAAACAGTCTCTTAACTACAGAAAACAAACCAATGGTTTTCATTGGGGAGATAGGTGGGGGTGGGGAAGATAGGGGATGGAAATTAAAGAGTACACTTATCATGTTAAAAAAATAAAATTGTAAGAATAAAAAGAATGGTTGAATGGGGAAAAAAAAAACAAGACCTAACTATGTTGTCCATGAGAGACTCACTTTAGATTCAAGTACACACATAGGCTCAAAGTGAAGTGATGGAAAAAGATAACCCACATAAATAGAAACCAAAAAAAGAAGAGGATAGCTATACTTTATCAAAAAAATACATCAACTTTAAGTCAAAAATGGTAACAAGAGACAAAGAAGGTCATTATATAATAGCAAAGTAGTCAATTCATTAAGAGGATATGATAATTACAAATTATATGCACCCAATGTTGGAATACCTAAGTCTACCTGAAGGGAGTAACAGACAACAATGTAATGATAAAAGACTTCAATATCTTACTTCAGTAAGTGGGTAGATAATCCAGAAAAGTTAATGAAATTTGGACTTTATACTACAGACAAAATAGACCTGAAAAACATACACAGAACATTCCACCCAACAGCAGTAGAATGCATACTTTCCTCAATGCACATGCATAGATATATGTTAGTAAACCCAGTTTCAGAAAATTTTAAAAGACTGAAATTACATTAAATGTATTTTCTGACAATGGAATGAAACTAGAAATCAACAGCAGGAGGAAAACTGAAAAGTTCACAAATATGTGGAAATTAAATTAAACAACAGCCTACTTAACAACCAAGAGATCACAAAAGAAATCAGAAGAAAATTTTTTGAAATATCTTTTTTTTAAATTAACATATAATGTATTATTTGCTTCGGGGTACAGGTCTGTGAATCATCAGTCTTACACAATTCACAGCACTCACCATAGCACATACCCCCCTCAATGTCCATAATCCAGCTACCCCTTCCTTTCCACCCCTCTCCCCTCCAGCAACCCTCAGTTTGTTTCTTGAGTTTAAGAGTCTTTAATGGTTTTTTTCCTTCCCCAGTCCCATCTTGTTTCATTTTATCCCTCCCTCCACCCCCTTACCCCCTGCCCTGCCTCTCAAATGCCTCATAGCAGAGAAATCATATAATAATTGTCTTCTCTGATTGATTTATTTCACTTAGCATAATACTCTATACTTCCATCCACACCGTTAAATATCTTGAAACAAATTAAAATGGAAACACAATATACCAAAACCTATGGGACACAGAAAAAGCTGTGATACAAGCTAAGCTTATAGCAATAAATACCAGTATTAAGAAGAAAAAGGCTCTCAAGCAATCTAAAGTTATACCTAAAGAAACAAAAAACAACAATCTAAGTCCAGTGTTACAAAAGGAGAAACAGAACAACAACAACAACAAAAAAGAACAAAATCAAATGAAACAGAGAACAGAAGAACAATAGAAAAGATCAACAAAACTAAGAGCTGGTTTCTTAAAAATATAAACAAAACTGACAAACCTTTGTCTAGACTTACTATGGAAGAAAAGAAGATACAAATAAAATTATAATGAAAAGGTGGAATTACAATTGATATCACACAAATACCAAGGATTATAAGAGACATATATGAACAGCTGTATCAACAAATTGTACAACCTAGTAAAAAATGAGTATTTAGAAACACAACATACCAAGTTGGAATCATAAAGAAACAGAAACTCTGAACAGACCAGTTACTATTAAAGAGATTCTATCAGTAATCAAAAACCTCCCAACAATGAAAATCCCAGGATGAGATGGTTTCCTTGATGACATCCATCAAACATTTAAAGAAGTGTTAATGTCAATTCTTCTCAAACACTTCCAAAAAAACTAAAGATTAGGGAACACTCCCATACTCTTTCTATGAGGCTAGTATTACTAGATACCAAAACCAGATAACAGTACTACAATAGAAAAATACAGGCCAATATCCTTGATGAATATGGATGCAAAAATTTAACAAAACTTAGGTAACTGATATTAAAAGGATCTTGCACCATGATTAAGAGAGATGTATGCCTGAGATGCAAGAATGGATCAACATATGCAAATTAATAAATTTGATACATCACTTTAATAAAATAGAAGACAAAAATCATGTGATCAACCCAGAAAATAAAGAAAAAGCATCTGACAAAATAAAACATTCCTTCATGATAGAAATTCTCAACAAATTGGGTATAGAATGATTAGACTTCAACATAATAAACATCATATATGACAAGCCCATGGCTAACATACTTAACAAAGAAAAGTTGAAGGATTTTCCTTTAAGATCAATACAATAGTGCCCACTCTCAACACCCCTAGCCACAGCAATTAGTCCAAAAAAAATAAAGAAACAAAGGAAGTAAAGAAGGAAGGAAGAAACAATTAAAAGGGATCACAATCAGAGAGGAAAAAGTAAAATTGTCTGTTTGCTGATGACATGATCTTGTACAAGAAAATCCTAAAGAATCCACCAAAAAACTGTTAGATTAATAAACAAATTCAGCAAAATTTTAGGATACAAAAAATCAATATACAAAAATCAATTGCATTTCTATACACTAACAATGAACTACATGAAAAGAAAATTTTTAAAAATCTCATTTACAATAAAATAAATGAAATACTTGGAAATAAATTTAACCAAGAAAGTGAAAGATTTGTGTGTTGAAAACTGTGGTAAGACACTGATGAAAGAAAGCCACAAATAAATGGAAAAATACCCTATGTTCTTGGATAAGAAGAGATGATACTGTTAAAATGTCCATACTACCCAATACAATCTGCAGATTCAATGCAATCCCTTTCAGAATTCCAACAGCATTTTTGTAGATATTAAAAAAATCCTAAAATTTGTGTATAACCATGAAAGACTCCAAATAACCAAAGCAATTCTAAGAAAGAACAAACCTGGAGGCAAGCTTTCTAGTTTTGAATTGTATTAAAAGCTATAGTAATCAAAAGAGTAGGATACGGGCATAAAAATAAAAATGCAAACCAACAGAACAGAACCAAGAACTCAGAAATGAAGTTTTGCATATAAGATCAACTAATATTTGACAGGGGGCCAAGAATACTCAAGAGAGAAAGGATAGTGTCTTCAATAAATGATGTTAAGAAAACAAAACTGAATAGTCACACACAGGAGAAAGAAATGAGACCCCTATCTTATATCACTCACAAAAACAAAATGGATTAAAACTTAAATGTAAGATCTGAACACATAAGACATCTATAAGAACATATTAAGGGAGAAAGCTCCTTGACACTGGTCTTGGCAATTATTATTTGGATAGAACACCAAAAGAACATAGGATGCCTGGATGGCTCAGTTGGTTAAACCTCTGACTCTTGGAAAGGAAGCAAGATGGTGAAGGAGTAGGAGACTGAAATAGCATTAGGACCCAGGAGTTCCACTAGATAGTTATCAAACCATTCTGAACACCTACAAACTCAACAGGAGACAGAAGAGGAGAAGCAATCTAGGAACAGAAAATCAACCACTTCTGGGAAGGTAAGACATGTGGAGAAGTGAATTCAAACCAATGGGAAGATAAACTGCAGGGCGGCAGGTTCCTAGCAAGTGGTGCAGCAGCAGAGCACAAAAACAGAACTTTTAGAAGTCTGCTCCACTGAGGGATGTTGTTCCAGAAGCTAAGCAGGGGTGGAGCCCTCATGGGGACAGTGTGGTATTAGGACCCTCAGGGACACAGAAAGACCAGGGGTATCTGAGTGTGGTAGAGCTGGGAGGTATTGGAGCAGGGAAGCCAGCTACGGAGACATAGCAGAGGTGGGGGCTCTCAGCTTGACGTTACCTTAAACTGTGACCCAAGGCACAGGTGAACCATTGCTCTTCGAGCAGGGACCACACAAGTGGCAGATCCAGAGAGAACCCACCTTCCTCCTCCAGGAGGAGTGGTACAGGAGCACACTGTAGGAATCTGCTAGGTTTGGAGACTCCAAATGGGGCTGTGCACCAGAGATAGAAATGCTCAGTCACAGGCTACGTGAGCACATAGCGTGGCCAGAGACGGGAGATGGGAAGGATTGACTAGTTTTCTCTGAGGGTGCACTGAGGAGGGGGGTCCTGAGCTCTCAGCTCCTCTGGGCCAGAGATTGAGAGGCTGCCATTTTCATTCCTGTCCTTCCAAGCTCTACAGAAAGCATCCAGGGAACAAAAGCCACCAAGAGTGAACCCAAGCAGATTACTTAGCCCGGTCCCTGGCAAGGGTGGTGCAATTCCATCTCTGGCAAAGACATTTGAAAATTTACTGCAACAGGCCCCTCTCTGAGAAGATGAGCAAGAACATCCAGCCAAGACCAAATTCACCAATCAACGAGAACTGCAGAACTCCAGAGCTAAGAGAAAGCAATGCATAAAATTCATGGCAGTTCCCCCATGATCTTTTGGTCTTGCAAAGTTAAATTTTTTTTAATTTTATCTTTTTTTAATTCTATTTTTTAAATTTCTCCTCTCTCCTCTTTTAACATTTTTAACTATTTTTATCTTATCAATATGTTTTCTACAAACTGGTTTTAAATCCTCATTGTTATACTCCTATTCTATCCCTTCATTGTAATTAACCTTATTTTTTGTATAATACAGGTTTTTTTTTCTTTAAAATTTTGGATTTCATTTCTTCTAATAGATCAAAATAGACCCTATATCTGGCTCCAGCCTGATCACTTTCTCCTCTTTTCTTTTTCTTTTTCCAATCAATTTATCAATTCCTTTTTAAGAATCTTTAATTTTCATCTTTACAGTCATATTCCATCCCTTCATCATATTCACCCTTACTTCTTATATATGTAATATTTCTTTCTGTAAAATTTTGGAAGGTAGTTTCTTCTAAGAGACCAAAATACACCCAAAATCAAATGGGTAGCTCTGTTCTATTCACTAGTCATATATATATATATATATATTTTTTTTAACCCCCCTTTATTCCCCATTTTTTTCCCCTATTTTTTCCCAGGCTTTGGGTCTCTTCTGATTTGGGTAGCTAATATTTTTCTGAGGTCTTTGCCACCCTTTTAGTTTTTTACTCTCTCATTCATATATTCTTATCTGGATAAAATGACAAGGTGGAAAAACTCACCACAAAAAAAAAAGAACAAGAGGCAGTACTGATGGCTAGGGACCTAATCTATATGGACATTGATAATATGTCAGAACTAGAGTTCAGAATGATGATTCTCAAGATGCTAGCTGGCCTCAAAAAAGACATGGAAGATATTAGAGACCCTGGTCTGGAGAAATAAAAGAACTAAAATCTAACCAAGTTGAAATAAAAAAAAACCTATTACTGAGGTGGAATAAAAAGTGGAGGCTCTTATTGCTAGGATACATGAGGCAGAAGAGAAAATTAGTGATATAGAAGACCAAATGATGGAGAAGATAGAAGCTGAGCAAGAGAAACAAACAACTACTGAACCACGAAGGGAGAACTTGAGAGATAAGTGATACCATAAGATGAAACAATATTAGAATAATTGGGATCCCAACAGAAGAAGGGGGGGGCAGAAGGTATATTGGAGCAAAATATAATAGAGAATTTACCTAATATGGGAAAAGGAACAAACATCAAAATCTAGGAGGCCAAGAGAACCCCCCCTCAAAATCAATAAAAATAGGTCCACACCCCAACATCTAATAGTAAAACTTACAAGTCTCACTGACAAAGAGAAAATCCTGAAAGCAGCTTGGGACAAGAGTCCTGTAACATACATTGGCAGAAATATTAGATTGGCAGCACACCTATCCACAGAGACCTGGCAGGCCAGAAAGGACTGGCATAATATATTCAAAGTACTAAATGACAGAAGGATGCAGCCAGGAATACTATATCCAACTAAGCTGTCATTGAAAATGGAAGGAAAGAAAAAAGCTTCTAGGACAAACAAAAACTGCAAGAATGTGCAAACACCAAACCAGCCCTCCAGGAAATATTGAAAGGGGTCCTTTAAGCAAAAAGAAAAACTAAAAGGAACAGACCAGAAAAGAACAGAGACAATATACAATAACAGTCATGTTACAAGCAATACAATGGCACTAAATTCATATCTATCAATAGTTACTCTGAATGTAAATGGGCTAATGCCCCAATCAAAATGTACAGGCTAGCAGAATGGATAAAAAAACAAGACCCATTGAAATGCTGTTGGCAAGAAACTCATTTTAGACCCAAAGACACCTCCAGATTTAAAGTGAGGGGGTGGAAAACAATTGACCATGCTAATGGACATCAAAACAAAGCTGGAGTAGCAATCCTTATATCAAGTAAATTAGATTTTAAGCCAAAGACTACAATAAGAGATGAGGATAGACACTATATCATACTTAAAGGGTCTCTCCAACAAGAAGATCTAACAATTTTAAATATCTATACCCCTAACATGGAAGCAGCCAATTATATAAACTGATTAATAACAAGATCAAAGAAACATATTGACAATAATATAATAATTGTAGGGGACTTTAACACCCCACTCACTGAAATGGACTTATCATCTAAGCAAAAGATAAGAAGGAAATAAAGCTTTAAATGACACATGGGGGGGCGCCTGGGTGGCTCAGTGGGTTAAGCCGCTGCCTTTGGCTCAGGTCATGATCCCAGCGTCCTGGGATCGAGCCCCGCATCAGGCTCTCTGCTCAGCGGGGAGCCTGCTTCCTCCTCTCTCTCTGCCTGCCTCTCTGCCTGCTTGTGATCTCTCTCTGTCAAATAAATAAATAAAATCTTTAAAAAAATAAAATAAATAAAATAAATGACACATGGGACCAGATGGACATCACAGATATATTCACAACATTCCACCCCAAAGCAAGAGAATACATTCTTCTCTAGTGCACATGGAACATTCTCTAGAATAGATCCCATCCTGGGTCACAAATCAGGTGTCAACCAGTACCAAAAGACTGGGATGATTCCCTGCAGATTTTCAGACCACAATGCTCTGAAGCTAGAACTCAACCACAAGAGGAAAGTTGAAAAGAACCCAAATACATGGAGGCTAAAGAGCATCCTACTAAAGAATGAATGGGTCAACCAGGAAAATAAGAAAGAAGTGAAAAAAATTCATGGAAACAAGTGAAAATGAAATCACAACTGTTCAAATCTTTCGAACACAGGAAAGATGGTCCTGAAAGGAAAGTATATAGCGATACAAGCCTTTCTCAAGAAACAAGAAAGGTCTCAAGTGCACAACCTAATCCTACACATAGAGGAGCTGGAGAAAGAACAACAAAGAAAGGCTAAACCTAGCAGGAGAAGAGAAATCATAAAGATCAGAGCAGAAATCAATGAAATAAAAAACAAAATAACAGTAGAACAGATCAATAAAACTAGGAGCTTGCTCTTTGAAAGAATTAATGGCATTGATAAACCCTTGGCCAGACTTTATCAAAAAGAAAAGAGAAAGGACTCAAATTAATAAAATCATGAATGAAAGAAAAAAGATCACAACCAACACCGAAGAAATACAAACAATTATAAGAAGATCATATAATGAGCAAATATACACCAGCAAATTTGACAATCTGGAAGAAATGGAGGCATTCCTAAAAATGTATAAACTACCAAAACTGAACCAGGAAGAAATACAAAACCTGAACAGACCAATAACCAGTAAGGAGATTGAAGCAGTCATCAAAAATCACCTGGGTGGGGCGCCTGGGTAGCTCAGTGGGTTAAAGCCTCTACCTTTGGCTCAGGTCATGATCCCAGGGTTCTGGGATCGAGCCCCACATCAGGCTCTCTGCTCAGCGGGGAGCCGCTTCCCTTCCTCTCTCTCTCTGCATGCCTCTCTGCCTACATGTCTATCAAATAAATTAAAAAAAAAAAAAAATCGCCTGGGTGGCTCAGTGAGTTAAGCCTCTGCCTCTGCCTTTGGCTCAAGTCATGATCTCAGGGTCCTGGGATCAAGCCCTGCATGGGGCTCTCTGCTCAACAGGGAGCCTGCTTCCCCTTTCTCTCTGCCTGCCTCTCTGCCTACTTGTGATCTCTGTCAATCAATAAGTAAAATCTTTAAAAAAAAAAAATCTCCCAAAAAACAAGAGCCCAGGGCCAGATGGCTTCCCAGGGCAATTCTACCAAACATATAAAGAAGAATTAATACCTATTCACCTGAAACTCTTCCAAAAAAATAGAAATGGAAGGAAAACTTCCCAACTCATTTTTTTAAAGATTTTTATTTATTTATTTGACAGAGATCACAAGTAGACAGAGAAGCAGACAGAGAGAGAAGAGGAAGCAGGCTCCCCACTGAGCAAAGAGCCCAAAGCAGGACTCGATCCCACGACCCTGGGATCATGACCTGAGCTGAAGGCAGCGTCTTTAACCTGCTGACCCACCCAGGCACCCCTTCCAAACTCATTTCATGAAGCCAGCATTACCTTGCTCCCAAAACCAGGGGATTACAGGAGAATTACAGACCAGTATCCTTGATGAACAAAGATGCAAAAGTTCTCACCAAAATACTAGCCAACAGGATCCAACAGTACACTAAAAGGATTATTCACCAAGACCAAGGGGGATTTATTCTTGGGGTGCAAGGCTGGTTCAACATCTGGAAAACATTCAATGTGATACAATACATTAATAAAAGAAAGAACAAGAACCATATGATGCTCTAAATAGATGCTGAAAAGCATTTGACAAAGTACAGCATCCTTTCTTGATCAAAACTCTTCACAGTGTAAGGACAGTGGGGACATACCATCAAAGCCATCTATGAAAAACCCACAGCGAATATCATTCTCAATGGAGAAAAACTGAGAGCTTTTCCCCTAAGGTCAGGAACATGGCAGGGATGTTCATGATCACCACTGCTATTCAACATAGTACTAGAAGTCCTAGGTGCTAGTACTATGTCCTAGTCCTAGGACTAGAAGTCCTAGCCTCAGCAATCAGACAACAAAAAGAAATAAAAGGCATCCAAATCAGCAAAGAAGAAATCAAACTTTCACACTTTTGCAAATGTTATGATACTTTATATGGAAAACTCAAAAGAGTCCACTCCAAAACTGCTAGAACTCATACAGGAATCCAGTAAAGTGTCAAGTTATAAAACCAATGCTCAGAAATCAGTTGCATTTCTATATACCAACAGCAAGACAGAATAAAGAGAAATCAAGGAGTTGATCCCACTTATAATTGCATCAAAACCATAAGCTATCTAGGAATAAACCTAACCAAAGAGGCAAAGAACTGTACTCAGAGAACCATAAAGTACTCATGAAAGAAATTGAGGAAGACACAAGGAAATGGAAAAATGTTCCATGCTTATGGATTAGAAGAACAAATATTGTGAAAATGTCTATGCTACCTAAAGCAATCTACACATTTAATGTAATCCCTATCAAAATACCATCAATTTTCTTCAAAGAAATAAATAATCCTAAAATTTATATAGACCCAAAAAAAGACCCTAAATAACTAGAGGAATGTTGAAAAAGAAAGTCAGCCTTGGTGGCATCACAATTCCAGACTTTAAGCTCTATTATAAAGCTGTCATCATCAAGACAATATGGTACTGGCACATAAACAGACACATAGATCAATGGAACAGAATAGAGAGCCCAGAAATGGACCCTCAACTCTATGGTCAACTAATCTTCGATAAAGCAGGAAAGAATGTCAAATGGAAAAAAAAGACAGCCTCTTCAACAAATGGTGTTGGGGAAATTGAATAGTCACATGCAGAAAAGGACCATTTCCTTATACCACAAACAAAAATAGACTCAAAATGGATGAAAGATCTCAATGTGAGACAAGAATCCATCAAAATCCTTGAGGAGAACACAGCAGCAACCTCTCTGACCTTAGCCGCAGCAACTTCTTCCTAGAAACATCGCCAAAGGCAAGGGAAGCAAGGGCAAAAATGAACTATTGGGACTTCATCAAGATCAAAAGTTTCTGCACAACAAAGGAAACAGTCAACAAAACAAAGAGGCAACTCACGGAATGGAACAAGGTATTTGCAAATGACACTACAGACAAAGGGCTGATAGCTAAGATCTATAAAGAACTCCTAGAACTCAACACACACAAAACAGATAAACACCTCAAAAAATGGGCAGAAGAGATGAACAGACAATTCTCCAAAGAAGACATACAAATGACTAACAGACACATGAAAAAATGTTCATCATCATTAGCCATCAGGGAGATTCAAATCAAAACCACATTGAGATACCATCTTACACCAGTTTAGAATGGCCAAAATCAATAAGACAGTAAACAAGTATTGGAAAAGATGTGGAGAAAGGGGAACTCTCTTACACTGTGGGAATGCAAGTTGGTGCAGCCACTTTGGAAAACAGTGTGGAGATTCCTTAAGAAATTAAAAATCAAGCTACCCTATGACCTTACAATTGCACTACTGGGTATTTACCCCAAAGATAAGCGAAAAGAAGGGCCATCTGTACCCCAATGTTCATAGCAGCAATGGCCACAGTCGCCAAACTGTGGAAGAGCCAAAAACAGATGAATGGATAAAGAAGATATGGTCCATATATACAATGGAGTTTTATGCCTCTATCAGAAAGGATGAATACCCAACTTTTATATCAACATGGATGGGACTGGAAGAGATTATGCTGAGTGAAATAAGTCAAGCAGAGGAAGTCAATTATCATATAGTTTCACTTACTTGTGGAGCATATGTAATAACATGGAGGACATTGGGAGATGGGGAGGAGAAGTGAGTGGGGGAAATTGGAGAGGGAGACAAACTATGAAAGACTGTGGACTCTGAGAAACAAACTGAGGGTTTTGGAGGGGTGGGAGGCTGGGGGTTGGGTGAGCCTGGTGATGGGTATTATGGAGGGCATGTATTGTATGGAGCACTGGGTAAGGTGCAAAAAAATTAATTTCAGAACACAGACACAAAAAAATTTAATGTAATTTTAAAAAATGAATAAACATACACAAGAAAAAGGTCAAAAGCTTTTGCACAGCAAAGGAAACCGTCAAACAGATCAGATAAAGGGCTAGTATCCAAAATCTATGAAGAATTTATCAAACTCAACACCCAAAAAACAAATAATCCAATCAAGGAATAGGCAGAAGACAGGAACAGACCTTTCTGCAAAGAAGACATCTAGATGGCCAACAGACACATGAAAATGTGCTCCATATCTCTCGGCATCAGGGAAATACAAACCAAAACCACAATGAGATACCACCTCACACCAGTCAGAATGGCTAAAATGTACAAGTCAGGAAACGACAGATGTTGGCGAGGATGCGGAGAAAGGGGAGCCCTCCTACACTGTTGATGGGAATGCAAGCTGGTGCAGCGACTCTTGGAAAACATCACGGAGGTTCCTCAAAAAGTTGAAAATAGAGCTACCCTATGATGAAGCAATCACACTACTGGGTATTTACCCTAAAGATACAAATGTGGTGATCTGAAGGGGGACGTGCACCTGAATGTTTATAGCAGCAATGTCCACAATAGCCAAACTATGGAAAGAACCTAAGAGCCTAGATGTCCATCAACAGATGAATGGATAAAGAAGATGTGATGCACACACACACACACACACACACACACACACACACTCACACACAATGGAATACTATGCAGTAATCAAAAAAAAATCTTGCCATTTGCAACGACATGGATGGAACTAGAGGATATTATGCTGAGCAAAATAAGTCAATCAGAGAAAGACAATTACCATATGATCTCTCTGATATGAGGAATTTGAGAGGCAGGGTGGGGGGTTATGGGGGTAAGGATGGAAAAGATGAAACAAGATGGGATCAGGAGGAAGACAGACCCTAGGAGTCTCTTAGTCTCACAAAACAAACTGAGGGTTGCTAAGGGGTTGCAGGTAGGGATAGGATCGTTGGGTTATGTACATTGAAGAGGGTATGTTCTACAGTGAGTGCTGCGAAATGTGTAAGCCTAATGATTCACAGACCCGTACCCCTAGGGCAAATAATACTTATATGTTAATAAAAGTAATTTTTTTAAAAAAATCTGCCTCTTGATCTCAGCCAGGTCTTAGTCTCAGGGTCATGAGTTCAGGCTCCACATTGGGTTTCATAATGGCAGGAAGCCTACTTAATTAAAATAAACAAAAACACAAGCAACAAAGCAAAAATCAGCATGTAGGACTATGTCAAATTAAAAAGCTTCTCCATAGCAAAAGGAACCATTAGCAAAATGAAGAGGCAAAAAATGGAATAGGAAAACATTTGCAAATCAAGTATTTTGATAAGGGGTTAATATTCAAATATACAAGGAACTCAAATCTCAACAGCAATAAAAAGGAAAAAATACAATTAAAAAATGGGGAAAGGACTTGAATAGACATTTTTCCAAAGAAGAAATACAAATAGTCAATAGATATATGAAGAGGTGTTCAACATTACTAATCAATAGGGGAAGTACAAAACAAAACCACAATGAGGTATCTCCTCACACTCATTAGAAGGACAATTATCAAAAGATGAAATAACAAATACTGGCAAGGATGTGGAGGAAAAGGGACCTTTGTGCACTCTTGGCTGGAATGTAAATTGTATTCACTATAGAAAACAGTATGGAGTTTCCTCAAAAAATTAAAAATGAACTACCATATGATCCAGCAATCCCATTACCAGGTGTTTATTTGAAGAAAACAGGAACAGCAACAACAAAACTAATTTGAAAAGATGTGTACATACCTATGTTTATATCAGCATTATTTATAATAGTCAAGATATGGAAACAGTTCAAATGTCCATTGATAGATGAATGGATAAAGAAATGTTGTACATGTACAAAATGGAATATCATTCACCATAAAAAAGATTGAAATCTTGCCATTTACAACAACATAATGGATCTTGAGAGCATTATGCAAAGTGAAGTAAGCCAGACAGGAAAGGATAAATACCATATGATCTCTTACACATGGAATTAAAAACAAAACAAAACAGAAATAAAAACCAAGCTCATAAATAATGCAGAGGACAGATTGATGACCATAAGCAGGTGGCATACATAGCAAAATGTATGAAGGAGGTCAAAAGGTAAAACATTCCAAAAATAAAACAAGTGAGTCATGGGGATATAATATAGAGCATAGTAACCAAAATCAATGATACTGTATTATATATATGAAAGTTGCTAGAAGAGTAGATATTAGAAATCCTCAAGAATCCACAAGAAAAATAATTTTTTAACTAATTAACAGATATTAATTAGACTTACTGTGGTGACTATTTGACAATATATACAAATATCAAATCATTGTTATACACCTGGAACTAATATAGTTTTATATATCATTTATACCTTTAAAAAAAATTCAAATATGGAATGCAGCGGTGACAAGAGAAATGGCAAAAGGAATTTTACGTAAGCAGTGTACTCTGATAAAGTTGCTTTTCCTAGACTTTAGATTAACAATTCTAAACATCTATACATGTGCCTTGGAATAAACAAAGTAAATGGATAAGAGATGGTGGAAGCATGTTTGTAAATATTGGAGTGGGAGATAACACACAAGCATGGGGTAAGACTAGAATGATTAATATGGCAATGGTTTAAAGTTGGAGATAACAGCATAAACTCATGCTTAGCTTATACAGATACAGGTGGAAATGTATTGAAATATTTATACAGACAAGTACATATGCACAACTTAGTATATACACATATAGTTCCTTGTTCTGTCAGCTGTGAAGACCAGAAAGGAACAATACAGTAGCAGAGAGCACACCCAAAGCCCAGATCTTGATTTTTTTTTAAGATTTTTTATTTGTTTATTTGACAGACAGAAATCACAAGTAGGCAGAGAGGCAGGCAGAGAGAGAGAGGGGGAAGCAAACTCCCCGCTGAGCAGAGAGTCTGATGCGGGGCTTGATCCCAGGACCCTGGGATCATGACCCAAGCAGAAGGCAGAGGCTTTAACCCATGGAACCACCCAGGCGCCCCGCAGATCTTGATTTCTAATACTATTCCCTATAAAAGGAAGGAAAACTCCTTGAAGAAATATCTGAGAGTAGCACCAGGCAGTAAGTATACAAGATGAGTATGGAATATCTCGTACAAAAAATTTTTTAATAAACAAATTGGGAGGGTATGTCAAATGGCACAGCAGCCATTTGCAAGAGCTCTCCAAGACCAAAGCTGGAACAATTAAAGTAACCAATAATAAAGTTGTGTTAGATTATAACCCAAAGTATTAAATATCTATAAACTGATATAAATATAAACTGATTGAATAAATAAATAGATGAGAAGAAATAGAAAAACCATTCATGTAGGAACACTCCAAAGAATTTATGAAGATACTACCCCTCCGGGAGGTAAAGCACAATTGCCTATGGCCAAAATATAGATTACTCACAGTGACTTCCTTCCAAAGAGTCAAGTATGGAGGGGGTGGAAAATAACTTCATAATGGAGAAACCTCGCAAATACTATCTGAGGCAGGCAATCAAGGTTAACATCAACAGGGAGAACTCATGTTGATATGTATTCTCAATAGGATATGATGACCCATAACACCAGCTGAAACACGAGAAAAATCACAATCCAACCTGAAAAACATTCTACAAAATGCATGAACAGTATTCCTCAAAACAATCAAGGTCATCAAACACAGATGCAAAAATCCTCAACAAAATATTAGCAAACCACATACAATACATGAAAAAGATCATTCACTACAATCAGGTAGGATTTTTTCCTGGGATGCAAGGATAATATAATAATTTGCATATCAATCAACTTCATACACCACATCAACAAAAGATAAAATTTATATGATCATTTTAATAGATGCAGAAAAAGGAATTGACAAGATTCAGCATTCACTCATGATAAAAACTCTCAACAAAATGGGGTTAGAGGGAACATAACTCAACATAATAAATATCATATATAAAAATCCACAAGTAACATCATCTTCAATGGTGGAAAAAATGAGAGCTTTCCCTCTAAGGTCAAGAACTACACAAGGCTGTCTACTCTCACACTTTTTTTCAACATAGTACTAGAAGTCCTAGCCACAGCAATCAGACAAGAAAAAGAACTAAGAGCCATTTATATTGGTAAAAAAGTAGTTAAACTGTCACTATATGCAGATGACCTGATAGTATACATAGAAAATCCTAAAGACTACACCAAAAAACTTTAATAAATGAATTCAATAAAGTGGCAGAATACAGGATTAATACCCAGAAATCAGTAAGGTTTTATACACTAACAAAGAAGTAACAGAAAGAGAAATTGAAAAAAATACCATTAACAATTTCACCAAAAAGACTGAAATACCTAGGGCACCTGGGTGGCTCAGTTGATTAAGTGACTGCCTTTGGCTCAGGTCATGATCCCGGGGTCCTGGAACTGAGTCCTGCATTGGCTGTCCCTGCTCTATAGGGAAACTTCTTCTCCCTCTCCCTTCTCCCTGCAACTCCCCCTGCTTGTGCTCTTGCTTTGTCAAATAAATAAATAAAATCTTTAAAAAAAAAAAAAAAGAAAAAGAAAAAGAATGAAATACTTAGGAATAAGCTTAACCAAGGAGATGAAAGACCCGTATTCTGAAAACCATAAAACACTGATAAAAAAAAATGAATATGATACAAACAAATGGAAAGATATGTCATGCTCATGGATTGGAAGAATATTGTCTAAATGTCCATATTATCCAATGCAATTCCTATCAAAATACCAACAGCATTTTTCACAAAGCTAGAACAAATAATACTAAAATTTGTATGGATTGATAGAAGAACCCAAATAGCCAAAGCAATGCTAAGAAAGAACAATGCTAGAGGTATTACAGTTTCAGATTTCAAGATATACTATAACGCCATAGTAATCAAAACAGTATGGTATTGGCAAAAATAGACACACAAATCAATGGATAGGAAAACAGACTCAAAAATAAACCCACATTTGTATGGTCAATTAGACTATGACAAAGGAGACAAGAATACACAGGTGCAAAAAGTCTTTTCAACAAATAGTGCTGGGAAAACTGAACAACTGCATGTAAAAGAATGAAATAGGACTACTTTCTAACACCATACACAAAAATAAAATCCAAATGGATTAAAAATCTCAATGTAAGACCTAAAATCATAAAAATCCTAGAAGGGAACACAGGTAGTAATTTACCTGAGATCAGCCACAGCAATATTCTTTTTAGGTATGCCTCCTAAGGCAAGGAAAACAAAAGCAAAACTACACTATTGGGACTATATCAAAATAAAAGGTTTTTGCACAGCAAAGGAACCAAGAGAACAAAGACAACCTACTGAATGGGAGAATATGTTTACAAATGATGTATTCAAGAAGAGGTTAATATCCAAAATATATAAAGAACTTACACAACTCAACAACAAAAAAAACAATCTAATTACAAAATGGGTGGAGGACCTGAATAGTAATTTTTCCAAAGAAGACATGCAGATGGCCAAATGACTTATGAAAAGATGTTCAACATCACTAATCATCTCAGGGAAATGCAAAACAAAACCACAATAAGATATCACTTCACCCTATTAGACTGGCTAAAATCAAGGAGACAAGAAACAATAAGTGTTGGCAAGGATGTGAAGAAAAAGGGAAGCCTCATGTGCTGTTGGTGGGAATGTGTGGAGGTGCCTCAAAAACAATCAAAAATAGAAATACCAGGGGCGCCTGGACGGCTCAGTGGGTTAAAGCCTCTGCCTTCAGCTCAGGTCACGATCCCAGAATCCTGGGATTGAGCCCCACATCGGGCTCTCTGCTGAGCAGAGAGCCTGCTTCCTCCTCTCTCTTTCTCTGCCTATTTGTGATCTCTGTCTGTCAAATAAATAAATAAAATCTTAAAAAAAAATAGAAATACCGTAAGATCCAATAATTCCATTATAGGGTATTTACACAGGGAAAGTGAAAACACTAACTCAAAAAGATATATCCACACCTATGTTTATTGCAGCATTATTTACAATAGCCAAGTCATGGAAGTAACCTAAGTGTCCATCAATAGATGTATGGATATAGGAAATGCAGTAAGTTTATACAGTGGAGTATTACACAGCCATTAAAAAGGATGGACAACATGGATGACCTAGAGGGTATTAGGCTAAGTACAATAAGTCAAACTGACAAAGACAAATACCATATGATTCCACTCATAAATGGTACCTAAAAAAATGAAAAAACAAACAGCAAAATCAGAATGTTAAATACAGAGAACAAACTGATGGTTGCCAGAGGTAAGGTAGGTAAGGGGTTAGGGAAAATGGGAGCAGGGGAGAGGGAGATACAGACTTCTAGTTATGGAATGAGTAAGTCGTGGGAATAAAAATCAGTACATAAGGAATACAGTAAATGATATTATAACAGAAATATATGGGGACAGATGCTTAGCTATACTTGTGATGAACATAGCATAATATATAAACTTGTCATATCACTTGTATACCTGAAATTGATGCAACATTGTGTGGCAATGATACTCAAATAAATAAAATAAAATGTAAAAAAAAAAAAATACTAGCAAGATCATCAAAAACAAGTTAAGTCTGAGAAGCTCTTACAGCCAAGAGGAGCCTAAGGAAACATGACAACTAAATGTAATGTGGTATTATGATGAAATCCTGGAACAGAAAGAAGACATTAGGCAAAAACCAAGGAAATGAATTTAATTTGGAATTCAGTTAAGAATATATAAGGAGTGCCTGGGTGCTTCAGTCAGCTTAAGCATCTGCCTTCAGCTCAGGTCATGACCCCAGGGTCCTGGGATTGGGCCCAACATAGGGCTCCCTTCTCGGCGGGGAGTTTGCTTCTCTCTCCCCCTGCTCGTGCTCTCTCTCTTTCTCACACACTCTCTGTCTCAAATAAATAAATAATATCTTTTTTTTTAAAGAATATATTAATATAGGTTTATCAGTTGGGCTAATGTATCACATTATTGTAATTTATTAATAATAAAGGAAACCAGTTGTGGGATATGTTGGAAATCTGTACTATCTTCACAACTTTTGTATAAATCTAAAACTACATTTTAAGTTTGCTAAAAACAATTATCATAAGAAACAAAAAGAACTCGAGGAATATAGGAAAGAAAATTATTTTAACATTAATGAACTTTTTAGAAAGAAAAATAGCATTCCCTGAATAGATACCTCCAAATATTAAGCTAACCTAAAAATTTAAGTATGGGAAAGATAAATACCAATTCTCACATATTAAAATATTAAGTAAGACTAGAGCTACTTTTTAGCAAATTCCAAATGTAGAACTTCTGAAAAAAATAAATGACTCAAGCAGAGACTTAGGGCAAACTTCTGACCTTCTTGAAGTGGATGGAATTGGTATTATTAAAGAATAAGATTGCCTCTCTGAGTGACTCTCCCTCAATTCCTAGGAAGGCTCTTTCTTATTTTTCTTACCAAAGCATTCAAAAAGATGGGCTTGAAATGAACTACCAAGGACTGAATGGACTACGGTCAATTTTCAGAGCAATCAAACAATACAGTATTATGGAATCTCAGAGGCGGTGAAATCACCAGGCTTGACCCCTCGTTTCTGACATGAGGCAGAGGAGAGCCTGGGAGTTAACTCGTCTGTACTATAAAATATGTGTAGTTAGTGAGTCGGTTGACTCTCGAGCCTCCAGGCCATGTTTCTCCAACGGGTAACACAGTAACAGAGAACAGCTGCTGCTTGTTACTTCTCACAGCCATTCCTTTCCCTAAACTGTCTCTTCCTTTCTCCCTCTCCGCTGACAGACAGTGCTTCTCTATCACAACACATTCTCACTGAGCAGATCCTTGTTAAAATAGTCATCTATATAGTACCCCATTCATCCCCTACGCAAGATAAGAATAGGCACATAAAAGTAAACTTACAATTCCATCCCTGAAAGACAAGTTGGACTCATTTAAAGCAGCAATGCCTTAAGGTGAAAAGTTAATATTGGAAATGGAGTGAACAACCTCATACCATAATAAACTCAGAAACTTCATTAAAGCAATGTTTGCTTATTAAACTGGAACCAATTAAAAGTAATCAACAAAAAGTGATCCATTTTTTCTAGTATATTAATTGAATTTGGATGAGAGTAAGTTATAGCTCAAATTAATCACTTCAATGGGAGATGGTTAAAATGGTTAGCTTTTCTATCCTATCAGTTTTCAAACTAAGATGGAGAAAGACACAAAAGCAGTTCAATTTAAATAAAAGTGAAGCTTTGAACTTGAAAATAATCAGATAATGAGCAGATGCAGCTATTTTTCCAACTTAGATTTTAATTAGTTTTCTTTGGTCTGAGGCTTATATGCATCCAATAAACTTGCAAATTTAGCAATTATCTGTAAAAATCTTTGCCTTTAAATAACTTGAGAGTTGTCTCCTGGGACTAAAAATATAAGCAACAGATACAGAAATGTTTAAAAATGAAAATTCTGCCTGACTAAAATATAGTTAGAAATGTGAAAAATCTGTGCTGAAATTAGTTACCCTAAAATTGCATCTTTTGACCATGAATTTCAAACTTATTAAACTTTCAAAACCTCAAAGGCAGAAGGAAAATGTCAGCAGTTGATGGCAAGCAAGAGTAAACTCTGTATTATAGTAATGCTCTGCAAACCTCGAAAGCTCCATTTCAGAACAGCAAGGTCTCTGCACACACCTGATTCATACTGTGTTTTTCACATTTGTTCAACATACACCCATAGATGGAGCCCTTTCCCCAAAGAAACAGGGGTAGTTAAGATTAGATTTCAACGGTGCTGCCTACTCTCTCAATGCTTGCCACCCCTTTCCCATAAAAAGGTGAAGTCTTCTCTGCTTCTACTCTTCAGGCAGGGTGCCTGCCATTGCTTAAATAATATGAAACCTGCCTCCCCTTATGCTCACCTGTGTTTTCTCCATTCCGCTTTACCCTAAAAGTCAAAACTATTTATTCTGGGATCTTTATTTCCTCATAGAACCCAAGACTCCCAGCCTCCCAACTGTTTGCCTTCCAGCTTAAAGCAATAGATCTAAAATACAACACAACCTTTATTCTTCCTCCCAAAATAGGTGACAGTAAGTAAAATATATTTTTCAGATCTAAGCAAAAGAGTAGCTATGAAATGAATGCTCATTAAATAATAATTATATTAAATGAAACTCCCTTCAATGACTCGACACAGTTGATTTAGTGGTTAAGAGGCAAGCACTGGAGTCAGACTTGTAGACTTCAAATCTTGCTTCTCCCACTGATCAGCTATGTGACTTTGGGCACAATGTTCCTCTCACTATCTCTTCTTCACTTTTATAGTTTAAAAAAAGGAGAAAAGAAATTGAATTTTGTAATATATATAACTAAATATATAATATATATATAAATATCATATATATGTATACATATAAAGGCCATGGTGTGCTTCCCATGCTCCTCTCACTGTAAGTTCTTGTAGAATTTAAAAAGACAGTAGAGGGGGGCGCCTGGGTGGCTCAGTGGGTTAAGCTGCTGCCTTCGGCTCAGGTCATGATCTCAGAGTCCTGGGATCGAGCCCCGCATCGGGCTCTCTGCTCAGCGGGGAGCCTGCTTCCTCCTCTCTCTCTGCCTGCCTCTCTGCCTGCTTGTGATCTCTCTCTGCCAAATAAATAAATAAAATCTTTAAAAAAAAAATTAAAAAAAAAAAAAAAGACAGTAGAGGATCTGCTGAATGCTGGCTATAGAGATTCAGCAGCCTTTTCACCCCTGTGCAGACTTTCCCAATAGAGCAGAGACTAGAAGTTTAAGGACTACATTTCTCAGACTCTTCTGCCAACATGATCCTAGATATAGTTTGGTTTTTACCAATTTAGGAGAGTTTTGGAAGACAGAAGATAGCCAAGAGCTTATTACTCTTCCTCTGGCTGTAAAGGGTAACTATGTGACCTCTGGCAGACGTGAAGTTTTGCAATGGCTCTGGGTATTTCACCCTGAGGTTACCTAGCTTCATACTAAGTTTTCTGTGTTTTCCTAACATGGCAAAAGCAGCAAATTCCTGATCCTCTAAAATTCTATAGCAAACATAAAGTCAGTGACAGCTTTTCTTGATCTTCACTCTGAGACCATCCAATGATTTTGTAAGCACCTACTCCCTTGCATTAAATTCCTTTCCTCTCAAAATCTTTAGAATGGTATGCTTTCCCAACTGACCTGACAGATAAACATATATAATATTCATCACAGTGCCTAGTACATAGTAGGCACTCTATAAAGGTAGTTTTTAATAGTAATAATAGCAATAGCCATAGCAACATTGTAAGACAGGCAGGAAAGGCCGTAAACTAAATCCCCATATTTTTAAACAAAACAAGAGTGAAGTACCATGAAAATGAGGGAACGTTCTGTATTAAACAAATCATAAGAGAAATACAACATAGGTTAGTAGAATTAGATGCAATAATTCAATTCAGCTGTTACGCTCTTTTGTAGAACAATTCAGGGATTAGGGGTGCTGACCCCCACATGCAGTTGAAAATCCACATATAACTTCTCACTCCCCAAAAACCTTAACTACTAAAACCTACTATTGACTGGAAGCCTAGCTGATAGCATAAACAGTCAATAATACAAACTTTGTAGGTTATATGTGTTGTACGCTATATGCTTATGAAAAGCAAGCCGGAGGAAAGAAAATTATATTAAGGAAATCAGGGGTGCCTAGGTGGCTCAGTGGGTTAAAGCTTCTGCCTTCGGCTCAAGTCATGATCCCAGGGTCCTGGGATCGAGCCCCGCATCGGACTCTCTACTCAGCGGAGAGCCTGCTTCCTCCTCTCTCTCTGCCTGCCTCTCTGCCTACTTGAGATCTGTCTGTCAAATAAATAAATAAAAATCTTTGAAAAAAAAAAAAAGAAAGAAAGAAAGAAAAGAAAATCATAAGAAGGGCGCCTGGGTGACTCAGTGGGTTAAAGCCTCTGCCTTCAGCTCAGGTTATGATCTCAGGGTCCAGGGATGGAGCCCCATGTTGTGTCGGGCTTCTCTGCTCAGCAGGGAGCCTGCTTCCTTTCCTCTCTCTCTGCCTGCCTCTCTGCCTACTTGCGATCTCTGTCAAATGAATAAATAAAATCTTTTAAAAAAAAAAGAAAATCATAAGAGAAAATTTATTTACAATACTGTGCTATATTGAAAAATATCTGCATATATGTGGACCCATGCATTTCAAACCTGCATTGTTCAAGGGCCAGCTGTATATATTGGAGGAATATCTCTAAACAAGAAAACAGCAGATCTGGGTTCAAATCTTACTCAGCCACTTTTTACTCTGATCTTGCACAAGTCAGCTTTCCATGCTTCAGTTTTCAAATCTGCAAACTGAAGTATTCTAACCAAATGCTCGTTGAGGGCCTATTCAGTTGTTTAATGCTACGTTTTTAGAACTAAGTATGCGAAGCCCTTCAAGGTCCTTGAACACTGCCTAACATCATTTCAATATTCTCCTGAAAGCAAATATATGTGATTAATTTTCCTAAGAAAAAAGCATTTGCATATCAAAAGGTATTTTTCATTTTAACATAGGCTAGCTCCTGTCCCAATTACCACCAAATTTTTATTAATAAAGTAATGTTGTCTCATTTTAACCAATTTACAGTCGAGAAAAGAGACCTGAAAAGTATCCATTCATCCATTCGTTTGAACTATATCTCAGAGAGCAATTATGCAGTGGTCTTTTCAGTCATCAAAACCAGACAAGAAGCTTCTAGAGAAAAAAAAAAAAAAGATGTAGAGAGACAGAAATAGAAACACAGAAAGAGGGACAGAGAAATGGAGAGAAAAAGAATGTGGAGACATTTTGTAAAATACAAGCACAAAATAAATGTAAATATAGATGGTTGCGAGGACCTAACTGGAGAATTAGCCAATCAGCGGGTTCTATTTCTTTAGGTGGCTAGAAAATTTAAATTCCCTTAGGCAGTCCAACAGGCAGTGGTTACAGCAGGAGCTCTGAGTCTCAGGAGATGTGAAGTTCAGTGCCACAGTCAGTAATTAGCAGCTGTTGGGCTAGTAATTTAACCTCTATGAACCTCAATTTCTCATTAGTAAAATGAGAATAACAATAATCTCATAGATTGTTCTGTGGATTAACTGACAAAATACATGTCTATACACAAATCACATTTATCACGGTATTTAGTATAGAGTGAATTCTCACTACCTGTTAGTTATTGGTAGAAATCACTCCTCCAAACTGCTATTTCACTTTAGGAACCATCTTTAGCTAATCCATTGGTGCCTTTCACAGCAACTTGATCATCCTAAACCCAGCTCTGAAGGGTTAAGTTGATTTCAACCTATACCACCTTAGACATGTGAAGGTATGCTGGAAGAAAAAACCATCAGAAAGTAAATTGAACTTATTAAGTTAAAACTAAGGTTGAAATATAAAGGAGAATTAGGACTTTTTTTTTTAAGTGACTAGGAATACTCTGTTCTATCACAACTCTATCTTTTAATCTACTTTTGTTTTCAACAGATTCTGACCCATTTAGTCCCAATTTCATTATAAAAATGGACTATGACGCAGAAAAGACCAACATGTGGAGTCCCCTATGAGAGTAGTTGGTCAGATAACTTTCAATGACAGAGAGGATCTTGCAAAATCTAAAGAAGAAAAATATTTAAATCCAAGGGACCTCAGAAAAATATTTTTAATGTACTAATAAATTAGTGTGCTATCAGGCAGTCATCCTCAAAATGTGGTCCAAGGACCAACATGGGCTGCCACACTCCTTATTCAAATTCAACATGATCATTAACAAATATTTATTAGGTGTAAAATGTGCCAGAGACTATTCTAGATGCCGAGGATACAGTGATAAGTAAGATAGAAGAAACCCTTGCTCTCCTGGACTTAGAATCTAGTGTCCAGAGACAGACACATAAACATTAATAATATATATTCTGTGCCAAATGATGATAAATGCTTCAGGGAAAAATAAACAGGGAAGAGGCATAAGAATGCCACAGTGGGAAGAGAGATTCAATTTTAAATACTACAGTCAGAGAAACCAAGATAACAACTGAGTAAAGATCTCAAAGAGATGAGTTGTTAGTCATTTGCATATCTGGGGAAAGAGAATTCCAGACAGAGGGAAGAACAAGGCAGAGATGCTCAGTTGAGGAAGTACAAGGAGGCCTGTGTGGCCAACCTCTTTTCTAACTAAACTGTTTTTCATCAAATACAGTGAGTGAGTCATGGGATATTTTGGTCTTCTCAACATGACCTCCTTCAAAAGTCAGTTAAGTCCTCAGATACACTGTTGCAAATTGAGCTCTGGACAGTGAAGACCAGGCAATACTCAGAACAGGAAGCAATTATAAATGAAACAGTCCAAATGAATATCACATCATAGCCTCTGAAATCTGGAAAATACAACACCTATGAGTAAAGACTAAGGAATAGCAATCATGTAATAATGCACTCATTCATTAGTCAGCAAATATTTGGCAAGCATGCAATAGGTTTCATATATTATTCTTTGCTATTCATATGTTATATATATATGATACATATTATATAAAATAATATTCATATATTATCCTATGTTATTATTATAAGGAATATAAGAAAGCAGACTGCATTTTCTAGCATCCTTGTCTTAGACAGATAACAGGAACACATTCACAAAATCATGTGGTAAAACAACTCATGCTCATGAAATCAACATTCCATACCACCCAGCACCATCAGGAACATTCTGAAAACAATTTCCTTTGCAGTCTCACATTACAACCACAGCAATCTCTATTTACAGATAATCAACCGATAACCAACTTAACATTATTCACAAGTACTGGATAGCATAGGTTCTGAAAGAGATGTAAACAGATTATATTCTTTCTTTCCTAGTAGAAATGAAATTTGCATAAAGCAAAACAAGGAATAAAAAGGTATTTTGCAGAAAATTCCCACTTATCCTTGGGCTGGATAATCCTCCTGGATTTTGTGGATGAAGGAGACAGTACAGCCAATTCCCTCTGGTTCTTCTATTCCTACAGTAAACAGCTGTTGTATTTGTCTTCCCAATGTCCATTCTCCTTTTGTCTTAAGGAATCACCCTCCTTTCTGAGTCAGTGTGTTCTAAAAATGACTAACAACTCCAGTGGTGAGCAAGCGAATGAGATTGAGGCAGAGTTTTCCATGCCCCTGCTTGCAGGACCAGATTCACAAGTGTGTGGACTATGCAGGTGTACACACTTGGAAAGACATCACACTTGTTTGATACTCTGTAATCTCGGTTTTGCTAAGAACTTTCTCTCTGAGTCTGTGTTTTGTAAATGAAGTCTGAGACCTTAGAGTTCACATGTACACAGAAAAAAACACATACAATATGCATCATTCTCTGCTGCTCCATTCACATATAACATTTGCATATAGCATGCTGGGGCCCCTAATTATGATCAAAGTCCTCTCCTTAAATATTTCTTCTATAGTTATCATTTATATATTCTCATGTCAATGGCACCTGTTGAAGGACAGTATTCAATGGGAACAGTGACATGACATGACATGACAATGGTGACCCTAGAGTTTAGCAAAGCTGTGGCCCTGTCTTAGTTTGAGTTTCTCCATATACAGTGGTATGTGTGGAAGTACCTTATTTGGGAAGTGATACTGGTTAGTACTATAAAGGAGTAGAAGAGTGAGAGAGGAAAAGTTAACAAAGGGTGCATATATGAGCAAGTTACTGCTGTAGGCAACTGAATACTGATTCTACTAATGATCTTCTGAGAATCTTCATGGAACATATACAGAGATTCCCATCCCTCACTGATTGAAAGTCAATCGAGGAACATTAACTCTCTAGCATTTCTGTTTTTCCCCTTGATTGCCATACTCCTGCAGCCACAGGAAGTTCTTGGACAAAGAAGCCCAGAAGGTGGCAGGCATAAAAGGAAAAGGTGCATAGTTGTCTTAGAGTAGGTTGAGGGGATATGACTGACAGAATCCACTAGAGATTCTGATATGTGTCTATGACGTGCTGCTAAAGTGTCAATATTTATCTACTGTGCATCTGGTATGTGCTAGGCATAGTTCTAATAAATACTTCCAATAAATTGTAAAAGGGAAATATTGGTAGAATGCAAAGATTTAGAAAAATTTAAAAAGAGGAAAGAGGAAAGGAGGAAGGAGGAGGACAATGACAGTGACAAGAGGAAAGGCAAAAAAGGCAAGCAGGGGCCAGATCACTCAAGACCTTAAGGACAATGTTAAAACCTTTACTCCTTAAAAAAAGAGCAATGAAAAACCATTGAAAGATTTTAAGAAGGAGGCGTGTGTGACAAGAAAATGATGTGTGTTTTGAAAAGACTGCTACACTGATCCTTCAGAGATCGTTTAGGAAAAGTGAAGAGTAGGTGTGAGCAGTACCCTTGAGACCGTAAGTAGCACAGTAGAGCAAAAATGATAACTTGGACTAGATAGTCATAGAGTTAAAAAGTAGATGGACAGATATAAAATTGGCAGGACTTGCTGATGAATGAGACAGAAAGAGTACCCATGAAGATACTTCTTTCACTTCTGGCTTTTGATCATTAGAGACCCAAAAAGGGACGCATATGGTCTTGTTTATTGCTATTCTTCAGTAACTAATATAGTGTGCCTGGACCACAGAACATGTTTCATATATATATTTCCATATGTTACATATATAGCTATATACAGTTAGAGTTATATACATAAAGTTATATAGGGTTATATATAGTTAGAGATATTTATATAGTTATATAGTTAGAGTTATATAGTTACCTTTGAATAAATTTTGGATAAATATCATGGAAATTTAGGCAAGGGAGATTGTTTCAATTTGTATGTGCCTTTGAGACCTCCAAGAGGAAATGCTGAGAAAGCAGGTCAAATAATCAGTAAGTAGCTTACTGTTCTCGTCTGGAGATAAAACTCTGGGAGAGTCACATACATTTGATAACTGAAACTCTGGCCTGAGAGACTGCCTGGGAAGAGAATTCAGTTTGGGAAGAGTCTCTTGAGAAGCTTGATTGTCCACATATTAAACCTCACATATAACAGCAGATCAATTTCTCCTTTGAATGCTTATGTAAATATTTGTGTTATTTTGATATAAATAAGATGGAAAGATAGTCGCCTTTGGTGTTTCTTCTTTGCTTTGTTGTTTTGTTTTTTTACATTCCCTTGATTTCTCAATCTCTTACAGATAATTCTGTTTTTCTCTCAGACAAAATTTCCATCCAGACACAAATACACAAAAGTGGGTCTCACATTTTAAAAGTCTGTGATAAAGCTTAACACAGCTTGAAATATTATAAATAAGAAAACTATTCAACAGTGTTTTCAAATAGCTCTCTTTAGCCTCTAAATTTTCCAAAATGTGGAGTTAATTACTTATTGGGCCATAATGGCAAATAAAATTAAATGGAAAGAAGACATAGAGTTGTCAATAAAATCCCAGAAACAAAACAATTGCTTCCTTGTAGGTTGATAAAGAAAAGAAACAAACAAAAAAACCCCTCTTCCTAAAAGTGTTTTTTTTTTTTCCCTAACAGAAACAGAATATACACATCAAATGAAAGTTTATATCTTCTATCTAGCAATAGCGTACACAAACAGAAAAGAATTTGATCTCTGGAATCTTGTAACCATACACCAAAAACAGAAAAACAGTAGTTAAATAAAATCTAAAGCACTGGAAATAAAGCCAAAGAAACTGAAACTTTAGGAAATTCTACTTATTTTAAAACTTACTTGAGTTTAGATTTTCCTTGTTTGTTTAAGCCCTCACACTACAGGGGAGAGAGTAAATCTAAATGAAGGTAGGTAATATCCCCCATATCATGAAGAGGTAATAAATGCATATCTGGGATTTGGATTAAGGAGTGTCTGAGACCAGGGCTCTCTTCACCAAACCATTCTTATTCATTTTTACCTCTTTTACCTCCATTTTACCTCCATTAAAATGAGTCCCTGCTCTATCATGCAGATTAACTCAAGGGTCATCGTTCTGAACATGCAAGAGAAATAAAATATGAAACTCATATTTGAATTTTGCCAAGTCATCACCATCTCTGATCAATGAATTGAAAAGGAAACAAAGAAAATGTGGGCTTACAGAGTTGTATCCATAGATGAATCATTTCATTAGGTGATATCAGCCTTTAGTTATTCAGAGCTTACTTAACTTCAACCAAAACTATGTGACAAATTACCCAGCTGTGAATACCATGTAACCGGCTCTTCACCCTGCCTCTGGGACTATAGACATGAATGGAAGTGAGAATCAGACTCACATAATTTTAGATTTTGGAAATACTATTGGCATAAATAAGGAAAATACTCTTTAAAATCTAACAAAAAAGTACCCCTGAAACAAATAATAAATTACATGTTAATTTAAAAAAGAAAAAAAAAATCCTGCTTACAAATTTATATTAGATAGTCTCCCAGCCCTGAGGTGTTTGTTAAGAAAATGATAGATATTTATCTCTGGATGAGTTATTAGGAAATCTATTTAATGCATTGTCAATAAAGATGTAAAATTTTTAAAGCTGTTTTAAGTTAATAAAACCAATTATTTTTTTTTAAAGTAAATAAACAAATGGTCTTGTCTTTAAGAAACCAAACATGGGGGCGCCTGGGTGGCTCAATGGGTTAAAGCCTCTGCTTTCGGCTCAGGTCATGATCCCAGGGTCCTGGGATCGAGCCCCACATCAGGTTCCCTGCTCAGCAGGGAGCCTGCTTCCCTCTCTCTCTCTCTGCCTGCCTTTCTGCCTACTTGTGATCTCTGTCAAATAAATAAATAAAATCTTTAAAAAAAAAGAAAAGAATCCAAACGTAGTAGGAAACGTTTCCTATATGTGATTATATTCTGTTCATTACATTTTCGTAAACATTTAGTCAAGTGTAGAGGTGTCCCCAGATGAAAAGCTCTGGCCTCTAGCTGTCCTCTGACTTGCAGACTCATGCCTGCTACTCCATAATGGCTTCTCTACTAGTTATCTCACAGAAATCTCTCAAACTTTATAATGGATTGCTATCTTCTCCCTCCAAATCTGTCCATCCCTTAGCTTGCCCTAGGACAAATTGTGTTCAAGCCACCCAGTTGCTTAAGTTATAAACATGAGAGTCATCTTATTCCTTCACATTCCACATGCAATTTATCAGCAAATCCTATTGTTACCACATCCAAAATATGAAGGAGATCCATACGCTAGTCTCCAACTCTGCCTCTACAGCATTGTCAAAACCATAGTCAGTCCTCTTCTGCATACCTGTGTTAGCACCTTGCCTAACCCCTCTGCTCCTAAACTCACTCAGTAACCAAATTAATAGTTGCCATAATGATATTAGAAAAACATAAATCTGATCACCCCTTTTCCCTCTTAAAAACCCTTTACTAGAGTCCAGATGAACTTTGGAAAAAACAAACGACCAAACAACCAAACTCCTTTTCAGGGTCAAAAGTGAAATCTTACAGGACTGAGCTCTGTCTTCCATTCCCACCTTCCCATTACTGCCACTCACCAACGTCGTCACTGCCATCCAGCCACAAGGCCAAGCCAGAAGCTGATCAGACACACGGAGGTCTTTCTGACTTTCTGCATGTGCTGTCCCTTTTGCCTGAATTTTCTCCATTCTGCTGATCTTGATTGTGCCTTTGAATATTTCTGGACTCAGCATAAATGTCATCTTCTTGAAGAGTCCTTCCAGAGTTCCCCAATTTGAAGAGAAATATCCCCTGCCCTCACTCTTACTCTCCACCCACCATCCTGGTCTTTGCTTTCTTCATAGCACAGCTACAGGTAATTGATGTTGATTAGTTTGTTTACTTGCTTATCTCTTGTTTTACCTAAAAGACTGTGAGTTCTGCGAGGGCTGGGCTTTGTTTTACTCACTAATTCATACCCAGCCACAGGAACATTGTAAGTACTAAGTCCATATTTGCTGAATGAATATATGATGCAGTGAAATAATAAACGCTGTTCCCCGGAGAATCATCTTCAAACATCAGCCTGGCTGATTGTTGGAGGAGATCATGAAAAGGACATGACCTCTGGTTGACCCCTGAGCTAAACTGGGGCAATCAGAGGCTCCTCGTGCCCTTGGAATATACATTCTGCCCACCAATCCCATAGCCAAAGTCATTTTCAAGGACATAATGTTGAGAGAGCAATGTGTTTTTGAGATCATCTGGGAGGTACACACAACTGAATCCCATTAAGGCCTCTGTATAAACTTTTAAATTCTGGCAGGCAAGTGCAGAGGTCTTCTTATCTTGCTGCTTGGAAAGACAAGTATCAAAAGTTTAAGTTCCCTTCCTTGTTAAAACTGCCATCTACCAATCTGGAGGGGTCTGCCTCTTTCTTTGGTCTTTCCTTGCCCTGTGTGTACAGGGGTTATGTTGCAAACCAACACTGATAACGTACTGAATTCAAAATGCACCATGACTTGAAAAGCAAAAACCAAAACCACAATGTGGCAGTTTTTGCAGCAAAAGGATGACTTTTCTCTCTCCTTTGAAATATGCTAACCATAGAATGTTCCACTGATGTCTTAAATTTCACAATTCTTCTTAGATCTTGGCTTTTATTTTTAACCTTGTTCCCAGTTTAAAATGAGTGTTTGTTTCGGTCAGCATCCATGTTGCCATGTTGATTTCAGAGGAGTGAAATGAGAATTTAAGATTTTTATTTCCAGAAAGTCAAGTATTTTGAATGTGATGAGAAACTGAAGGCTCAAACACTTCCAATCCCTCAATCAGCATTTCCCAAAAAGATTTTTCTAAGAAAAACAATTGTTCCAAGAAGTAGTGTTATACAAATAGACATACATACATATCTATATACATACATAAATACATATAAGTATATTTAGGTACAAAATGTTCATGTAGTCAAATATATATAGGAAATACTGAGTTAAACAATGTTAAATAGGCCTCATAATTGTTGATCTTCTCTGAACCTTTTCATGATTATTCATGATTATGAATTTCCAGAGTGGAATAAAGTACTTAACATTTCCAATTTTATTTTACCCTGAAGTCCTTATCATCTGTTATCATTTTGTAGAAGCATTGTTTTACAGAATATAGAAAATGATTTTCTAGAGAGCATGATTGAATTCTAATTCAAGAATTTTTAAATTTTAGATCCAGAAGTAATTTCAAGAAATCATGTCACTCAGCCTCTTGACCATATGTCACAACCTCAAATGCATACAACATCTGCCAGATCACAGAAATGGTTCTGTTGGGCTACGTGGGGACTGTGGCACACACAAAGCATAGATCCAACAAAGCATAGATCCAACATAGAAAGTAATGATTTAGCTTCATCTATAATGTAGAACCAATGTTTCAGATAACTTTATTTGCCATAAGAGGCCAGAAACTTTGAGTTTGTATTAAAGCTTCCCATTTTTATATATTTATAACTATTTCAAAAGAGTATTTTTTAAACATTGCAAAGACCAAATAAAAATACCTATAGGCCTGATTCATTACATAATTCAGCAGTTTGCAATTTGACTTAAAGTGCCTAGTGCAGATATCTGTCTACTCTCTCTTTCAAAATTATGTACCTAGTGTCTCATCCTAATATTGTTATATTTGTAACTATCTTTGATTTACTTTTTCCTTATGATCTTCTGTGAACCCTCCAATTTGGCCAATCTTTTAACTGGAAAGCATTAATAACACTAGAATAGTCAAATTTCTCTTTGCATATAATGAGGAAGGGCCAGATCATGGGACTAGTGTAGATGATGTCCTCTAAGATAAGCTTTGTTACATTAAAGAGATCCATTTACTGTCATGCATGCTATAACGTCTTATTCTACTCAAGAAGAAATTTCAAAAATAACTCATTAAAGACCATTTCCATATCATAAATATCAGATTTTTCAAGGGAAAATTGCATAGGTCCTGGAAAAAATCATTTTAATATCATTAGGACCTAGGCTTATTGTTTATAAAATAGGAAAAGAAAAATAAGCAGCATAGATAAGAGCATGAGCATTGGAGTCAAAAAACTCTATGTTCCATCCCAACCCATCTCTTACTGGCTGGCTGACCTTCAGTAAGGCATCCTCCCAGAGTCTTGGTGTCTCAGTGTCTAGGTTTAAATGGAGAAAATATTAGTAACTTCTTCAACAGGATGCTTTTACATTTTTACATTTGTATAACACAAAGTAATAAAATGTAGTCAATTGAAAAGAGCTCTGTGGTTATCAGGTTGTAAGGCTGGGATGTGTGCCTATTAAGGAATAACATGAAAAGAATTCTTTGTGATGATGGAACAGTTTTGCATCTTGAATGTGATGCTGGTTGCATGAATAGATGCCTATGGAAAAATTTCACAGATTATTTACACCAAAAAAAGAAATGCATGTAAAACTGACATAATCTGAATGTGTCCTGAATTCAAGTTAATATCTTGCTAATGTCAGTTTCCTGGTTTTGACAATATACTATGATTATATAAGATATTATACTGCAGAAAGTTGAGTGATGGAAACACAGAAACTCTATATTATTTTAAAACGTCTAGTGAGTCTTAAAATCTTTCAAAATAAAAAGTCTAAAGAAGAAAGCAGAAGAAAAAAAAAGCTTGCTGAGAGAATTATGTATGATAACGGTGCAAAGAACTTAGCATAATATCTGGCACATTATAAATGCTGTCTAAGTAGTAGGTGTCATTGTTTTCTTCTTATTAAGTGTAGGAATTAAGGCTTAAAATTATGAAAATAGACTGTGTTTCACTGAGAAATGAGATGAACTTTATCAGTTATCAAAGGAGGCAACTCAAATCAAATTTTGAATATGAAGAGCAAGAGAAGGGCAAAAGATAAAAAGATAATATCATTAAGAACTCATCAACCTCAGACTCATTTCTCATTGCCCACCTACCATCACTTCAGTCACTTGACATTATACCCAGGAATCATTAACTTGATACTGAAATATTTGTTTTGCTTTAAAGGGTTGCATAATTTACTGTAAATGTCACCCTAAACTTTTCCATCCTTATGCACTTTGATACTAATGACGCTTTGAACACTTACAGCTTACTAATAGCTATAATACATTATAAATAGTTTATTACCTAATTACCTATTTAATTCATAGCAGGGCTTAAGCAGTAGGCAAAAATAAATTGTGATAAATCTTCATAGACAATTTAATCTAAATTTCTGATGAAATTCAAAAACGTTCCCTCCTCTTAAAGTAAACTCAGAAAATAGACATATGTATATGAATCTTTACTTTTTTCTTTCCAGATGCACAACTGTTTTTAAAATACTAAGTTTGATGTTCTAACTTAATGAATAACTATAAAAAATTTGTTTTAATTGCTCATTAATTGACACATGTTTAAAATAACCTACAACCATACAAATATTCCGATTAAGGTAAAAGAGAGAAGCATGTGAGGGATGCCTGGGTGACTCAGTCAGTTAAGAGTTTGCCTTCGGCTCAGGGCATGATCCCAGGGTACTGGGATTGAGTCCCACACTGGGCTCTGCGCTCATTGTGGAGCCTGTTTCTCCCTCTGCCTGCTCTGCCTGCTCTGTCACTACCCCTGCTTGTGTGCTTTCTTTCTCTTACTCTCTGACAAATAAGTAAGTAAAATCTTAAAAGAGAGAGAGAGAGAGAAGCATGTGATTTGGAGTGAGAAGACATGGGTTCTGTCAAGTTTTATTTTACTTGACAAATTTTATTGAGCTGATAGTATGTGCCAGTCATTTTTCTAAGCATTAGGCATACAGCAGAAAGCAAGGCAAAGTCTTTATTTATCCTTATGGGGCTTACATTCTAGTAAGGAAGACAGGCAAAGAAATGAACACAGAATAGGGCATTCCTTGTGCTAAAAGAAAAATGATGTGGATTCGTAACAAAAAAGTAAGGGGTGACAGAGAGTGACCGGACTAGTTATAAGATGGTCAAAGAAGGCCTCTTCGAGGAGAAAGCATTTGAAAAGGAATGACTGAAAATGAGGAAGTAAGCCACTTGAAGATCTAACAGAAAGGTATTACTGGAAGAGAGAGCAGCACACACAAATGTCCTTAAGCAGAACAGGTGTGGCAGGTCTAAAGAGCAGGAGAAAGCTGCAGTGACTAGACTGAATCAGTCCTGAAGAAGGAGGAGGTAGGCAGGAGAGCAAGAGATGGTGCATGTGAGAGACAGGGTGTTATTGAGTGTGCTGGAAGCTTCTAACAAACTTGGGTAAGTGTGTGTGTCATCAGGGCGCTCAGGTTTTTAAGGGTTCATTGTACCTGCTGGATGGGGAACTAACAATGGGCAGGGCAGACTGAACAGGGAGGCCTAGCTTCATACTGCTTTCCAAGTCAGAAACGACGGCAACTCTTCCCAGCCCTGTGAACAAGGGACTTAGCCTCTCTAGCCCCAGTTTGCACATACAGATGGACCTATAAATGCACTCTTATGACATGTAATTTAAATTCTACATTGAAAGTTAAACACCCTTGGAGGGTTGACCACAGTCTGTATCAGAACTCGACATCGGGTTCCAGTTCTACCCTTGGCAGAACAGAAGGGATATTTCCATAGCATGTAGTTCGTAAATATTATATACATTTTAGAAAAGGCCCAAAAGTATAAAGAACATGAAAAATCTATAGCAATTGCAACATGTAAAAATGATGCCTTGTATGTGGCATGTTTTTGCCCTGTAAGTATCCTTTTGGAAACCTGCTTTCTTCCACAGCAATACTTAATATCCTTCAAATCATTAAATATTCTTAAAAAATAGAAGCTTTTGATTTATTCATACAAATCCCTGCCATGGCACATTTTCCCTATTTCCAGGCTCACATAATTATAAATTATTCTGTGATAAACGTACTAGTATGTAAATCTTTGCATGCATAGTTGTTTCTCTTGTGTAAAAATTTAAAAAAAAATTCTCTTTAAAATAAAATTTCTGAACCAAACAAAATGTATATAAAAACTTAAAGCATTTGGGGATGCCTGGGTGCCTCAGTTGGTTAAGCGTATGACTTCAGCTCAGGTCATGATTCCAGGGTCCTGGAATGGAGCCCTGCATTGGACTCCCTGCTCAGCAAGAGCCCTGCTTCTCCCTCTCCCTTTGCCCCTCCCCCTTGCTCATGCTCACTGTCTCTCTCTCTCAAATAAAAAATAAAATCTTTAAAAAAATTTTAATGCATTTAACTTCTATTACTATAACTCTCTTCAGAAACATTCTAATTATCCTTTCAATAAGTGCCCAGCAAAATATTTTTGAGCTTTCTAGGGCTTTTTTGAGACCTCTCCAGCCCTCTTTATCACTAATTCTATAAGGTTTCCCGTGTCCACAGCAGTTTCTGTTTGTTCCTCTAAGGAAGTGTCCTTGCTCCAGACTTCTTCATCCAGATCTAAACCCACGTAAGTCTACACACTCAAAGGTATGTTGTAGCATGTACTATTGATTCTCTACATGACTGCCTTCCTCAGCCTTCTCCCTGGCTAACAGTGACACACTTCTGTTTAGCTATCAGATTGCCAACAATGTACTTGAAGAAAGCCGGCTTCTCTTCTAAGCCTGGGCGGGGGTGGGAGGGTGAATATTTATTTTTCTAATCCAATGCTAGGGGATTAAATCATTATTTTTTCCGAATTCCACTGTCTTTGCCACTAATTAGGGGCATGTGAACCATGTGAATAAAACATTACAGGAAATATGCTAGCGTCCTCTGGAATAACAATCTATCCTCCACAGATGATATGAAAGAAGTGGCTCTCTTGGCTGCCCTAGCCACTGCCCTGCTTCCTGCTTTTGAACAGAAATGTGATACAAAGACATCTGACAGCCATCATGTAGTCATTAATAAGTTCTGGGTGATAAGCAAACTGGTCAAAAATGGTAGAGCAAAAGACAGAAAGTGCCTGGTTTCTTGACATTACTCAGACACTGCAAATTTTGAAGATCATCTGGGTTTATTAATTGACACTTATAACCTAGGCTCCTACCCTCTCACAGAAGCCAGGAGACAAGGGCCCTATCTTTTACAATGGTTGCTCTTCAAAGGGATGGCTCTCAGGTCCTTATGAAATAAACTTTTGGGTTCTAAAATTGAGAAGAGTCTGGGAGAAGATTTCTATCTCAACAGAGCAGTGAAAGAATTTATAGTTGCAAGTTTTTTAAAATAAATGTTCTAGAGGCACCTGGGTGGCTCAGTGGGTTAAAGCCTCTGCTTTCAGCTCAGGTCATGGTCTCAGGGTCCTGGGATCGAGCCTCACATCGGCTCTCTGCTCAGTGAGGAGCCCGCTTCCTCCTCTCTCTCTGCCTGCCTCTCTGACTACTTGTGATCTCTGTCAAATAAATAAATAAAATCTTAAAATAAATATTCTAGGAAAAGGTATCTAAGGGCCTATGCATAGTCAGGGAGAAACCTGTCTGATATTTCATCAAGCCCAGAGGAACACCGAAGTCATCTTAATCAATGAACGTGCTGTTTGTCCTTATGAACTCTCCTAATCACTTCTCCTTTTGAAAACCTGTGCAAAGGAATCAAGTGAGCCTCTCGTGACCTTTTAGCAAATTCCTTTTTCCCAAAGTTGGTCCAGTTCCTGTTGTTTGCAACCAAAGTCCCTCTGATAAATCAAGGATTGTATTCCTTACATTTCTTTGTTTTAAACGGTGGGAAATGAAATTATATTTTCCACTGAGAGTAAAGTAGACCAGATATGGAAAGAAAAAGACCAGCAATCTGGATTCTAGTTTTAGTTTGGTCCCCATATGTGTGAGGTCTGAGGCTCATTTTCCTCAATCTAACAAATGTCTCTGAGGGTCTCTAGGTCCCTTCCAACTGTGATACTCCAAATAATTTAATAATAATTTGACCTGTTAAATGCCTTTTTATAAAGTATTTATTGATTTATTTATTTATTTATTTGAAAGAGAGCACAGGCAGGGTGTAGGGGCAGAGGGGAAAACAGACTCTGCACTGAGTAGGGGACCACCCCCGCCCCCGATCATGACATGAGTCAAAGGTATGGAAAATAAAAAGATCATTTCTTTAACCCAAATTTTCATTAGCTAGAAAGAATAAAGATCCACAGGTAAGCAGAAATGAAATCACAGGCAGAATTTCAAATAGCAAGTTTGATTAGAGAAGTTCAAAGCAGTCATAATTTACTTGCTCTTCAAAGAAGTTTTTAGCACAGATCTGTACAAATTACCAATATAAAATGGTTGGCAGGTACAAAGTAAAAAAGAAGAACTATCCTGAGTAGACAAAGACACTGGGAATACTTCAGAACCTTAGACACTGGGAATACTTCAGAACAGTAATATCGGAAAGGAGCAACACGACAAACTGAGTGCTATAGAATAAATTCATTTTTCAGCAATCTGAGAGCAGCAATCCAGAGCAACGAAATAAAATCTGCAAGTCTCACCACATGGGGCAGCTGAAGCTGTAGTCTCCACAAAAGGAGGATAAATGGAATGTGTCATAGGGGATTAGGTGTTTAAGGGAGTAGAAAGTTCTTATAACAGCTGCTACTTGGGATGGATCTCAATGTTTTTAAACGAGTAGATAAGGTATTGAAATCCTTGCATTCGCAATCCTTTGGGAAAAGAAGTACAGTACAAGGCAGGAGCTGAAAATTATTGCTAGAAAACGTTGAACTGAATTTTAAATACACCATATTTTTATTTGAACTGTGATTCACACTCATCTTAGAAAAACTGCAGAACAAAGATATACAAAAGAAAATTAAGAAAGCACATATTTCCATTATTTATCTAGATGTAACTCTCCTTTTTGATTTGTCCCTGGAACAAGAACTCAGGTATTCCAATAGGGGAATTATTTCTTACATCACTAGCCACATACCTAGAGGCAGTATGTTCAAAATGGAGGATTGGGGAAAGGTGAACTGTTAACTTTTCTGTCTCTTCACCTCTAACCATAAATAAAATTATGTAGATATTACTTAAAGAGTTTAGGAATGTCAATGGCTTAAACATAGCTTGCCCAAGCTTTTCGGTTAGGCTACAGGGAAACTATATACCTCTCCTAGTAAAACTAGCTTTCCTCTCAGCCTGGCATCACTTCTTGGACAAAGGCTGTGGCAAGGATTCCCACACAATAGGTTTCCCTAAAAAGAGAATTATGAAGGAACAATTCCCTGCACTAATCCTTTAGGTTCTTCTCTATGTCAGCACTATTCAGTCATAGTCCATGGGTAGTAATGATTATTTGAGTACGTTGTCTATTGTCAGCACCTCCTACCTCTAAGTTTTATCCACACCAGAAAGTAAAAGTGTCGTAGCACATAGCCCCACCTTTATCCTCCTGTTACCTGCATAGCACTTGAAGAGCATTTGGAAACTCTAGTGTGGCAGACTTGGGCTCCCAGATGCAGGAGAGGTCATCTTTCTACCCTGGGCAGCAGACCTCACTGAATGTCATTTAAGGCTCTATCAAAGGGACGAATGACGATTTCCATGGGTGTTACAGCATCAGCCAGACCAGCATTAGACTTTTCATTTAAAGGCAGCTGCTATTCTTTGAGATAGTGGCAGTGACAGAGCCAACTGCACATATTTTAAAAGTACTACCCGCCAATCCAATACTTTAAACATGTAAATTCTTCCTAGGGGGGTGGGTGGTTCAAGCTGTGCAGTGAACACCAACTTATTTTTGCATTTTTTCAAAGAGAATGAAAGAAACGAAACTTGTTAACCTTGATCATTCAAACCCTGACAATATACCATAGAAATCATTACTTCAAAAGAACATAATCTGGTTTTGACTTCCCCAAATTCAGCACCTAAGGAAGCACAATAAAAGGTATCTATTGGTTGGTTTTGCCAGGGGCGTTTTATCCTTTTAAAGGGAAGTACAAGATATTAGAACTTGTTATTTACTCTTATTGTACGTGCAAGAGATTTGTGCTAAGATTAGATGTTGGAAAAAATAACATTCAGAAAGAAAGAGTGACTGAGGTGGCTTTTCTGCAGGATTCCCTTATCTCTTATCTCAGGATCCCTTATCTCAGGATTCCCTCACTTATTTCTCAATCCATCTTAAAAAGTTAGGAAAGAACCCCGAGGTCAAGTATGGAAATAATAACTTTTGAAGAATTTTCCAAAAATTCCCACAATCCAAAATATCTTTCTCGAAATTTTAGCCTGACGATTCACAAACCTGTACCCCTCGGGCAAATAATATATTATTTGTTAATAAAAATAATTTAAAAAAATTAACAGAACAGAAAGTTCTCTTAAAATCCCTCCATAAGCTAGTCTTGTGTGACTTTGGAGAGATGGTTAAAAGTCTGAAAGAGATATTTTTTAATAAGTTAATATGAAGAACTGATCACTGTTCACTGGTGATTAAGTTGTGCTACCAATACTATCATGACCGCTATAGGGTGATGTAGGATATAATTAGATTCATCCATAATAGCTAGGACCAGTGATACACCAAACATGTAGATACATATTCTTACATGATTATTTCATATTCATAATCTGACACAACCCTTATGAGAACAATATCAGATTCTTTGTCATAATGTTATATCTATTTTAAAGAGAAAGGACCACAGTGAAGCAGATAAATTATGCTAAGAATCAGTATAATCTCCTTGCCATAGACTGCATAAACTGGAATTACCTATCTCTTGCGCTCTGTCATACAACCATGCCTCTAAACCAGTCTCTTCTCATTTTGCACTCACTTTCCTCTACATGAAATGCTCTTCCTTCACCCAGTCTTCACAGAGTTATTCCTTCTTTTTTTTTTTTTTAAGATTTTATTTATTTATTTGACAGGCAAAGATCACAAGTAGGCAGAGAGGCAGGCAGATAGAGAGAGAGGTAGAAGCAGGCTCCCCGCCGAGCAGAGAGCCCGATGCGGGGCTCAATCCCAGGACCTGGGATCATGACCTGAGCAAAGCAGAGGCTTTAACCCACTGAGCCACCCCGGAGCCCCAGAGTTATTCCTTCTTAATAGAGCTACTACTTCTTACAGTCACTTTTGCATTTCAGTTCAAATGTTAACCTTTTCAGAGAAATGTTAACTGAACAATCTAACCTCATACCCTAGGTAACTCTTTATGTTTTTCACATTTCTTATTCCTATCTAAAAATCCAATATATTTCATATTGTCTTTTTATCCCTATAAGAATATACATTCTATGGGAACAGGAACCTATATATCATGTTTATTGTTATATTCTTATTTTCCATAAGACTGTCTAGAATACTTGTTAAGGAATGTGTGCACTAAGAGTACAGTGTTTTCCAAGGAAGAAAATTAAAGATTTTGATTCTTCAGTACTGGTAGGTGCCTAATACAATACTTGACATGTCATGAACACTTTCATAGAATAGGATACAAAACACAATTTAACCAAATGCTGATCACTACACAGGTGACCCTTGAACAACACTGGGGTTAAGGCTGCCAGTGCCCCCCACTCCCACATATTGAAAATCTGCATTTATGTTTTGACTTCCCCAAAACTTAACTAACAGCCTATTGTTGGCTGGAAGCTTAACCAATAATATAATCAATTAGTGCATATTTTGTATGTTACATGTACTATATACTGTTATAATAAAGTACGCTAAAAAAAAAACTAAGGAAATCATGAGGAGGAGAAAATGCATTTATAGTATTGTATGTATCAAAAAAAAAAAGAAATCCACATGTAAGTGGACCTGCATAGTTCAAACCCCTGTTGTGTTCAAGGGTCAACTGTAATAAGAAAATGGTTAAAATAACTCTAGTGTCTTTCATGCATTGTTGCTTGCTATCCATAGGTGAATAAAATCAAAGGCACAGATAGTATGTTTTTTTATATATTTCAGTGGGAGCCGTATACCTTTGTTGAGAACTGGGTCTCAGAACTTCACTTAATGCTACACTGAGGTATGTTTTAGCATTTCTGTACTCACCCATTTCTAGTCAAATTAAACCAAGTCTATACCTTATCAGTCTTATGCTACATTCACCCAAAGTTTACATTTCCTGATCGAATTCATCAGAGATGTTCTGTGTTGCAGCAGGATTGTCATCTTTTTTTTAACATTAAGCTATAATCTTATCCCGGGATGTGACCCTTGGTCATTCCTACAATAGCTGTGATCCCCTTTTCATATTAGCACCAATAATAAATTTGGGAGTCCCATCAAGCCTAGGAATGAGCTGTACAAATAAATATTATCCCAGAATTAATGGTTATATTTTCAAACAGTAATCTTATCTTCCAACCTGCTAAGGAGCACTCCTAAAAAATAATTAAAACATTGATAAATGATTGAAACCCAATCTGTCTCCACCCCAACTTCTGCCTGCTCTCACTACCCCTGAATTAAAGCAATTCCATCTAAGCAAAAAGTGAGTTGAATTTTAAAAGATTCCCACACCTTCTCGTTTGAGGTCCCACCAGGTTACTTCCAGCTTGTTTGGAACCTGGCTGCTTCATTAATGCTTTCAGCAGAATTAATATCAACTGCCTATTAGCTGTCAATGTCAATGTCTTTAAAATCCCTTCACTGGACCCCTAATGAAAAGACATTAGATGATAAGGCAAGTGATTTCTCTACTTTCTTTCTGGTGTCTGACATCATTAATATGATTAATGAGGTGACCAGGGAACCCAAATCATTTGTCAACATTAGACTAGTACAATAGCCAAAGCTCAAAGGTGGGAAGGTATGGGAACAAGTCTTCTCTTATCTCTATTCTCTACTTTATCAAGGAGATGAATGACTTACCTGTGTGAACTTGTTTGTAATAGCAAACGGTAAGAAAATTACAAACACATGTTTATTTGCTTTCACATTATCTGTAATAACTAACAAATAATTGTTTTTAATTTTAAAGCTTCAAAATACATTTAGGTGATTGAGTAATTATTATAAAATAAGAAACAAATAGCCAGATCAGTACCTTTAAAAAGGAATATAAGGAAGGTACACTTACCAAAAGAAGTGATTGGCTCATGTTAGTAAAAAGTCTACCAGTACTTCTGGATGGATGTACAGTGCAGGCACAGCTGGATGTATCTTGCCCCTGCTGTCCCTGTCTTTCTCTCCCATTTCCCATTCACCCCTCCTTTTCTCTCTCTCATTTTCTTTGTTGTCTTCAAAATCCTAGGGTAAGACACACAGATGCAGAGCCTGCGGGTACTGAGAGAAAAAATTTTCTCTCATGGTATTAACTTCCCCAAATTGATACAAACCTAGTTTGCTCAGCCTTAGAGGATGAGAATACAATATATATTGATGTGTTCACGTGAGTCCAGTCCTGCAGCCAGGGGAAGTAATGCACTCTAATGTGAAACATACTCCTAAAAGCAGGGAACTACAATACTTTTTTACCCATAAAGAGAAAAATCAATCCTGAGTATACAAATAATAAAAATAAAATATCTACCATAGAAGCAGTAAGTGGTTTTTAAGGAGAAACTATGTGCCTAGTAACACAACCTTTTTTTTTTTTTAAGATTTTATTTATTTATTTGAGAGAGAGAGAGAGATCACAAGTAGGCGGGGGCGGGGGAGTGGGGGGGAAGCAGGCTCCCTGCTGAGCAGAGAGCCCGATGCAGGGCTCAATCCCAGGACCCTGAGATCATTACCTGAGCCAAAGGCAGAGGCTTAACCTGCTGAGCCACCCAGGCGCCCATAACACAACTTTTTTTCCCTACAGAGTTATGAACTGATGGGCATTCTTATGTGTGGCTGATAGGTGTATAAACTTTAGAATTTTCCGGGAGGGCAATTTGGAAACATTTTAAATACGAATACACACCTCGATCAGGCAACTGCCATTCTAGGAATTTACACTGAAGAAATAATAGTAAATCTTCACAAAATTGTGACTAAAGTGATGTTTATCTCAATGTATATAGGATATCAAAGAATTGGAAGCAACCCAAATGTCCAGAAAGTAGGAGAGAAGAGTAAAAACAGCACAATAAGTAACATTTTTAAATTCATGTATTTACTTGTCTGTTATTTATTTATTTATATAATCTGAAAAGATATACAATAAGAGGCTAGAAGTGTTGTCTCTGGGTGGCTGAAACATGACTTTTCCTGCCTTCTTTTTGGTACTATTTATTAATTTGTCCCCAGTGAGTATAAACTTGTTTTGATTGTGTAATATCTGTATTCGGAGTTAGAGCAGCTTGAACACAGACACCTGATTTATTCCAAATACCCTATCTAAGTAATACCATACTTGATTGGGAGGCATGGTGAGCAGGCCATAAGACACTTCCTAAGGTGTCTTTCAAGACCAAGTATCAACTAGAAACTATTCTCTTTGGTGTCTGTCCTAATCTAAAAGGCTATACCTAGGAAATAGAGCATCCCTATGCTGGGGTCTCTGATGATGATTTTATGGTTAGGTTTTATGGTTTTATGATTTTATGGTTAGGTTTTATGGTTCTGAGGGAATTCGGTAAAGACTGCACGTGCTTACTTGCTGCATGAGGACCTACTGACCTGAAAAGACTAAAAAGAACTACACAGAAGAGAAAAATTCCCCCAGTCCCTAAAGTGGGGAGAGGGCTACCCCAGGGTACCCCAATTTCACATATTTTAAAATTAATTCCAGATTCTATAATGATTTAGATGAAAAATACAAAATAGTTAAAACATTGTAAGAAACTTCAGAAGAATATTTGTGTAATCTAGCATTATACAAGATTCTCTTAAGCAAGATAGAAGAATTAAAGGCCCTATGTCATATTTCATTACATAAAAATTAAGGGTTTTTCATGCCAAATACGTCATAAGTAGAGTTAAAAGTGAAATGAGAGACTGAGGGAAATATTTTCAACGCTTATGTCATAAAAAGGGTTATTATCCCTACATTAAAAAAATCTCTAGAAATAATTAGGAAAAAGAAAAGTAAAGAAACAATGGACAGGGGCGCCTGGGTGGCTCAGTGGGTTAAGCCGCTGCCTTCGGCTCAGGTCATGATCTCAGGGTCCTGGGATCGAGTCCCGCATCGCGCTCTCTGCTCAGCAGGAAGCCTGCTCCCCTCTCTCTCTCTGCCTGCCTCTCTGTCTACTTGTGATCTCTCTCTGTCAAATAAATAAATAAAATCTTTAAAAAAATTTAAAAAAAAATAAAAAAAAATTAAAAAAAAAAGAAACAATGGACAAAGATGAAATCCTAGTGGTTAATAAATATACACGAATTCTCTTAACCCCTTAGGACTTAGAGGAACACAAGTTAAAAGAACAGCACTTGTTATGATAAGCATTAAGTGTTATATGTAAGTGATGAATCACTAAATTCTATACCTGAAAACAATATTACACTATATATTAACTAACTAGAATTTAAATAAAACTTTGAAAAAACAAGATACCATTTTTTTCACTCATATCATATAGAAACAATAAAGCAGTAAGAATACAGTGCTGATGAGAAAATGGATATATAATCTCTGATATGTAATAATTAGTGAATTGCAATGACCCTTTTTTGGAAAGTAACTAGGCAATAGCTGTTAAAAATGTAAATGCTTACCACCTCTGACCCACTAATGTCAATTTAGGAGTCCACCCTATAGAAATAAAAAATCCTTGTGTTACATGAACAAAGAGGTCTATTGCAACAGTATTTTATTATGACATAATAAGAAAAAATAAAGAGTCACCAACAGGGGAAATGGTTGGCTAAATCATGCTTCCAATCGATATAAGAATCCATACTTATCGAAAAGAATTGATTAGACCAGTGACTCTCAGAATCTGGCCCTTTGACCCACAGTCCTGTCATCACCCCAGGAACTTGCTAGAAATGCATGTTCTTTGGCCTCACCCCAGACCTACAGTATTGGAATCTCTGAGAATGGAGCCTAGTAATGTGTCTTAAAAAGTTAACAAGTCATCCAGGTGGTTCTGATACATGGTTAGATCTATATTGATTGTCTTAAGAAATCTATTCATATTGTTAAATGAATATATTAATTCTCAGAGTAAATTTAATGTGATGCATTTCATAGAAACAAACATCAATAAAGCACAAATTTTTGACATGTACTCATATTTTTGTATAAGAAAGCAGAAGTTGCAGAATGATATATGCCATTAACATTGATTAAGGTGGGAAAGGAGGAGAGTGGAAAAAATAATCTCTCTCTTCATTCAGTCTGCTTCATTTTTCAGTGGACACAAAAAGCATACATAACTCTCCTAATCTCAAAAAAAAACCATTTAAACAATAAAGTAAAGAAAAAAATAATCAACAAACCTAGTTTTTTACCTGACCTAGATCAAAGAGACCCTAAGGTAATTGGATATCAATTTTGGTAAAAAGATTTTCCTTTCACCAAGACTTAATTGGCCTTTAGATCTAGCTAGTGATGGTTCTGGCATAGCCCTTCATTCAGAAAACTCTTTTAAATAGGTAGATGGATCAGAGCAAAGATTCTTGAATTTTGCCTGAAGGACTAAAAAGCACAATTCCTCTGGATTAATATCTCCAAGCTACCTCTATTAAAGTTGAAACCCATCCATTGGGCCCTGAATATATAATCTGAATATAATCTGAAAAGATTATAGTCACTAAAACAAACTATGAAGATGTCAATATCTACAGTACAACTTTGGGCAATTTATTAAATGTGGATTTTGCCCACTCTTAGTTTATCCCAATCCTTTCCATACTCCTTTAAATTGTAAATTATAAATGTGTAAAGCAATATTTCCTGTTTAAAACCTTAAAATCATTCATCGAAATATTATTTTGACAAGCAAGTTAAGTGTTGAGTTATTATTTTTTTGGCTAACATTTCCTTTCAAGGACAAAATATTCTAACAGTATAACTTGAAACTGACCCTATCTATATCTGAAGTTTGTTAAAAAAATACATTTCCTTGAAAAAGTCTAACAAATCAATAAATACATGACTGTGGGATCCAAAATTACATCCTAGGAAGTCACAAAAGCTAATAACTTGGGCCAAAATAATCATGGATTTTAGGTAAATCTAACTTGTGATGTCAACCTCTTCCTTTTAATTACTTAGCTCTTGAATACAGTCAATAGTCTGATGAGCTCTGATTATGGAGAACTCAGCTAAAAATATTTTGAATTAATAATCAGCTGCAATGTGACATTAAGAATTCTAAAACTCTAGTCTTGTACCTCTCACAAACCATTCTTTTTACATGGCACAACTTTGGTGTTATAACTGAAGTGAATCTCTAATGATTAATGATGAGGTAATTTTATTTTTGCATACTGCAAGAAAATTAAGAATATTTACTTGCCTTTAAAAAAACTATATCCCACTAAAAAGAACCTAGATTTAAAACTTCTTCAGTCTCAAAAAAATACTTCCATAACCTAAGATGTCATGGTGGTCTAAATGATTTCCAAGACAATGTCATAAAAAGAAGCTTTTTGCCACTAAACTTAAAATGATTAGATTTATATAATTTGTTTAACAAAGTCCAGTGTAATATTTTAGAAGTAAATCTCTTTTAATCTTCCAATTTTATTGGCTTCATTACTGTTGCAAAGAATTTCTAACCTATGATTACATCTATGCCTTTCCATAGAGCCACTCAGAGTCCTGAGGAAAAAAAAAAACCAACAACCAATTTTACTATATGCTTTAGTTCTCAGCAGATACCAAGAGAGAAAACCCTTTCTGCCTCAGCTCTGACATGTTTGCACCGAATTAGTATATCTTGCTAGTATAAGCAAATATATTTTTCTTCCTTTAGGCAAACATTTGAGAACCTACTATGTGCCAGTTCTTGCTAAGCACTTCAAGTGCATGAGGAAAATCAAGGCAGGGATTTGACAAAAGTAGTTTATGCTACAGTGAAGATCTCTCTCTAAAATAGTTTGTTAAATATTTTTTTTCTTAACTCAATCATTACTTAATCATATGTCTGACTTAACACCCATGCTATTTCCTATCCTGTTAGAACTGATTAATCCATTTTACTATTTGCTGTGAATGTTTTACCACCCTCCACAGTGTTCCTGTAGATACTTCCCTTCATTGACCAGTTGGTCACTGACACCTGATAAAGGAATAGATCCTATGTACCTCCCAAAATTATTTTACTTCATTTCTACATCACTTTTTCTTTTATCAAAAAGTGTTCTGAAATGCTGGAACCAAGGAGAATGTTCTTACTTAAATATTGGGAATTTGTGTCTACATAATTTAAAGAATATCTTCCCCTGAAACGATTTACATGTTGTACTGAGAGAGTTTACCAGTTTTATTTGTGGTCTTAATAGAAGTTCAAACTATTAAATTAGGTTTAGATATTACATTCATGGTCTGCATCCATAAGAAAAAAAGCAGACAGTTGAATAGATTTGGAAACTATATGTTCACAACAATGAGCATACTAAGTATGAAGAAAAAAATAATGTGGTTTTAGGAAAAAGTCTTTCTAGCTGAAACTCTCATCCATGGCCTTGGGATTTTCTCTCTCTCTCTCTCTCTCTCTCTCACTAAATCTTTGTCTGTCCCATAGTCCTTAAAAGACTGTTCAGTAGAGGAAGAAAACCAATGTTGAAGAATTCATGTTACTGAAATCCCCACCAGTTGTTAATATCCCTCCAAAGCCATGGCCAGATTTTGCATGTTGTCAAGATCCTTTAGTCATCTCATTATGGGTTTTGGATTATTGTAGTTGTTTGAGAATACCTTTCAATTTAGAGTCATGTCTACAAAATTCCTCCTGTTAACTGGAGGAATCACAAAACATTGAGACTGAAAGAATTAAAGTTCACCACCCCCATCAGATAATAGATTTCCCACATTTCCAGGTAATTATCCAAAACGAACTTACATACATTTACAACAACAAACTTTTAAAAGTTTTTAAAAAGTACTTTAAACTCCACAGTAGAATTCTTGGAAGGGAGTTTATAGAATCCACACCAGGATTTCGTATTAGATCTACAACAAAGAAAATATAAACCACCATCTCCAACCACTGGTTAGGAATGAAGATGATGGAGTTCAATGCCTGGGTTTGATACCAGCTGTGCAGTCTTGTACATATTACTCTCTCCTTCTAATCTCTCTAAGCCTCAGATTCTTCACATATAAAATGAGGATAAAATTAATGCCTGTCTCAAAGGGTTTTGTGAAGATTAAATAAAATAAGGTCCTTAGTACAATGCCCAGCACACAGTTCCACTCTATCAATTCATGATTCAACACATATGGATGTGCTACTCTCTGGTCATTTTCAATACTTTTACCTACTCTTTTCTTTAATAGACTCTAAAGGATTTACCAGTCTTAATAATAATACATGGTTCCAAAGAAACAGATTAGTATTTATCTTCTGTAGTATTTTTTTAATTTTTGTTTTCTCATTCATAAAAAACATCTTTTATCTCTGTTTTCTTCTTCCTACCTTCTCTGTTTTTTTTTTTTCTAACTTCTTAATTCCTTCATTTTTCCCTCCTCTTATAGGCATTAGGATTGATTACAGCTCCTGTAATCACCCATAGCTGGGCTTGAGAAAAAGCATAAAGGACACTAGAGAATCTCTTATTGCAGAAATGAGATCTAATCAGGCTGAAATTCAAAATCCTATAACTAAGATGGAGTCTAAATTGAATGTCTAATAGTGAGGGTAAATGAGGCAGAAGAGAAAGTGAGTGATCTAGAAAATGAGTTGATGGAAAGGAAAGAAGCTAAGGAAAAGAGAGAAAGACAACTCAAAGCCCGTGAAGAGCGGCTTCAAGAAATCAGTGATGCCATGAAATGTACCAATGTCAGAATTATTCAGGTATCTGAGGGTGAAGAGAGGGAGAACCAGAAGGTATATTTCAGCAAATCATAGCAGAGATCTTCCCTAATCTGGGGAAGGAAACAAGCATTTACGTCCAAGAGACAGAGAAGACCCCTCCCAAAATCAATAAAAAATAGGTCAACACTCTGACTTACAATAGGGAGGCTTGAAAATTTCAGAGACAAAGAGAAAATCTTGAAAGCAGCTCAAAACAAGAGGCTCCTAACCTACAGAGAAAGGAACATCAGACTAATATCAGACCTATCCACAGAACCCTGGCAGGCCAGGGGGAGCTGACATGATATATTCAGAGTACTAGATAAGAAGAACATGCAGCCAAGAATACTTTATTCAGCAAGGCTGTCATTCAGAATGGAAGGAGAAATAAAGAGCTTTCAGGACAGAAACTGAAAGAATATTTAACCACCAAGCCAGCCTGGCAAGATATATTAAGGGGGATTCTGTAAGCAAGGAGAGACCCCAAGAGTAGCATAGACCAGAATGAAACAGAGACAATCTACAGAAACAGGGACTTTATAGATAATACAATGGCACTACATTCATATCTTTCAATAGTTACTCTGAATGTAAATGGGCTAAATGCTCCCATCAAAAGAAAAAGAGTATCAGATTGGATAAAAAAGCAAGACCCATCCATATGGTGTCTACAAGAGACTCATTTTAGACCTAAAGACACCACCACACTGAAAATGAGGGGATAAAGAACAATTTACCAACCTAATGGACCTCAAAAGAAAGCTGGGGTAGCGATCTTCATATTAGACAAATTAGATTTTAAAACAAAAAGTGTAGTAAGAGGGTCGCCTGGGTGGCTCAGTGGGTTAAAGCCTCTGCCTTCGGCTCGGGTCATGATCTCAGGGTCCTGGGATCGAGCCCCACATCAGGCTCTCTGCTCAGCACAAAGCCTGCTTCCTCCTCTCTCTCTCTGCCTGCCTCTCTGCCTACTTGTGATCTGTCAAATAAATAAATAAGTGTAGTAAGAGATGAAGAGGGCCACTGTATCATACTTAAATTGTCTAGCCAAAAAGAAAGATCTAACAACCATAAATACTTATGGCCCCAACATGGGAACAGCCAATTATATGAATCAATTAATAACCAAAGTAAAGAAACATATTGATAATAATTCATTAATAGTAGGGGACTTCACCACCCCACTCACACAAATGGACAGATCTAAACATATGATTTAAAAAGGGTGGGGAAGGGGCACCTGGGTGGCTCAGTGGATTAAGCCACTGCCTTCGGCTCAGGTCATGATCTCAGGGTCCTGGGATCGAGTCCCGCATTGGGCTCTCTGCTCAGCAGGGTGCCTGCTTCCCTCTCTCTCTCTCTCTGCCTGCCTCTCCATCTACTTGTGATCTCTCTCTGTCAAATAAATAAGTAAAATCTTTTAAAAAAAATAATAAAAAATAAAAAAATAAAAAGGGTGGGGAAATAAAATTAATTATAAAAAATAAAAAAATAAAAAATAAATAAAAATAAATAAAAAGGGGGGGTGCTTTGCATGACACACTGGACCAGATGGACTTCACAGATATATACAGAACAATCCATCCTAAAACAACAGAATATTCATTCTTTTTGAATGCACATGGAATTTTGTCTAGAATAAACACATACTTGGTTACAAATCAGTTCTCAACCTATGCCAAAAGATTTGGATTATTCCCTGCACATTTTAAGACCACAATACTTTAAAACTGGAGCTTAATCACAAGAGGAAATTGGAAGGAAGTCAAACACTTGGAGGTTAAAGAGTATCCTGCTAAAGAATGAGTGACTCAACTAGAAAATTTAAAAAGAATTTTAAAAATTCATGGAAACTAATGAGAATAAAAACATATCCATTCAAAACCTCTGGGATAGAGCAAAGGTGGTCCTAAGAGGGAAGTATATTGAAATATGAGCTTCTCTCAAAAACTTAGAAAAATCCCAAATATACAAGCTAGACTTACACCTACAGGAGCTGAAGAAAGAACAACAAATAAAGCCTATACCAAGCAGGAGAAGTGAAATAATAAAGATCAGAGCAGAAATCAGTTAAATTGAAACAAGAAGAACAGTAGAACAGATCAAAGAAACAAGAAGCTGATTCTCTCAAAGAATTAATAAGATTGATAAACCTTTAGCCAGATTTATCCAAAAGAAAAGAGAAAGGACCCAAATCAATAAAATCATGAATGAAACAGTAGAAATCATGACCAACACTAAGGAAATACAGACAATTTTAATAACATATTACAAGCAACTATATGCCAAAAAGTTAGGCAATCTGAGAGGAATGGACGCATTCCTAGAAACATAAACTACCAAAACTGAAACAGAAAGAAATAGAAAGTCTCAACAGACCAATAACCAGCAAGGAAATTGAAGCAACAATCAAAAACTTCCCAAAAAACAAGAATCCAGGGCCAGATGGCGTCTCAGGGGACTTCTACAAGACATTAAAGAAGAAATAATACCTATTCTCCTGAAGCTGTTTGAAAAAAATAGAAATGGAAGGAATACCTCCAAACTGATTCTATGAGGCCAACATTATCTTGAACCAAAAGTCAGAAAAAGACCACATCAAAAAGGAGAATTACAGACCAGTTTCCCTGATGAACATGGATGCTAAAATATTCACCAAGATACTAGCCAATAGGATCAAAAAGTATATTAAGAAGATTATTCACCAGAACCATGTGGATTATTCCTGGGATGCAAGGGAGTTTCAACACCCACACATCAATCAGTGTGATAGATCATATTAATAAAAGACAAGACAAGAAGCATAAGATCCTCTCAATTGATACAGAAAAAGCATTTAACAAAATACAGCATCCTTTCTTGATTAAAACTCTTCAAAGTGCATGTATAGAGGGAACAAACCTCAATATCAAAAAGCCATCTATGAAAAGCCAACAGTGAAAATCATTCTCAACTGGGAAAAACTGAGAGCTTTCCCCTAAGGTCAGGAACATGGCAGGGATGCCCATTCTCACCACTGTTGTTCAACATAGCACTACAAGTCCTAGCCTCAACAATTAGACAACAAAAAGAAATGAAAGGCATTCAAATTGGCAAAGAAGTGAAACTCTCACTCTCCACAGATGAAATGGTACTTTATGTGGAAAACCCAAAAGACTCCATCCAAATATTGCTAGAACTCATACAGCAATTCAACAATATGGCAGGATGTAAAATCAATGCACAGAAATCAGGTGCATTTCTATACACTAACAATATGACTGAAGAAAGAGAAATTAAGGAACTAATCCCATTTACAACTGCACCAAAAAACATAAGATACCTAGGAATAAACCTGTTTAAAGAGATAAAGGATCTAAAAACTATAGAACACTTATGAAAGAAACTAAGGAAGACACAAAGAAGTAGAAAAACATTCCATGCTCATGGATTGGAAGAATAAATATTGTTAAAATTTCTATGCTACCTGGAGGAATCTAAACATTCGGTGAAATCCCTATCAAAATACCATCAGCATTTTTCACAGAACTGAAACAAACAATCCTAAAATTTGTATGGAACCAGAAAAGACCTTGAATAGCCAGGGGAATGTTGAAAAAGAAAACCAAACCTGGGGGCATAACAATGCCTGACTTCAAGCTCTATTTTAAAGCTGGGATCAAGATAGCATGATATTAGCACAAAAACAGACACATAGATCAATGGAACAGAATGAGAGAGCTCAGAAATGGACCCTCAACTCTGTAGTCAACTAATCTTGGACAAAGCAGGAAAGAATATCCAATGGAAAAAAGACAGTCTCTTCAACAAATGGTGTTGGGAAAATTGGACAGCCACATACAGAAGAATGAAACTGGACCATTCTCTTATACCATAAAGAAACATAAACTCAAAATGGATGAAAGATCTAAATGTAAGACAGAAATCTATTAAAATCCTATTGGAGAACACAGACAGAAACCTCTTCAACCTCAGCTGCAACAACTTCTTGCAAGACACATTTATAAAGGCAAGGGTGACAAAAGCAAAAATGAACTGTTGGGACTTCATTGAGATAAAATCTTCTGTACAGCAAAGGAAACAGTAAATAAAATAAAAAGACAACTGACAGAATGGGAGAAGATACTTGCAAATGACAGATCAGATAAAGGGCTGGTATCTAAGGTCTATAAAGAACTTATCAAATTTAACACCCAAAAAACAAATAATCCAGTCAAGAAATAGGCAAAAGACATGAACAGATATTTCTCCAAAGAAGACATACAAATGGCCAACAGAGACATGAAAAAAAATGCTCATCAGTTGTCATCAGGGAAATACAAGTCAAAACCACAATGTGATACCACTGTCACCAGTAATAATGGCTAAAATTAGCAACACGGGAAACCACAAATGTTGGAGAGGATGTGGAGAAAGGGGAACCTTCCTACACTATTGGTGGGAATGCAAACTGGTACAGACACTCTAGAAAACAGTATAGAGGTTCCTCAAGAAGTTAAAAATAGGAATTCCACCAAGATGGCAGAGGAGTGAGGGACTCCTTTTTAACTGGTCCCCTGAATTTAGCTAGAAATCTACCAATCCACTCTGAACATCCATGAAATCCACCTGAGATATAAGATCATATATGTCTGGATCTCCATAGGGGCAGATTATCATCAATCGAGAGGGTGCACCATGCCTGGATTGTGGTTGGTATTTTCAGCTGTACATCCCCTCAACCACTACTCAACAGAATGACTAGGAGGAGGAATTCCCAACAAAGAAAAGACCCACAGACAGTGTCCTCTCCTGTAGATTTAATGGATATGGATCTAAGTAAGATGTCAGAAATAGACTTCAGGGTAGCAGTTATGAAGAAAATAGTCAGGCTGGAGAAAACTATTAATGGCAACATAGATTCACTAAGTGCATAAATGAGAGCAGATCTGGCAGAACTTAAAAATACTATCAATAAGATACAATCTAATCTAGATACTCCAACAGTTAAGATAAATGAAGCAGAAGAATGAATTAGTGATCTTGAAGACAAACTGATAGAAAAGAAGGAAAAAGTGAAGGCCTGGAACAAACAGCTTAAAATCCATGAAAACAGAATGAGAAATAAATGACACCATGAAATGTTCCAATGTCAGAATTATTGGGATCCCTGAGGGGGTGGAAAGAGAGAGACCACTAAAAGTATATTTACCTTCCAAGAACTTCCTTAATATGGGAAATGAAACAAGCATTTGTATCCCAGAGGCAGAGAAAACTGCTCCCAAGATCAAGGAGACCAGACAATTCCCAGGCATGTAATAGTAAAACTCCCAAATCTTAGAACCAAGGAAACCATTTTAAGGGCAAGTATGTGAGGGATTCCTTACATACAGAGGGAGGGACATCAGAATAATGTCAGACAACCTGTCCACAGAGACCTGGCAAGCCAGAAAGGACTGGCAAGACATATACAGGGTACTAAATGAGAAGGAAATGCAGCCAAGACTGTCATTTACCCAGCAAGGCTGTCATTCAGAATGGTTGGAGAGATAAGGAGCTTTCAGGACTGGGAGAGACTGAAAGAATATGTGACCACTAAGCCAGCCCTGCAAGAAATATTAACGGGGTTCCTATAAAAGGAGAAAGACCCCAAGAGTGAAATAGAACAGAAATACAGAGAGACAATCTATAGAAACAAGGACTTCATAGACAACATGATGATAACAAAATCTTATATTTCAATAATCACTCTCAATGTGAATGGCCTAAATGCGCCCATAAAATGGCATAGGGTTCCAAATTGGATAAAAAGGCAGGACCCATCAATATGTTGTCTAATAAGAAACTCATTTTGTACCTAAAGATACATCCAGACTGAAAGTGAAGGGATGGAGAATTATCTTTCATGCCAACAGACCTCAAAAGAAAGCCAGGTAGCAATTCTCACATTAAATTTTAATCTAATTAAATTAGATCAATTGTCTAATTAAGACAATTAGATTTTAAGCTAATGACTATAGTTAGAGATACAGAAGGACACAACATCATTCTTAAAGGGTCATCCAATAAGAAGATCTAACAATTGTAAATATCTATCCCCCCAACATAGGAGCAGCCAACTACATGAACCAACTGTTAACCAAAATAAAGAGACATATTGATAAAAGTAAATTAATAGTAGGAGACCTCTACTCCATTCTCAGCAATAGTCAGATCATCCAAGCAGAAAATCAACAAAGAAACAAGAGCTTTTATGATACACTGGATCAGATGGGCCTCATAGGTATATAGAGAACATTCTACCCCAAAACAGCAGAATACTCATTCTTCTTGAGTGCACAAGGAACTTTCTCCAGAACAGACCACATACTGGGTCATGAATCAGGTCTCAACAGATACCAAAAGAATGAGATTATCCCCTGCATATTCTCAGACAACAACATTTTGAAACTGGAACTCAAGCACAAGGAAAAGGTTGGAAGAAATTCAAACACTTGGAAACTAAAGACCATCCTGCTCAAGAATGTTTGGTTCAATCAGGAAATCAAAGAAGAATCTAAACAATTCATGGAAACCAACAAGAACAAAGATACATTGATCCAAAACCTATGGGATAAGGCAAAGGCAGTCCTAAGAGGGAAATACATGGCTAGCCAAGCCTCACTCAAAAAAAAAAAAAAAAAAAAAAAAGGAAAAAGAAAAAGAAAAGAAAAGAAAGAAAAATCCTGAATACACAGACTATTTTTACACCTTAAAGCTCTGGAGAATCAACAACAAATTAAACCTAACCCATACACAAGAAGGAAAATAATTAAGATCAGAGCAGAGACCAATGAATTAGAAATAAGAAATACAATAGAACACATTAACAAAACTAGAAGCTGATTCTTTGAAAGAATTAATAAAATCAATAAACCACTGGCCAGACTTATCCGAAAGAAAAGGGAAAGGAGGGGCATCCAGGTGGTTCAGTGGGTTAAAGCCTCTGCTTTCAGCTCAAGTCGTGATCCCAGGGTCCTGGGATCAAGCCCCACATCAGGCTCTCTGCTTGGCAGGGAGACTGCTTCCCTTCCTCTCTCTCTGCCTGCCTCTCTACCTACTTGTGATCCCTGTCAAACAAATAAATAAAATCTTTTTTAAAAAGGGGAGGGGGGAGGACCCAAATTAATAAAATTATGAATGAAAAGGAAGATATCACAACTAACAACAAGGAAATAAATGCAATTATCAGAAATTATTATCAACAGCTATATGACAATAAATTAAGCAATCTGGAAGAAATGGATGCATTCGTGGAAACCTAAAACTACCAAGACTGAAACAGGAAGAAACTGACAACCCGAAAAGACCAATAACCAGTAATGAGATTGAAGCAGTAATCAAAAACCACCCAAAAAAATAAGAGCCCAGGGCCTGATGGATTCCCTGGGGAATTCTACCAAACATTCAAAGAAGAAATAGTACCTATTCTCCTGAAGCTGTTTCAGAAAAAAGAAACAGAAGGAAAACTTCCAGACTCTTTCTATGAACCCAGCATTACCCTGATCCCTAAACCAGGCAAAGACCCCACCAAAAAGGAGAATTTCAGACCAATATCCCTGATGAATATGAATGCCAAGATTCTCAACAAGATCCTAGCTAATAGGATCCAACAGTACATTAAAAATATTATCCACCATGACAAGGTGGAATTTATCCCTGGATGCAAGGGTGGTTCAACATTCACAAATCAATCAATATGATAGAACAAATCAATAAGGAGAGAAGAACCACCTCGTCCTCTCAATTGTTGCAGAAAAAGCATTTGACAAGATACAGCATCCTTTCCTTATTAAAAATGCTTCAAAGTATAGGGATAGAGGGAATATTCCTCAACTTCATAATACAGCATCCTTTCCTTATTAAAAATGCTTCAAAGTATAGGGATAGAGGGAATATTCCTCAACTTCATAAAATCTATGAAAAACCCACAGCAAATATCATTCTCAATGGGGAAAACTGAGAGCCTTCCCACTGAGATTAGGAACACGACAAGGATGCCTATGCTCGCCATTATTGTTCAACATAGTACTACAAGTCCTAGCAACAGCAATCAGACAACAAAAAGAAATAAGGTATTCCAATTGGCAAAGAAGAAGTCAAACTCTCTCTCTTCACAGATGACATAATACTTTATGTGGAAAACCTGAAAGACTCCACCACCAAATTACTAGAACTCATACAGCAATTCAGTGATGAGGCAGGATATGAAATCAATGCACAGAAATCAGTTGCTTTCTTATACACTAACAATGAAACTGTAGAAAGGGAAATTAGAGAATCAATTCCATTTACAACAGCACCAAACCCATAAAATACCTTGGAATAAACCTAATCAAAAAGGTAAATAATTTATACTCCAAGAACTACAAAGCACTCATGAATGAAACTGAAGAAGAAACAAAAAGATGGAAAAATATTCCATGCTAATGGATTGGAAGAATAAACATTGTTAAAATGTCTATGCCACCCAGAGCAATCTATACTTTCAACACAATCCTGATTAAAATACCAAAGGAATTTTTCAAGGTACTGGAACAAACAATCCTAATATTCGTATGGAACCAGAAAAGACCCCAAATCACCAAGAAAATGTTGAAAAAGAAAAAGCTGGGGCATCATATTGCCTGATTTCAAGCTATATTACAAAGCTGTGATCAACAAGACAGCATGGCACTCACACAAAAACAGACACAGAGATCAATGGAACAGAATAGAGCCCAAATATGGACTCTCAACTTTATGAACAACTAAGCTTTGACAAAGCAGGAAAAAATATCCAATGGAAAAAAGAGAGTCTCTTCAGTAAATGATGCTGGGAAAATTGGACATCTATAGACAGAAGAATGAAACTGGACCATTCTCTTATACCATTCACAAAGATAAACTCAAAATGGATGAAAGACCTCAATGTGACTCAGACATCCATCAAGATCCTAGAGGAGAACATAGGCAATCACCTCTTCAACATTGGCCACAGTAACTTCTTTCCAGACATCTCCAAAGGCAAAGGAAACAAAAATGAAAATGAACTTTTGGGACTTCATCAAGATAAAAATCTTCTGCATAGCAAAGGAAACCATCAACAAAACAAAAAGGAACCCACGGAATGGGAGAAGATATTTGGAAATGACACTACAGACAAAGGGCTGATAGCCAAGATCTATAAAGAACTTCTCAAACTCAACACACACAAAACAAATAATCAAGTCAAAAAATTGGCTGAAGACATTAACTGACACTTCTCCAATGAAGATATACAAATGGCTAACAGACACATGAAAAAATGTTCATCATCATTAGCCATCAAGGAGATTCAAATCAAAACCACACTGAGATACCACCTTACACCAGTTAGAATGTCAAAAATTGACAAGGCAAGAAACAACAAATGTAGGAGAAGTTGTGGAGGAAAGGGAACCCTCTTATACTGTAAATGAAATTGCAAGTTGGTGCAGCTACTTTGGAAAACAGTGTGGAGATTCCTCAAAATTTAAAATAGAGCTATCCTATGACCCAGCAATTGCCTGCTGTTTATTTACCTCAAAGATACAGAAGTAGTGAAAAGAAGAGCCATATGCACCCCAATGTTCATAGCAGCAATGTCCACAATATCCAAACTGTGGAAGGAGCCAAGATGTCCTTCAACAGAGGAATAGATAAAGAAAATGTGGTTCATATATGCAATGGAACATTACTCAGTATTCATCAAAAATGATGAATACCTACCATTTATATGGATGTGGATGGAACTGGAGGGTTTAATGCTAAGTGAAATAAGTCAGTCAGAGAAAGACAATTATCATATGGTTTTACTCATATGTGAAATATAACAAATAGCATAAAGGATCATAGGGGAAGGGAGGGAAAATAGAATGGGAACAAATCAGAGGGTAAAACTTTCTGTAAAACTCAAAGAGTAGACTCTTGACTATGTGAAACAAACTGAGAGTTGCTGGAGGGGAGGTGGGTAGGGGGATGGAGTAACTGGGTGATGGGCATTAAGGAGGGCACATGATGTGATAAGCACTAGGTATTATATGCAACTGATGAATCATTAAACATTAAATCTAAAACTAATGATGTACTATATGTTAGCTAATTGAATTTAAATAAAAAGTAATAATAATAATTCTGGTAGACCTTTAAGAATTTCCAAGAAAATTTTCATAGGCTCTGTAGCATCAATGCTAAGAAGCATAGAACAATGGGTCAAATCAAAAGGAAATCCAGATTTTTTACTTTCTTTTGAGGAACTTCCAAACTTCCATACTGTTTTCCAGAGTGACTGCTCCAGTTTGCATTCCCACCAACAGTGTAAGAGGGTTCTCCTTTCTCTGCATCCTCACCAGCCTCTGTTGTTTCCTGACTTGTTAATTTTAGCCATTCTGACTGGTGTGATGTGGTACTTCAGTGCAATTTTTATTTGTATTTCAATTCTAAGGGGAACATGAACCCCAATGTTTATAGCAGCATTAACCACAATAGCCAAAATATGGAAAGAGCCCAAATGTCCATTGACTGATGAGTGGGTAAAGAAGATGTGGGGTGTGTGTGTGTGTGTGTGTGTGTGTGTGTGTGTGTAAAATAGAATATTACTCAGTCACTCAGTCATCAAAAAGAATGAAATCTTGCCATTTGCAACAACATGGATGGAACTAGAGGGTATTGTGCTAAGCAAAGTAACTCAGTCAGAGAAAGACAAATCCCATATGATTTCACTCATACGTGGAATTTAAGAAACAAAACAGATGAACATGGGGGTAGTGAAGAAGAAATGAAATAAGATAAAAACACAGTGGGGGGCAAACCATAAGAAACTCTTAACTAAAGGGAACTAACTATGGGTTGTTGCAGGTAAAGTGGGTTGGGGGTTGGGGTAACTGGGTGCTGGGCATTAAGGAGAGAACTTGTTGTAATGAGCACTGGCTGTTACATACAGGTGATGAGTCCCTAAATTCAATGCCTGAAACTAAAACTACATTATATGTTAACTAACTTGAATTTAAATAAAATGTTGAAAGAAAAAGTATCCATATTTGAATGTCTAGGTGTTCAATCTATTTTGCTTTATTATGCATTTTAAATAGTTATTAGGGATCAGATGGGGAGAACTTAAAGTATTTCCACTTGCTTTTACACTTTATTCCTTCCAGTTTAATAATAAATATCTGTAATTTAAGTCAATACAGGGAGTTGTCTGGAAATAAAATAATAAAATCCAAGCATCAAAGCAGAATGTTCAACATAAAAGGGAACCAGCAGACTGACTACTCCTTAGGAGGATACAGATGATAAAAGTAAAGGCTATGTTGAAAAAAAATATTAAGTGCATCACCTGAACAATATGTATGAAACATTGGGATAAGGAAACCCTTCCATGGAGTTCTTGAGTTGCTCAGTTGGTTAAACGACTGCCTTCAGCTTGGATCATGATCCTATGGTCCTGGGATGGAACCCCACATCAGGCTCCCTGCTCTGCGAGGAGTGTGCGTCTCCCTCTCCCTCTGTCTGGTGCTTCCCCTGTTTGTGCTCTCTCTATATATCAAATAAATCATTAAATTCTTAAAAAAAGAAAGAAAGAAAGAAAACCCTATCATTGTGGTACCCCTGCCTCAAGGAGAAAAAAAAAACAGGAACAAGTGGCTTAACTTCCAGGATAATGGCCAATGACTCTAGGTGCAGGAACTTCACATTTGTTCTAGAAGTTTATAATCTAATCTTCAGTCCAAGAATAACAAAACATTTTACGGTAGACCCAGGGTTTCTCTCTAGTTTTATGTAGGGTTATAAAAAGAAAAGACTATTCTCACAATTTAAAGCAAGTGGTTCTAACTAAACCTTAGTTTCCTCATTTACTAAGTAACTGGGTGGCAAGGGGCCTGATTATATAATCTGTATGGTTATATTTGGTTTTACCATTTTATAATTCTATGTGCTGATTAACATATGTCTATTCTAAACATTAAAAACATTTTTTAAAAATCACAAATAGCCAGGTTATAATATACCTTGCTAAAATAGTTTTGATCAAATATACACCACCTTGAAGTAGTACATAATAAGACTAATTTTGAAATAATCCTGTCATTGATGATAAATTGAGTTTTTAGATATGAAGATTAATCATGTCAAAAGTTATTTTGTGATCTGGAAAAAATAAGAAGTAAACTTTTAAGTACCTAAAATAGGCCAAGAAATCTGGGCTAAGTATGTCCTATGTGCCAAATAACTGGGAATCATGAAAACTGTGGACTATCATTCTTTAGCAGATGCTGTTGTTTCCCAGCCCACATCCCTTGGGTCTTGTTACTTCAGCTTGGTCCTGCACAAATACCAACTGTCAGTATCTGCATCCCTTGGCCAAGAGTCTCTGAAGCCTTGGAAGGCTGCCGTGCCTATATCCAGCAGGCCCAAGGTGCCAGGCAACTAATGCCTCTACCCCAGGGGGCAGCCTAAACCAATGGCTGAATGGAATTGCTATATAAATGCACAGCTTGCTCACCCCACAAGAGATTTACACAGTTTCTCAGAATTTCCCAGAGATGTTAAATCTGATCACCAGTAGCTGTGGCTGCTTTGATAGTGTTTCCTACACTGGCTACCTCACTTTCCCCATATCTCTTCCCTACTTCCCTACTCATTTTTTTGCACTTGAGTCCTTGTCTCAGGATCTGCTTCTAGGGGCACCCAAACAAAGACTACCAGAAACAAATTGACCTCACAGTGCAAGTAAATTTTCCAATGTTATAATTTTGTCCTTTACTACCTCCTTACACACACACTCATGCTCTTTGCCCAAAATTAGGGGGAAAAAAGTTGGAATGAAAAAAGCAAAAGAAAAAACAAATGTGGAAATTGAATATCTACTCTAGAAACAAAGAACATGACAAGCACTTTTTCACAAATGAAGAAATTATAAACTGGAGGGATGGGGAAGAGGGATTGGCTCTTTAGTTACCATTTCCCTGCTCTTAGGAGGATTTTGAAGATAAAGACTTAGACAAGCAAATTTTATTAGACTTGGTGTGAGTTAAGGGCACATTCTGCTGAACACTGATTCTGAATCTAAAATCAAAATTCTGGTATAGACACAACATGGATATAACCTTAACCTAGTGCAGTGGCTGGAACATAATAGAAGCTCAGTATGTATGTATAAGAATATAGTGAGAACTTGGGACACCTTGGTGGCTCAGTCAGCTAAGCATCTGGCTTCACCTCATGTCATGATCCCAGGGTCCTGGGATCAAACCCCACATTGGGATCCCTGCTCAGCAGGAAGCCTGCTTCTCCCTCCCCTACTTCACCTGTTTGTGTTCCCTCTCTCATTTTCTCTCTCTCCCTCCCTTTGTCAAATAAATAAATAAAATCTTTAAATATATCTCTATCTATAGACATATTAAATATAGATGATATAGATATAGATAGATGATAGATATAGATAATGAGAACTAAAATGGATTAGGCAGGCTTTAGAGATGAAGAAAGAGGAAATTAACTTTCTATAACTAGCTCAAGACTCTAGGAAGAAAATTAAAAAGAAACTTCAATGTTTCTTCTGTCATCCAGCTCAGCTCACCAAGTTAGGAAAGAAGCCCACTTGTTCAAAAACTCCATATGCACTGCCTTTCAGGAGCTTGGAGATAACAACAGAAAGAAGAGTGGGGATACTCCAAAAAAAAGGGAAGCTTCCATCATCCCAATGTTTTCAGTATAAACCCCACACAAAGGGCAAAATTTAAATTTTACCTTCAGAATTACTAAAGAATTAATTCCTGTTGTAATATCTTGGCTTTCATGTGTAAAAGTCAAAATTATACCTTCCCAAATGTCAATTTTCATGTCTCTGAATTACTTGTGAACACACTATAGGTTACAGGCATGCTGCTTTTATCTAGCTTGACCATTGTGGAGCCACTAACATTAATACGCCTGACCCTAGGTTAAAATTATTCTGATGGAGCTAAAAAGAAACTTGACAATTGACTGATCCTAGATTTCTTACATCAACTCCTTTCATAACTAATTTGGTCTTTTCTGCTCATAGTTTTTCCCTTTCTTCTTCTCTGATCTCTTTCAAAGTGAGTGTTCTTGGTAAGCCTAGTCCCCAAGATTTTATCATTCTGAATTTGGAGAATAGGTGTAGTAATTCTGATTGGAGGAAAGGGAATGCTTCAAAACAACAACAACAGTCTGGGGCTTCAAAGGACAGGAAGTAAAGGAAGAGAGTCAAAGAGAATCAGGGACTACTGTGGCATAAAAGAAATAGAAAAATTGAGAGAAGAAAGGATATTTTATAGAGTTCTTGAATTATAGGCTGTGATTCAAATATAAATCACTCAAATAGTCATGTGGAAGTATAAGATTATAGCATAGTACAGTATCCGTATAGCATAGGAAGTAGGCTAAGCTTCCTCCTCTACCCTTTTCTACCCTGAAGCTGTTTACAAAGATATTAATAGGTCCCCACAGCACTAGCTGGACAATTTTCAAATAATCTATTAGAAAATCAAACCACCAAACAGGCATTAAGCTATCATCTTTCCATCAACTATAATATCCTTCTGTCTCTGTCAAGACAGATGTTTAGATTCTATCTGGGAAAAAGTGGGAATTTTATTTCAGCTTTCTATGCCTCATTAGGTTGCTGGAAATCATGGAAACCTAAATTAAATATATAAGCTATTTCATGCACAGAGACCTCTTGTAGGAAGAAAGCGGCAATCAAATCAGTCAGTTCAAATCATCCTTGACATTAGCAAGGTGGCTGTAGGATCATTTTAAGAAATGACTTTTTGCTCCTATTAGCAGACTGATTATGTTCTAGCTTCTGTTCCAAGAGCATATCACTATACCAGTCTCTCAAAATGTGTAGTAAAAGAATATATCATTGCCAATGTTTATATTCAAGTCAAAGTTCTAAAAAAAAAAGAAGAAGAATACCAAAAAATTGGAGCCATGGAAGTTTGCACCCCTTCAGCAAAAGCAATCATCAAGGCAAATATTTACTGTTTGGGTTGTTGAACATAGATGTGTGGACAGAAGTTTAATGTCCATGCAATCTGTTTCCAGTGCATTAGCCATCACATTACAAACAACAAACAAGACTCTTTCTTGTTTAAAATGTGTCCCACATGCTCAGAATCAATCTTGATCAACAGACTGCAGTATAATTTGGCAGTTCAGAAATGACAAGATTATGGACACATTTCAATTAAAAAATAATTTCAGAGAAGGCAACTTATATGCATTATGCATCTAACAATGCTTCCAGAAAACATTTAGGAATCTACCATATCAACTATGATCAGAGAGTCTTGGTCTCCTTTGTCAAATAATATAATGTAGATGAATTACTTATGGAGAAGCTACAGGCAACCTTCCATTTTTTTATATAACAAATTCCTTAAATATATTCAAAAGTTAAATGAGAAAAATAAAATGGTCTGTGTTAAATCTTAGCTCCACAAATTACTAGTTAAAAGATCTTAAATTACTTAACATTTCTGATTCATACATTTATTCATTCAGCAGATACTTACTGTGTGCCTGTTATATGTCAGGCAACATTCCAGGGTTTGGGAATGCATAAGTCAACAGAAGAGGCTACAGGCCCTGCCTTCATACTTTCAAGTAAAGGAAGCAATAAAAAGAAAAGTTTACAACACATTAGAGCATACTAAAAGTAGAAAGAAATTTAAAATAAAGCAGAGAATGGAATATGAACTATTAGAGAGGTATTAGGTATATATTAGATAGATATTTTATACAGAACCAGGTAAGATGTCACCAAGAAGATGACCTTAGTGATAACTTGAAAAAGTCTTGTTGATATCCATGGAAGGAAAGAGTGCTCCACGGGTGGCAAGTGCAAAGGCCCTGAGCCAAGACCATGCCTGACAAGAGATGAGAATAGCTAGAGTAGAGAGATGAAAAATAGGGCAGTAGGAGATGAGGTCAGGGAAGTAATGAGATCCCAGCTGGGGAACAGGCCATAAAAACCTTTTAGTTAATAGCAAGGACCTTCAAGGTAATAAGAAGTTCTTAGATGATTTTGAGAAGTGATATTATCTGGCTTACATTTGACAGAAATAATTCTTGCTCATAGGTTTATTGTAAAGATGAAGTAAGATAATTAATGCAAAATATTTCCCACAGTACATGACAAATGCTAAACATAAAATATTATTAGCTGCCATAATTATTTTTGTTAACTAGACAGAGATTAGAAAAGCATGATCAAAACTGGAAGTCTGTGCATGGATGTGATTCTTATTTTTTTATTTGTCCCTATTCTTCAAAAATCAGAATAATAATCTGAGGAGGGAAAGAAAAGTAATAAAGAGATGCATCTGTTTAAAGATCAAGTGAAGATAATTTCTGGAACATTTAAGTGCTTTTAAAAAGTGGAGGAAAAAAAACTTGAAGTATAAAACAGAGGAATATTAAATTTTCCATGTAAATCTCTCAAAGCTCTAAGTACAGAAATTATTGGAAATCGGCTTAAAGCTATTCAAATTAATGTTTCTTCCAATTTAGGGCCAGGAAAAAGAATCCAAAACTGTTTGGATGACTTTTGGAAAAGTGTTATACTCAGTAAATAGAAAGGATTTGTTGTAAATAGATTCCAAGAAAGCTACTAATAGGCCTCCCTGCTGGCTGAGCAAGATTGTTGAAATAAAATAAAGCAAGGCAGAAGGTATCATTGCCTACTTAAGCAGTGTGGCATAAAAATTAATGCAGTAGCTAGATATCAGAGAAAAAATAAACAGATCATGCTCAAAACATCATAAGAGGCAATATACCTCATATCTCTCCCAGGAAATCATGACAGGTGTACAATAGGTGTGAATGAGACAAAGAATGGAGGATTTATGATTTGAACTCTCAGAGAACCTTCAAAGTGCAGGACCTCATTTCACACACAGCCCAAGGAATAATATATAATATCTTTCATTTTTATAGCATTTTATGTATTCCATTCCTTTTAAAAGCATTTATTGATTATCTATTATGTGCAAGGATCTGTGGAAAACAGAAAATTGTGTAAGACATGGTCCTCACCACCCAAGAAACTTACATTACTGCAAAGGAACACAGGGCACAGACTATACTCATTCAACATAAGACACTGTTGGTTTAAGTTAAATCAAAAAAATAATTTTATGGGAAGAAGAAAATCATTAAGTATACATAGAATTTTTAAGATAAACCCCAATTTCAGAAACATTAAAAATTTGAAAGAAATGAATACCTTAATGCGTAAAATGGGATATATAAATCTCTACACGGAGAGGAAACGTAAGTCTCAATGGTGGTTTTTGGAAGAACTAGGTGTTAGACGAGCACAAAGGAAAAAGGTATTAGTATTGGGCCATAGAGGTTAGCAAAATATGGATGATGTTAACATTTCAGCTGAGCTTTAAAAAAAGAACTAAAAAGCCTATAGTGGAAATGGTGGGTAAAAAACACATCCTAGGTAGGAGAAGAGTAAATGAAACAAATGGGATTGGGAGGGAGACAAACCATAAGTGACTCTTAATCTTACAAAACAAACTGAGGGTTGATGGGGGGAGGAGGGTTGGGAGAGGCGGGGTAGGATTATGGACATTGGGGAGTGTATGTGCTATGGTGAGTGCTGTGAAGTGTGTAAACCTGGCGATTTACAGACCTGTACCCCTGGGGATAAAAATATATTATATGTTTATAAAAAATAATAAATAAATAAATAAATAATAAATAAACAAACACATCCTAAGTAAATGGAAATGGAGGGTAAGAAATGCATTCCCACCAGATGAAATAACACACATAGAGGCACAGAGCAAAAATTACTACGTACAGAGCAGCAGCCATAAATTCAGATGGACTAAAGAAGGTTCATATTGGATGCAGTTATAAGGAGTTTCAAATGTTAAATAAAGGATAGTAAACATTGCCATGCCAGAAACTAGGAAGTTTTGAAAGTAGAGAACAAATGCTCTCATGTGCATGATTTAAGAAGATTCACAAAGCAACAGTCCACAAAGAACTGTAGAGGCTTGGCTGCAGAGTGGAAGAGGACTAAGGAACCTTTCATAAGACCCCAGGCAAATGATGTCAAGCCAAACAGAAAGGTAAAGCAGCGGGTTGAAAAGACATGGATGTGTGTCTCTATATTAGCACTTTTATTGACATGATCATGACTGATACACAGTAGTGTGACATCGAAAGAATAAGAATTATTATTCCGGTGTTATTCTATGTTTGTTTTTAAGACAGAGAGTGTGTGCTCAAGCAAGCACAAGCAGGGAATGGTGGCAGAGGGAGAGAAAGAATCATAAGCAGGTTCCATGTTCAGTGCAGTGCTTGACCTGGGGCTCCCGAGGGGGCTCGTTGCAATAATTCTGAGATCATGATTTGAACCAAAATCAAGCTTCAGATGCTTAACTGACTGAGCCACCCATTATTCAGGTTTTATAAAGGAAGAAGCCAAGAGAGAAAATTTGTGGCTTATTATTATTATTATTATTATTATATCCAATGTTAAAAGATAAACTGAGACATATTGAAAATTTATCGAGTTTTTTTGAGAAAAATCTATTGTAATTAGGGAAAACAAACCGTAAGTAGTTAGGAGTGCTTATCAGACTAGAACTAGAGTAAACACTTACATAGCTAATGTGTGGTAGCAAAGAAAGGACATTACTTGATTAGCTAGAGCTTAAAGAGAGTCTAGTTGGCTGTTTGTGATTGGTCATAGTTAGCGTTTTGATTTTGAAACCTTGAGGCATTTACAGGCTTAGATTTTGGTTTGCTTGCATAGGCCACCGTGGCATTAAAGCTATCTCAGTAATGTCCTCCTATTTTCAAAACTAATGCTAGGAAGTAGGGGTGGCTCAATTGGTTAAGCAACTGCCTTTGGCTTAGGTCATGATCCTGGAGTTGGGGGATGGAGTCCTGCATCAGGCTCCCTGCTCAGCAGGAAGTCTGCTTCTCCCTCTGACCTTCTTTCCTCTCCTGCTTTCACTCTCACTCTCTCTCTCTCTCAAATTAATAAATAAAATCTTTAAAAAATAAAAAAAATAAAATCTAATGCTAGGAAGTAAAAAATATCAGTGCCAGAAAACAATCTGCCTCAGAGGACAGATCTGCTATTTTCTTCATAGCACATGAATTAATTCTCATGTAGGTTTCTGTTCAGGAATTAAAGAGTGTTTTGGGATGAACTACATATTACAACTTGAAAGATAAAAGCAGTATAAGATGAAGTGAGCAATTCTTTGCTAAACAAAAATGGCTCTAGTGACTGAGCACTTCAGTCTCACAGAGCTGTTGGCATTGTGGCCATGACAGTTTGTAAAGACATTGTGTCCATTCTCAGCCTGTGGCCACATCATTAGAAAGCTAAGAAAGAATGCTAGGTGACTTCATGGGATGAGAGATGAATCAAAATTTTAGCTACTTCTTTAGCAAGATTGAGTTTAGGGTAATCTGCTTATTCCAATTCCTATTTCAAAGAATAAGATATTTCTGAAAGAAACTGGACATTAAAGAACTTTCATTTAATGATAATGGACAAATTACAAATCAAACTAAATTCCCTAAGCATCGCTGGCATAATGAACTCTGGTTCTCAATTTCGAAAGAATTTCTTAGATACGCGGTACAATTCAAAAACAATGGTCTTTGGGACAACTTTATCAGAATCACCTTGGGTGATCCATAATTCGGATTATAAATCAGGTGTACTGAAGTTACCCTTGGAAATCTTGGCAACCAGATTTGGAAAACACTGTTCCAAGGGAGAGTGTGACCACTAGATAGTTCACACTGAATCCAAGAGAACAAATTCGTTTTTATCTTCACATGCCATAATAACTTATGTGTTTGAATATATTCCAAGCCATATTCTTTCATAAGCAATCAATTTCTACCTTTTTAGATAATTATATTAATGTTGATACTAAGGACTTAAGAAAACCACATAACCTTTTTTATTTATTTCAATTTTTTTTCCACATATTCTTTTCTGTCTGGCATCTTTTAAGATGATCCATGTTGGGGCGCCTGGGTGGCTCAGTGGGTTAAGCCACTGCCTTCGGCTCAGGTCATGATCTCAGAGTCCTGAGATCGAACCCCACATCGGGCTCTCTGCTCAGCAGGGAGCCTGCTTCCTCCTCTCTCTCTGCCTGCCTTTCTGCCTGCTTGTGATCTCTCTGTCAAATAAATAAATAAAATCTTTAAAAAAAAAAAAAAAAAGATGATCCATGTTATTGTGTATTAGTAGTATGTTCCTTTTTATTGCTGAGTATAATTTTTTTAAAATTGAGAAAGAGGAAGTAATCCTGATCACAAGTAGGATTTTCCTTCAAAATATTAATACTGACTGGTAAATATTTACATACATATGTACATATATACAGACAGAGCCATATATGCATGCTACAAAGTTAATGTATGATTTCAAGATTATTCTACTTGTAGTTATACAGTTTGTGATTATATTTTATTGGCTTTGAGGAACCTCCATTTATTTAATGTCTCCCAAAGAAAAGAACCCAAAAGCCTCATGTTTGCAAGTTCTTTGCAGGATGGAACTGTTCAGTTAGAGCATTAGTGACGGATCCACTCCACTACTCTGGTAAAAGGCCTTGGTGGGTTCATGATTATTCTAATGAACAAAACACAACTGTTTTGTAGGAATTTTGTACAAATCCTTAAAAAGCCATCAGGGAATGTGTCAGAAAAAAAAATATTTTAAACCAAGTTTCCATAAAAAGCCAGACAGTAAATAGTTTAGGCTTTGTGGGCCATATGGTGTTTGTCATAGCTATTCAGCTCTGCTGTTGTAGCATGAAAGCAGCCACAGACAATATGTAAATGAATGAGCATATCTATGTTCCAGTAAAATTGTATTTACAAAAATAGACAATAACGCATATCAGAATGGTCAAAATCCAAAATGCAGGCAATGCCAATGACTGGTAAGGACACCGAGCAACGGAGGCTCTCAAGCATTGCTGGTGAGAATGCAAAGGGGATGCAGCTACTTTGGATGGCAGGTTGGCAGTTTCTTAACAAAAGTAAGTGTGCTCCTACCATACATTCTAGCAGTTATGTGCCTTGGCATTTACTCAAAGGAGTTGAAGACTCAGGTCTACACAAAAACTTGAACATGGGGGGCGCCTGGGTGGCTCAGTGGGCTGGGCCGCTGCCTTCGGCTCAGGTCATGATCTCAGGGTCCTGGGATCGAGTCCCGCATCCGGCTCTCTGCTCAGCAGGAAGCCTGCTTCCCTCTCTCTCTCTCTACCTGCCTCTCCGTCTACTTGTGATCTCTCTCTGTCAAATAAATAAATAAAATCTTTAAAAAAAAAAAAACCTGAACATGGATATTTATAGCAGCTTTATTCATAACTTCTAAAAACTCAAAGCAACCAAGAGGTCCTTCATTAGGTGAACCACTAAACAAACCGTGGGACACCCATACAATGAAATATTATTCAGTAATTTAAAAATGAGCTATCAAGTTATGACAAGATGAGGAGAAACTTTAAAGACATCGCTAAGTGAAAGAAGTCAATCTGCAAAGGATATATATTGTATGATTCCGGCTACATGACATTCTGGAAAAGGAAAAACTATGGAAACAATAAAAAGATCAGTAGCTGTCTAGCATGGGGTCGGGGGTGAGAAATGAGTGGAATACAAGGGCTTTTTAGAGCAGTGGCTCTAACTCTTCTGTATAATATCTAATGGTGGATACAGGACATTAAGCGTTTGTCCAAACTCATAGAATTTATAACACAAAGAGTGAACACTAATCTATACACTTTAATTATTAATTATGTATCAATATTGGTTAATCAATTTTAACAAATGTACCACACCAATGCAAGATGTGAATAGCAAGGGAAACTGTGGAGGGGGCGAGAGTATATGGAAACTCTGTTCAGTTTTTCTGTAAACTTAAAATTACTCTAAAACAAAACAAAACAAAACAAAAACAGGCAATGAGCCAGATTTTGCCTGTGGGCTACAGTTTGCTGATCCCTGCTATAGAGAATGAAAACATCATCACAGAATCACTTGGATCTCATAAAGTTGTCTTTGTGAATTCTCACTAACTTCAAGAAATTCATTCAATAAGGTTTTCAGAATTTTGTTAGGAAAAGCCATGTTCTCATAATAGCACTCCTGCCAATTACATTCATATTCTTTTTCCTATAGCAAAAAGTTATCCATTATAATCATGAAACTAAATCCATCTACTTTCTATACAAGACAACAGTTAAGTCTTTTCTTCTCACTCAAGCCTTAGGGGACCACATACAGCCCACAGAGCCCCTGTGCTGGGGAACAGAGCACACATGACTGCAAGGACAAACCCTGCTCCAATCCCAAGTGTCTTCAGATTAGGTCTTCACCGGGGCAGCTCAAAGCTTCTCCATGGGAGGGGTGCCTGGGTAACTCGGTCTGCTGAGTGTCTGGCTCTTGGTTTCAGTGCAGGTCATGATCTCAGGTTGGCGAGATCGAGCCCAACAAGGGCATCAGGCTCCTTGCTCAGCAGGGAGTCTGCTTGAGATTTTTTCCCTCTGCCCTTCCCTCACAGCTCCCACACTTTCTCTCTCGAATAAATAAATAAAATCTTTTTAAAAAAAATTTTCCATGAAAGTCGGTATTTTACTGCCCTCTTAAGTAGTCTCATATTCTATATTTTAGAAAGCTTCATTTTCTAGAATTTTCACATGTTATATTACATCAGCATTACAAGAAACAACCACAGCATTTTTTTAAGAGTGCTATAAACTCGGTCTTCCTTCCTCAGTCTCTGTGACCACTTATAGCAGCAATGTCTATTGCATTTTTTTAAAGGTTTACTTATTTATTTGAAAGAGAGAACAGCAGGGGGTGGGTGTGGATGAGGGGCAGCAGAGGGAAAGGAGAGAAGGAATCTCAAGCAGACTCCCCACTGAGTGTGGAACCCGACGTGAGGCTCTATCCCTCGACCCTGAGATCATGACCCAAGCAGAAATCAAGAGTCAGACATTTAACTGACTGACCCACCCAGGTGGCCCTGTCTATTGCATTTTTAAGGATACTGATCAAATTTATTTTAATCAAAACAGTGACATCTGTTCTTAGTAACAATGTTGTAAGTGATCTGTTTAGCACTTAATGTAATAACAAAAACACATTCAGTTTTTACTAGTTTAAATATTTAGTTGTTTTTGTGTTTCAAAAGGCAGCAATAGGTAGGGAGAGGGTGGCTGATTTATGGACATTGGGGAGGTATGTGCTATGGTGAGTGCTGTGAAGTGTGTAAACCTGGCGATTCACAGACCTGTACCCCTGGGGTTAATAATACATTATATGTTAACAAAAGGCAGCAATAACTATGTTAATTGCAATCACAATAAATTATGATGTTTTATTTTCTTATAATTTGTCATAAATCATAAATAATGGAATGCGTAAATATACAACTGTCCCTCGGGAGAAGTTTGCTTTTATCCTATAATTTTAGTGAGATCTGTCAAGAGTCAAGATAAAAATTTAAGCTAACTCAGTATCCCTCTGCTGTTAAGTGACATAGGACACATGGAAAACTTATTTTCTTTAGAACAAGCTAGTTGTTATTTCCAAGGTATACACACAGAAAAGCTATGGCTGCTCTGAGAATCATAACGTGCATATTTCTGCCTCTTTTTTGTTATTTCCATGGCATACTCACTAACCGTGGGAAAGCAGCTCCACTTCAACCATTTAGCCTAAGGATCAGATTGAGTAGCTTCTAAAGGTAGAATGGCTGAAGTGGAGTAAAAGACTTAACTTCTCAATATCTGTACACATAAGCTATTTGCCATTCATAAAAGATTAACAACTTTCTTTCCGACCATGTCTGTAACTAGGTTAACAGCCATTTTGAAAAGAAATATATGTATATATGTATATTGTGGAGAAAGCAGAACAGTAAAAAGAGAAACCTGGGGTGCCTGGGTGGCTCAGTCCATTGAGCATCTGACTCTTGATTTTGGCTCAGGTCATGATCTCTGGGTCCTGAGATGGACCCCACTTGTCCACAGTGTAGACCCCACTTGGGGCTCTACACTGGCCACGGAGCCTGCCTAATATTTTCTCTCTCTCTCTCTCTCTCTCCCCCTGGCCCCCACCAACACTTACACACACTCTCTAAAGAAGGAAAGAAAGAAAACCCAGAAATATCCCTTTTAAATAGAAGCACCAGCATCTGAGTTATGATGACAGTCTATTTGTCAAGTGATCTAGTCATGAGAAAATATAAATAACCTTTATAGAAGTAATAGAGACATTTACTTTCAGCTATTTACCACATACCATGATATAACAGAAGCTAATACATAAACAAAACAAGGTTAAATACAAAAACAAGGACCCCGTGCCACATAATTACAGTCTGTCCTAACAATCTCTATGGGTTTTTTTGGTTTTGGGGGGAAGGGGTTGTCTCCAATTTCTGTGTGTGGGAGGAACACAAGGAGGAAAGAGCTTGCAAGGAGAATTTTGCCTTGTTATTTTGCTAATTTAATGTTCAGCATCTGGTTCACCTGCTGTTGTGCATGAGCTACAGTGATCTGACACAGATCATGGAATGCTGATTCAAAAATAATGAAGAGTTGATTTTAGATTGAAATTCTTCGTGGGTGAACTAACAACATTCGAGCTTATTAAGACCAGTCAATAACTTACTAAATTTTTGCTTTTGAATTATTTTAACAGATGGCCGCTTTATCCTGTTTCATATATCTTTCATAAGCTCACAAACAGTGCTCATTTGAATTTTCTTTCCATCTTAGAAAATAATTGCTGTACTTCTTCACTTTTATTCCCTTATGCATTTAAGTAGAAATTTTTATGCTGAAATTTTAGTCTGAACTTTTTCACTTTATAGTCGCAAGTTTAGATTAAGAAATTAATAATGAAGTGTGGATTAGGGGCATGTGTAAGTTTCAACATATGCCTCAGAAATTCAAGGCATAGGAAGACATGCCACCCATTTCTTCCACTGCAAAATATGAGATTCTTTGCCAGAGAATGATCTGCTCATATAAGGCAATTTTTCAAAAAGTTATAAAACTTAAAGGCAATAAGGGGTGCCTGGGTGGCTCAGTAGGTTAAAGCTTTTCTGCCTTCGGCTCAGGTCATGATCCCAGGGTCCTGGGATCGAGCCCCACATCGGGCTCTCTGCTCTGCGGAGAGCCTGATTCCTCCTCTCTCTCTGCCTGCCTCTCTGCCTACTTGTGATCTCTGTCTGTCAAATAAATAAATAAATAATCTAAAAAAAAAAAAAACTTAAAGGCAATAACATAAATTTCTCTAATAGTGACAGTGACATTTTATAATTGCAAACAAGTATTTAAGTCATTACTGATAGTCATATCTCTGAGATACTTACAGGGCAAATTTTTTCTTTCTTTCTTTCTTTTTTTTTTTTTTTTTAGGGCAAATTTTTTCAATGGCTGTGTGCAACATATATACCATCCTAGATCTAAGAATCTTTAAGCAAGTGTCATCATTTGCTGTAGCACATAACACCAACACAGAATTTATCCCAGTCAGTAGATATTTTTTCTCCTCTTGTCTAGCCTAATATATTTGTAGAAATACTTGAAATTTTTTTTCTCACCTATAGATAGGACTTCCCTTTAATCAAGGATAATAACTGCTATATGAGAGAAATAGAAGCCTCCATCTATTGAAATGAAACATAAAGGCTCATATTGTGAGATGCAGCCAATTAACTGCAATATTCATAAAACTTCTCGAAAAAATAAAATGAAAATTGGTTTCAAGTCTGAGAATATACATAATTACCATCTGAAAAAAATAAGCAAACTAGTTTACATAGAAACTAGTTTGATAATTCTACAGCCAATTAGTAACTAACAATGCAACCAAAGTACTCAAAAGAACAGGGCTTGTTCTTGCTATACTCTTTAAACAAAAACAAATCGGGTGGGGTAACTCGATTACATTAATGGTCCCACATAGTTACCTCCCTAAGCCCTGGTCTTTGCCCTTAACTGTGTTCTTCTCTCCCATACTGACTCTGCCATCTGACTTATTTTCTGCAATGGGATACTAGCCAATGTGCTGCAAGCAAACACTTGAAAAAGACATGTATGTTTCTGCTTGCCCTCTTACATGATGGGGCTGACTCGTTCTTGGACATTTTCCACCATCAAGTGAACATGGCAAGACTTATCTGATGAAAAGCATGTGAGAGATTTATCGACTAAAGCCAAGCTGTCCACACTAAAGCCAAGTCAAGACAGTTCTCTGTCATCATTCAGGTCATCTGCTAACCTGCCAGATGACCACAGATGCACGATCTAGCCCAGCTCATATCAACACAGCCTATATTGACATAACCACCCAGTAAGCCCATAGACTCCTGAGAAATAATAAATGTGTGCTTACTCTGGGGTGATTTGTTACACAGTATTATTATGTCAAGAGATCATTGACATACATTATAATATTCTGGAAATCTGAACACTTATTAACCCATTTCTTTTTTTAACCTGAATATGTTGACTTGCTGAGCATAATTTTCTCCATTTGTCTCTTTTTCCCACAATAAACTGAAATTAAATGTTTCAGTACAGATTTAAATATCTGTTGTTATTATTACTTACATTCAGGTGTGACATGTCAGTTAACTAAAATTACTGTCGACTTCCAGGTCAAGTCTTTGCAGTTATCCAATATACCTTTTACCAAAGGTAGTCTTAGGACCTGAAGGGATACTTCTAAGTTAGATGTGGCTTAATCTGGAATGTAAAATATCCTGTAAGCTTTGAGGAAACAAAACAAATAAACAAAAATGAAATAAAATCTATTCTAGGATATCAAATAAGAGTTTGCTTAGAGTATATGTAATTCCTTGCTGCTACATTTTCTCTTTTTGAGTTTTCAATAAAAGTCAGCTTGATGACAACTAGAATCAATCTATTTATTTCTTGTTGCTACAAATCAAAGGTCATTTTAAAGGGACTCTCCACTTCTTGGCAAGATTTCCATACCTTTCCCAAGGACAGTATCATGTCGACATTAATATAATATGCTCATCTTGTCTTTGCATTCAGAGATTGGAAATCTTCAATATATTTTTCTGATATAGAAAAGAAACCTGGGGCATTCAAGAGGTGAAGTTATTTGCTATTTGTTCAACCTCTCAGGATCTTGTTTCTCCTTTTACCACAGGTCAAATGATGTTACACAGAGAAATGTTTGGGTATAAACAAATAACTATTCTTTCCTCCATATTTCTGTGAAAGTAGAGAATACCATGAATCAGAAAACAGAAATGATTTGTTTTTATCTTACAGTCATCAGCCCAAATAAAGACATGCATGGAAATTTAATGTAAGAAAGTGATAAGTTCTAAAGTTTTAAAATAAAGGTAGGATACCTTATTTCCAGTGGGCTTATAACATGCCGTAAGAGTATAGCATATAAACAAAGAGAGGTGAGATTGCCAAGTAAGCACTTCTTATTTCCTTGCTATTGGTAATGACAATCACTACTATATGTCTGCTTACTCTAAGTTAGACTCTCTGCTAAGTGCTCTCCAGGTATTTTATTTCATGTTTCAACAACCACATGCTTCAACAACAAAATATACAACTAATTGGTAGATCCAATAACCATTTCTCTCTCCCTTCTCCCAGTCTAGCTTCCACTGTAGTGGTCAGAAAAGTAAAATATTCATTTTTCCAGCATTCCTTGTACTAAGAGATGGACATGAAACAAAGTTCTGGCTAATAACATATAAGCAGAAGTTGGTTTAAGGGATTTCTAGGCTTTTGTTTTCCTGACTGAAACAGATTCCTTATTAATGATTCATTCTCCTTTCTTCCTGCCTTGAATGTTGATTTGATGCCCAGAGCTCTGGCAGCCATATTGTCACTATATGGAAAAAAACAAGAAGATTACAGAGATACCATCCCTGATATTGCTAAATCACTAACCCAATTCTAGAAACCATCTACCTCCATATTTCTTGTCATAGAAAAGAAAATAAACCCCCATTTATTAAAGTCCCTGTTAGTCTAGTGTTTCACTATTTCATCTTATAAACATTCTCGATAGAAATGTCAAATCCTAGCCTGAGTGGCTCAGTTGGTTAAGCGGCTGCCTTCAGCTCAGGTCATGGTCCCAGTGTCCTGGGATTGAGTCCCACATCAGGCTCCTTGCTCAGCAGGAAGCCTGCTTCTCCCTCTGCCTCTGCCTGCCACTCTGTCTGCCTGTGCTCACTCTCTCTGACAATTTAAAAAAAAAAAAAAAAAAGAGAACTGTGGAATTACTAAAATGATTTGCTTTGGATTTTGAATTGTGAAGACAATGGAAGTAAAACTGCACTCTCAGATTTTGGTATCATAGAAAGAGTTCAGACTTGAAATCCAGATGAACATTTACTAGCTTACCCACCTGGGGGGTTTACTTAACATCTTTGAGTTGTGGGATCTCATCTATAACTCACAAGGAAGTTGCAAAGTAAATATATCATTTCTCTTAAGTGCTTGGTATAGACAATGACATATATTAAATGTTCAATGAATGACTGCTATTTTTACTAACTTGATTATCATTTTGATATATTATCTTATTTTGTAAGTGTCTTTAGACAAAACTAGAAGATATATCACAATATATTCAGATAACTTCATATTTATTCAAAATAAGTAAATTTAATCTTAAATTAATCTTAAAATTAAATATTCTTTTAAAGACTCTAACTTGAAGTATGAGACAAGGAAATTGTGGTGAGAATAGCCATTGATCTTGACAAGGTCCCTGACCAGGCTGAGGAAACCTTGGATAAACTCCAAGTTCAATAAAGGCTGAGAGAAAATAAAATAAAACCACAGTAAATTATGTTTGCTCCATCTGCCTAATATGTGAAAAAAGTGCCAACATGGTGTTCTATTAGCTTTCATTTTATTTGTATAGTAAATGTAAGATTGGTCAAGAAGTCCGTGGTACATCTGACAGCCTAGGTCACAAAGTGTTAGCTATAAATGAAAAACAAGATCTTACACCCTCTTTATAGTCATCCTTCCCACTAGACTGTTCACTAAACAAGTATTTGAGCTCCTTTTGTTTGTTAGGCACTGAGGATACAAAGGTTAATAAGATACAGCTCCTGCCTCCATGAAAAGCTCCCAGTCTGGTTAGAGTAAGAAAGCTTTAAAAACTGACTTCTAGGGCAACCATGATGAGCAGCAAGGGGGGCTGAGAATGAGTTGTTTGTAGAGATCATGGAAAATAAATGTTTGATAGCTCAAGTTCCTTATCAAAGTTATATCAGGAAGGATCTCCCCCTCCGCTGCCTCCCTGATAAAGCTTCCCTATGTGAGTGCCAAGGCTGGGAGACTGGAATGAGGCAGAAAAGATTACCCAGGCTTGGATTGAACTAAGATTACGAAATCAACCTTATTAAACAAAGAACTATGGGTCCTCTGCCCCATCGAGCTTGATTCAGAATTTCCAGATATCCACTCTACGAAGCAGTCCAAGTGGACAGCCTTCGAGCCTAGCTCCTATCCCCATGAGGTGGCCTTATCTCCAGAAGGAATGGTAGTAAAGGTGACCTGATAACAAATCAGGAAGGCTATCTGGTTGCCAAATCTAACTATGTACACTTTGTCTATGGCCTTTGGGCTTTTCTTCCATGTAACACTGGAACAGAGATGGAAGAGTAAAAGTAAAGTAGACATGCAAATAAGTAATTATAATACAATGAAATGTGGAAATGCAATTAGTGAACAATTAATTCATCTCAGTCCTGGGATCAGATGCTCACAGAAAATTCAGAAGACTTGTCACATGCTGGTACTCGAAAGAAGATACAGAGATTTTGTGAGCTGGTATGTGGATAGGGGACTAGGAAGAGAGCAGGGGGTAGGAAAGTGATTGATGTGCTCTGGCAAAGATAAACAATGTGACATAACAGGAGGGCAAGTGCTCTGTACATGTAAAAGATATGGGTAGGGTGTGGTATAGCAGTAGGTAAGAGTAAAGCAGTAAGACAAAAAAAGAAAGTTAAAAAGGTAAAGAAAAGCTGTGGGCAGGACATCTTGGGCAAGGCATATGAGAATATGCTAAGAAATGTATACTAAATATCAAGTGAATGTATAATAAGTTTTCACAACTATCATACTCTTTTGTTAAAATTCATATTAATGTAACAACTTTTTACATTTATACAATCTGAATTTAGAAAATTACTCTTTATGCTTTTGTTGCTTTTTTAAAGCTAAGATAAGCTTTTCAGAATTCTTAATCAATCGATCGATCCATCAATCCAGATTGGGTATGGCCTTTGGTGCCTGAGTGAAGAGTCAGACAAACCCATGCAGCTCAAATTTGCTCCATGAAGTAAGACAGGTTTTTAATTTCCTATAGATTACACAAAGGGACACTTTTACATAAAAATTCCTATTTATGGAGGTGAACCATGAGAGACTATGGACTCTGAAAAACAATCTGAGAATTTTGAAGGGGTTGGGGGGTGGGAGGTTGGGGGCACCAGGTGGTGGGTATTGCAGAGGGCACGGATTGCATGGAGCACTGGGTGTGGTGCAAAAATAATGAATACTGTTATGCTGAAAAAATAAAAAAAATTTAAAAAAAAAATTCCTATTTATGTCTTTTCTTGAAAACTTAAATGTAGCAATAATCATGGAGGTGAGGTTCAGTGGCCTTTGGCATGTGACATCCAGTTGGTCACAGACTCTAACCAGCCCACTTCACTTACTTTGTTTCCTACCAGACCTGGAAGGCAGATGAATATTTTACTCCTGCACTCAGCGATGGAAAATAGCAAAAGTGTTTTTTACAGGAGACTGATAAGATTGCATTAGCTATATGTTCAACACTGGGAGCAAAGAAAGAAAGGAGACCAAACAAATTATATTAATGCCAGACAGCATTTTAATGGTTTAAAAGTCTCTCACTATTACCTATACAATTTTCAGTAGTATATAACTGGACCTCGGAAATTCAGCTTTCTTACTTCCAACTTCTCCTTTTCTCTTCATTTGTAAAAAGATTTTTAAATCATAGAGACCATCCTTAGAAAGCCCTAAGAAGATAAGCTATTCTATTGTGCTGAATGCCTTTAAATTCATATCAAAGTAAACAACTTAATATCACTCATCTATGACATGTTAATGTATATTAAATACATAGCTTTGCTCCAGCTGATTAAACTTTATCCTAAATTTGCAGTGTTTGCAGAACACTTCAGCAGGTGTGTTGCTGCAGTATGTGGCCTTACTACTTGATGGTGATTTGGTTTCAACCCCCAAGTCAGAGAAAAGTTAAGTTTAATAATATCAGAATACTTCAATGCAGTGCACTGAATTAAAAACAAATTAATATTTTATCCTCAGGTAACTCTTACCATAATCCAGAGTCTTACTGAAAGAGATTTAACAGAACAAGGAGTTTGGTTCATTTAATTTAGCTGTGCTTTTATTAAGTTTACTAATCAAAGCTGTTTTGTGATTCTCCAAGATGCATATCTAAGATGCATAAAAATGTCAGGCTTTCAAGGAATTGAGGTTGCAAAATCCTCTAAAGAAAAATATTGGCCAATGGAAAATATGAACAGATACATCTCAGGTCATCACAACATATAAACACAAGATGGAAAAACATAACTGACAATGAGTTAGATATCTAATATCTACTGAATATCTTCTATATGTCAGGTATTGTTTTGGGCCTTTTATATACTGTACATTTAAGCCTTACAATAAACCTATGAGAAGTTACTGTCACCAATTTACAGAAGGCTTAAGAAACATATGGGAGATGACACAATGGTAAATGGCACTCATTTTTTTTTTAAGATTTTATTTATTTATTTGATACAGAGAGAGATCACAAGTAGGCAGAGAGAGAGAGGGGGAAGCAGGCTCCCTGCTGAGCAGAGAGCCCGAAGCAGGGCTCGATCCCAGGACCCTGAGATCATGACCCAAGCCGAAGGCAGCGGCTTAATCCACTGAGCTACCCAGGTACCCCAATGGCACTTACTTTTGAACCTAAGACTTGTCTGATTCCAAAGCTATGCTTTGGAGAAAAAGTAAAGTCTTAAAAATTATCTGGAGTTTTACCAATCATTGCCTAATCCTGCTAAAGGTCTGTTGCCAGTCTCAGCTATATCGTAGGATCTGAACCTAAGTGTACATATGGGCGAGGAGAGATTCACAAGCGTCTCATATCTGTTCTTCTGTTAAGGGGTGCTCCTGCACAGTTACACACACGCACGCACGCACGCACGCACACGCACACACACATCCACACAGAATCCAGCTAACAGCAGTCCCATATGTATAGGTGGTTTTAAGAAAATGGGCTTTTCCTCCCTGACGGATGTTTAGACTTTCTTAAAAGAGCTCAAACGTTGGGCATCTGGACAAAGAGTGCCCCTATGATCATCATGGATGAATGTCTAAGATCCTATTATAACAAACACCAATGAACACGCTCACAAGCAGTCTGTCTCTGCCAACACCATGAACTGAATTGTCTGAATTGTGCACCAGAGGCTGTTGAAAATCTTCTCTAAAGAAATCCTTACACCACAGACATTCTTTCAACTTGTTTAATTTTTCAGTAGATTTGAGAAAAAGCAGGCCAAATCACTGTACCAAAGGAGCAATAACTCTATCCAGATATTCTTGTATGCAAAGGAGCTGTCAGACTCAAGGGTAAGAATAATGATGCTACCAAGCAAGACGGATGGAATGACAACATGAAACGACATGATAACCCAAAGAGCAGAGTGAGGGCTAAGTTACAGAGGCCAATAAACCACAGGTGGCTTGTTGGGACCGAACAAATGTTCAGATCGGGTTCCATCAAAAAACCCAAAAAAAGGCTGTGCAGGAGCAGATCTCTTTCTGAAGGCTTCATTTCATTTATGGACTCACACAGGTACACGCCTACTTTCAAATCTTGCTATCTGCCTAGCATGAAAGAGCAGAAAGGCAATAATACTCCAAGCAAATCAAAACAAACAGGTAATAGCAGTTATCAGAATTTTAAATGGAATCATTATTCTACTTGATGTCAACAACTCTGCTATAAACAGGCACATTTCCAGAATCTTAACACTTATTTTATGTCCAGATTTCACAATGTTTCCCAGTTACAATAGTATTTGCAGGGAGCTCTTTTCTTCCTGCCTATGTATTGTCTTTGATTTTAAACTCCTAGAGGCAAAGATATATTTTACAATAAATTCTTAGAACTGGCTGCACTTTCTTTTGTATAATAGCTCATTGCTTTTTATAAAAGAGTATATACTTCAATAGAGTTTTCCATTATATCATTTTATTTGACTCTCACTGTCTTGTGGGGGTGAGCAAGATGGTATGATTGCCCCAGTTTTAGAGACAAAACTTTAAAATATTAAATAGTTTCTCAAGAACACATTACTATTCAACAGGAGGATTGAGGCCAGGAGGATTGAATATTCTGAGTTAAAAATGAACCCAACTTTTGGACTTCTTTATTTTCAAAGAAGAAAAAAGCTATAGTGATTTTCACATAATTTCTTGGCTACTCAGCCTAAATCCTGGGTCAGACCCAGGAACCCATGAGCAAAATCTTTAGGACACTTGTTGCTTGGTCCAAATACTGTTTATAAAGGGCAATATAACAAAAAACAATCCACTGTAGCAGAAACCTTTTCCTCATTGATACTGATAAGTAAAACTAGCTAATAAAGATAGTCAGGAAAACTTATGCAAACTGGATACTTATATAACATTTGAATTTTCCTGATAAAGGACAATATACTGATTACCAGCATCTCTCCAGTTAGATATCTCCAGTTACAGTCTGTTTTCTTAACATGTCTTTCAGAATCTCTGCTTCTGCTTTGAAAGACAGAGAACTTCTCATGTTTATAGGAATCCCAATTTTCTAGGGTTTTAAAGCTCCCTTTGAATAAGTTAAAGTAGGGATATTTCAACATCGGGAGGTTTTCCTTGAAATGTTTAGCTAGAACAAATCACTCTGAGACGTATATGGACTTGCAGCCCTCATGTGTCACAAACCCACACGTTGCCAGGTGGAACTAAACTGACTTAATCTGGAGCCCATAGCCATATTAATAGATGTTTTCCTTTGTACCGTTTAGTTTCTGCATATTTTTCTGTTCTCCTTAGCAGAGATTTTCAGTATTTAGTGAGCATAGGCATCACTTGAGGTGCTTTTTTAAAATGTAGGCTCTTGGGCTTCTACTGATTTGGATTCTTTGTGTCTAATGTTGAGTTTGTAAATCTGCATTTTAACAACCACCACCCCCCATTCTATGAGGCCAATGCAATATTTACAACACACTGGTATATGGGATAAAATTTCAATCCCTTATCACAGCATACCCAGACTTCCTAAACTGGCCCTTGTCTACTTCTATAATCTGTACTTCTCACAACCCAGAGGGAATGCTATGGCTCTAGTTGAACTTGTAAATTTCCATGGTATTTCAAATATTTGTGCCATATTTCATATTACTTCCTGGAATACATTCCCTCTAACCAATATTTATCATTTTATTTTCCCATCATGCTTCATGTCTCCTGGGAATCATAGCACCCTGGAAGGGGGTTGGGTATGTGCTTTTATCCAAACATATTCTAATAAAATCTGCTAGCCATAATAGTACCTGTTCTCTTAGCCTCAGTACAATAGGAGTGAGTATGTGAGACTGACTAGATATTTTTCCTAAGATTTTTCGAATGGGAAGTTTTAAAAAGAAAAAGCCTTTTTCTGGTGAAAAAAATGAGGAAAGTAAAGGTCAGGAGCTATGTGAAGACTTGTTTCTTGAAAATGGAGGAAGACACTCAAACAGAATAAAGCTAATACCGAGAAAGTAGCAGATATAGATAATAAATGTGAATTAGTCAACATATAATTTTGATACAGATGAAAATTGCTATATATTTTTAAGCTAAATATCCTGAAACAGTTATTACTTAGTGATAGCCTGCATGGGTATGTTTTATATAGGAAAAATGTATTTAATTCTAAAATGTATTTAGGACTGTAGCATTGTCTATAGTTTACTTCAAAATGCCAATAGTATCTTAATATGGTAACAGATATTAATAGCTATGATAAATAGTGTCTCATAAATGGTCCTCAATTGACAGAACATTATAATGTTTTCTGGGATCACAGATCCCTTTGAGAAACTGATGAAAATTATAGTTACTCTTGTGGCAAAAAAATGCACATTTACACAAATTTTGATTATTTCTGGAGAAGCACAGATGCCCCTGAAGCCCAATCATGGCCCTCCTTAGAAATCCCTGGGCTCAGTGAGGCTTGCTATGTTCTGTTTTCCACATCTGCTTTACCAGCCTACCTATGTACATAAAAATGGATAAAGTAAATTGGCATTTGTAAGAAAGGAAACATATTTAGTATCTTGGTTGGCAATGGTACACAATAAAATGGATGAGATATTTCCAAGTGGCAATTAAGAATCAAAGAAAACCTTAACATAACCAATTTTAAAAAAACATCTCTCTTATCATATGGTTTCACTTATTTGTGGAGCATAACAAATAGTATGGAGGATAAGGGGAGATGGAGAGGAGAAGGGAGTTGAGGGAAATTGGAAGGGGAGGTGAACCATGAGAGACTATGGACTCTGAAAAACAATCTGAGGGTTTCGAAGGGACGGGGGGTGGGAGGTTGGGGGATCCAGGTGGTGGGTATTGGAGAGGGCACGGATTGCATGGAGCACTGGGTGTGGTGCAAAAATAATGAATACTGTTACACTGAAAAAATAAAAAATTTAAAAAATTAAAAAAAAACATCTCTCTTGGTTTTGTTTGGTTGGTTTAGTTTTTGCTTTATTATTTTGTTGTTGGTAAAGTTGCTTTTTTTCTCATGATATCTTAATGTATTTATTTTGTCTACTGTGAAATTCAAATGCTTTTCATTTGATTTTTCTCCAGATTTCTTTATGATCTGATACAAAATACAAGTGCTTACCCTCCACATACCAGGTACTTTGTCTTCATATCTGTTGACTACGAAGATAGGGCAATACTTTCAAATGTAATTCAAGATTAAATAGAGATTCTACATAACGAAGAGAGATTCTGAACTGCCTTCACCATCAGCATCTCAAGAGACAATATTGAGACTATTTCAGGAGTCTGACATTTAATAATACACTTTATACTGTTTTCTAATGACTACATGCCTGTTAATTTTCTTTATCTTACTTATAGAAAATTATTTAGTGGTAGGTTCCAGATCTTCTGTTTCCCATGTCATATTCACAGAGTATTTTGGTCAATATTGTGAGCTGCATGTGACAAAAACAACTCAAACTGCCACAAAGGAAAAATGGATGGGGGAGGGTGTCATTGTCTTCACAAACTAAAGAGCTCAGTGTTAATTCTTTCTTCTGATACAGCTGCATACAGGGGTTCAGACAATGATGCCAGGCTCTATCTTTTCACAATTTGCACAGCTTTCCTCTCTATTGGCTCTATCATTTGATGGGTTCTTTCCATGTAGTCGCTCTCAGCAAATCCAGGCTTACACTGCCCTCAACTTCTCTTTCCCAGTGGTAATTGGCACATTCCTAGAATGGAGTACCCTGTACCTACTTTGAGTAATATAGCCATCTCTGAAACAGTCTGGACATAGAAATCAACTTTGTACAAATTATACAAGTTAAGAAGTGAGACGAGGTACTTGACCAACAGAAACTCAAAGTATGATCATCAAAAGCATGGCAATGATCAGAAGTAAATGGGTACAGGACAGGAGAAAACACCATATATCCACTACAGAGAATGTATTAGCTTTAAGCACGTCAAACACTCAGCATCCTCTGTCATTCAAGACTGAAGATAACAAATCTTTTTTTTTTTTTTTTTTTTTTTTTTTTTGGCCAATGTTAGATAGTGCCCATTTGACTGCAAAGCACAAACCCCCACCCAATATACTTCAAGGAAAAACTGGTTTTATTTCATTCCTAACCAATATCACTGTAAGAATTACAGGAGGGTTTCCAGAAAAACCAAAAAGTTTTCAGGCAGCTAGGTATGGCGGCGGGGGGGTGTTGGGGTGAGGGCTACAGGGTAGAAGAGAGAATATGTCCCTTATATTCTATGTCTTTGTGCATTTGTGTGTCTCTCACTCTAAACCAGCTTCTCACTTAAGTCATTTATCCCATGGCCTCCCTCATCTAGACCATCCAAATGGCCTCCCTCATCTAGACCATCCAAAAATAGAGAACTCAACACCAGAATTCACAGGGACTGTCTATGGCCATACCATCCTGAACACACCCGATCTTATCTGACCTCAGAAGCTAAGCAGCATTGGGCCTGGTTAGTACTTGGATGGAGAATGGACAGGGTCTTCCAGCTCAGCTGCCCACAAAAGTCTTATCTCTCTAACCCACGCCTGATGGTCCATCTGGGGGAGATCGGGGATCCACTCCTGGCTCCCCCAGTGAGTTATCTGAAAGAGGAATAGGAATAGGAATGGAGAGGTTAAGGATAAAAGTCACATATCTCAAAGGACATCCATCTCTAATTGGAACTAGAGGCAGGGCAGATCTATGGAGGCAAATAGGATATTACTGACAGACATCTTTAAGGCAATTTGATACAAAATTTCATTCTGCACTTTATCTCAACTACAAAAGAGTGACAAAAAGGAAATAAATAAAATAAGACGCTAGTAATGGAAATTCCATTCTATATGTCAGGCAAAAAAAAACAAATTTCCATTTAAGGAAAATGGTAAAGAATTAGATGATCTGTGTATAAAACATGAATTTCATTCATCCATTTGAAAGCAAGCTTACTAAAAATGTTTTTCTTTATGTATTAGGTAAGTAATAGTTACTATATATACATATATATATATTTGTATTAGGTAAGTAAGTAGAATTTGAAGTTTCAAGGGATAATAAAAGTTACAAACTTTTAACTCCCACCAAATGTAAGAATTTCTGACATTAAAATATATTTATATTTCTGTATCTTTTTTTTTTTTCAAATGTCATCCCATAGTTTATTTACAAACTTCCTCTCCCTCACAGTGTAGAGGGTTAAATGAACTTTTATTACCTTTGTTTTGACTTGGTCTTTGAATCCATTTCTTGCCACTATGTTCACTTTTTGGGGGGAAAAAGTTTTTCATTGTCCAGGTATATATAATTGCTTTTATAACAACGTCCATCCATGTTTTGAATATCTTTTTGTCTCTATAAGACATTCCCAGTATCTCTTATTACTTAAATTTACTACTCCTTGAAGATATTATCTCGGGATACAATTTGGTGTTATAGACAATGATGATACATTATAATTAGTAATCAGTGCAGTGTTGTTTTAATTACTCCCCTGAGATCCATATTAATCTAACTGTGACAAACTGGGTCCTATAAGCTATTCCATTGGGTCCCCTGTTTTTGAGTCAGGAAACACTTTGAGAGATCTTAAGTATAATTAATAACACTTAAGCAAACATAAAAGTCTGTTGATTGCAACTTAAATGAACTACCCTAAAGATACAAACGTAGTGATCCAAAGGGGCACGTGCACCTGAATGTTTATAGCAGCAATGTCCACAATAGCCAAACTATGGAAAGAACCTAGATGTCCATCAACAGATGAATGGATAAAGAAGATGTGGTATATATACACAATGGAATACTATGCAGCCATCAAAAGAAATGAAATCTTGCCATTTGCGACGACGTGGATGGAACTAGAGGGTATCATGCTTAGCGAAATAAGTCAATCGGAGAAAGACAACTATCATATGATCTCCCTGATATGAGGGAGAGGAGATGCAACATGGGGGGTTAAGGGGGTAGGAGAAGAGTAAATGAAACAAGATGGGATTGGGAGGGAGACAAACCATAAGTGACTCTTAATCTCACAAAACAAACTGAGGGTTGATGGGGGGAGGGGGGTTGGGAGAGGGAGGGTGGGGTTATGGATATTGGGGAGGGTATGTGCTATGGTGAGTGCTGTGAAGTGTGTAAACCTGGTGATTCACAGACCTGTACCCCTGGGGATAAAAATATATGTTTATAAAAAATAAAATTTAAAAAAAATTACTAGAAAAAATGGAAAATAGGTATTTCTGTATCTTTTAAATTCATGTTAGTGTTAATACCAAACTAGTAGAGAATATCTAAATAATGCTATGTTAAAAACAGCAATACAATATATATTATAATCTCAGCTCCTAAAGAATCACTAACAGCAAAAGTAGGGGGTTTTTTTGTTGCCTTAGCTATATTTTCCTTTTGCTCTGAATCTGCTGATATTTTTTAAAAATGGAAATGAGCACATTTTTCCATTACATTTGAGTAAATTGAATCAACCACAAAGAAATGTGTGATTTTGGTATATGCTTCTTTTCAATATTCCATTTAAAATTAACCAATTACCCAAGAAAAGTCAAATGCCATTTAACGATAGTACCTTCCAAAAGAGGAAAAACAAAACTAATTTAATTCATTATGAAGCAGCATTTAGGCCATCTAGCAGGAGAAAATCTACCAAATGTTTCCTGTTTGTTTTTATGACTAGGTACATAGATGTCTATATTCCTATATGGGGTGGGTAACTAACAGTAGACTACAAGGAAATAATACATCACTTAAATCTTAAACCTTTCCTTAACTTTGTCAGTTTAGGGTCACTAGTTATAGTCATCATAAACTTGTTGTTGTGAAATCTCTAGTACATGAAGAAAAAAAAAAAAACCCTAAAAATTGTCTAGAAAATGCATCATCTCCAATTCCCTGGAGCTTCTGGGATTATCTTTTTGGAATTTCATCTCCCAGGTCCCCTATTAACATTCATCATTCTGAGGAAACAATTTTGCAAACTAGTTATGGTAAGGAGTTTGAAATTAAATAGAGTGGAGGTAGAGTTCCCCATTCTCCACTTATTGGTTATGAGATCTGGGACAAATTGCTTATCTTCTCTAACCCGGTTTCCTCAGCCACAAAATGAGTGCTGGCCCCATGGTTGTTGTGTGGATTAACTGAGATAAAGTGTATAAAGCACTGAGGATGGGACCAACACTAAATGGTCAATGGTGGCCACTGTTGGGAAAGAATTCATTATTTAAAAAATAATAGCAACCACAGGCCCATTCTTACTTCTGAACTTATACTGTTTTTATACTACATACGGTAATTATTTTTCTATATATGTCCTACCCACCCTCCCCTGGATAGTGGACCCCTTGAAGATAGTGATTTTATCTTATGTTTTCATATTTAATCCAGACCTAGGTACATAGTAGGTCTTGAGCAACTGCTTGTAAATGGAACCGAACATAAAATCTCCCTCAACCTCATTGTGCCTTCTAGAAGGCAGAGCTATGTAGCTCTTTATTCTGCTTTATGCAGTTGAATGCATAAAATATATTGCCCTCTGAAACCTTCGGTCAGATGCTGGAATAAAAGAGGCAGCTGTTCATGGTAAAACAGGCTATGCAGTGCTCTTTAACCAGGTGAAGGAGCACAAACTCTCCAGGCAAGTACTGAGTTAATGTCTAACAAAACCTGACTGCTATTCCATTTTAAGTACTGACAGGGTTCTTAGCAGTCAGTACAGAAGAAAAAGGCTGCAACAGTCTTTGAAATATTGCATCAGAATTTTTGGTTCTGGGCTTCAACCTTCGCCGCATCAATTTACATTCTGAAGGTTATCTTCAAAGCCAGAAGGGTGAAGTACTGAAAGGTTTGAAATAAAAAATTTCTAGGGGTTAGTATATCTAAAAATCCTTCTATTTTAAAATTGGCTTCCCCTTGATAATAGGACTCTGATTGTGCTAAGAAACAGCCTTAACTCTTTTCCCCTTGAAAATGTACTTTTCCACTGTGGGAGAAAGCACTGAACTACTTTCAAATTCATGCTCGTGGATATTGACGGCAAAGACTTGCAGGTCCTGAAAGGGTTAGCATTTCTTTTCCTTTAGTATCCTGACCCAACTCTAGGGTCGATAATCAGCAAACTAAACTGAATCCTAGTTAGGAGCTTTGAGTACCTCCCCCTTGTTTCTCAAGATGCCTCAGGGTCTTACCTGTCCTAGAAAAATTCAGCAAACACTGAAGATGGGTGCTAAATTACAGAGTAGGGAAAGGTTGACCTAACACCACCTGGAGAGTAAAGAATTTCTTCTTCATTTATTCTGATCTAGGGACAGAAAATAGGGTAATAAGATGAGCTTGCTACACTATAGAAGAGAAGGAATTTCTTGGTAAAGGATAAAGAGCAGAGGAGAAGGTCATCAGTGGTCACTTTGGGTAAGGGTTCCAATCAGCCATTGCAAAACATTCCAAGTTACAAATTCCCCTCCTTTTGACAAATCAGATGCCCCTGTTTAAAATACACTCCAGCATTCTCAGACTGACGATGTTAGGCATACTTTGGGTTCAGTCCTGGGTCCTCTTTCCTTTCCTTTCTATAGTTCCTTGCGCTTAGCCATCTTTTGCAGGCTCATGTCATGAATTAATTTGTGCACCCAGAAGACTCAAACATTTTTATCTTCTGAGCTCCACCTCCCTGCTTACCATTTCACTGTGGGCTTCTCAGCCACCTAATTGTATCACCTCCAATGCAGAACCCTTGATCATCCCATAAAGTCTGCTTCACTCCCATTTTCCTTGACTTGGTAAATGATGGTATTTACTTGCTTCTATTTTCCCTGACAGCACCCAAATAAAAGCTATTGTTCTATTTTATCTGGATAACTCTATCTGTCACCCAAATGGTCTTCCACAGCCACATTTGTCCACTGGCTTCATTCAGAGTGATTGCTTTTTTCTTTCAAGGAATAGGACTTGATGGTGTCACGATTTACCTTCGCTCTCAGAATCTAATCTCAAATTCTTAATGTAGCCTAATGGCCCAACATAATCTGATCCCTTTCAATTATGACTTTTCTGACTTTTCCTCTCCCTCCTTACATTTCAGACACACCAATACCTTAAACATGTAAAGTCTTATATGAGTGCAGAGACTTCGTAAACACTCCTTTTCCATGCTAACCCTCAAACACCTTCACAGGGTAATTCCTACTCACTGCTCAAGACCTAACTTTATGCTACTCTCTCGCCAGCCTTCTCTATGTCCTGGACCAGGTGAAGTGTGTCTCTTAGTTTCCCTCTCCTTTTTCTATGTTGTAAATATGACTCTCTTTTGTGTGTATTATCAATCTCTCTCTAGTCTGTGAGCTTCAACAGAAGCAGGGGCAGTATCTGTAGTGTTGTGTACTGAATGTTCAGCAGCTGGCATAGTGCCTGGCGTGCAGTTGGGGAATAGTAAATACAGTATTTTGGGAGAACTTACTAATGAAGGAAGCAAGTATATTAAAAGATCGACTAAAGACAGCAACTCTATGAGTCAGGGTCCTCCAGAGAAACAAAACCAATAGGAGAGAGAGAGAGAAAGATTGAGATTTATTGTAAGGAATTGGCTCCTAGGACTAGGAGACTGGCAAATATGATGACAGGCAGGATGAAGTGACAAGCTGGAGGTCTGGGAGGGCTGATGGTTTAGTTCCAATCCAAGTCCAAAGCTCTAAGAAGCAGGAGCACCAATTTCTTTGTTCAAAGGCCATCAGGGAAGAAGAATTATCTCTCACTCAGGAGACGGAGTTTTTGTTCTACTCGGGTCTTCTGCTGATTAGATGAGTCCCACCAACACCATGGAGGGGCAATCTGTTTACTCTGTCTACAGATTTAAATGTTAATCTCATCCCAGAACACCTCAGAGACACACTCAGGATAAGGTCTGACCAAATACCTGGGTATACCCTGGCCCAGTCTGGTTGGCAGAAAAAATTAACCATCGCTTTGGCTAAGTGGTCCAAATGAGTTTGCCTTCTTATTGAACATGAAATGGCCTTCTGTCTCCAAACTATTCATGGCAAAGCCAAAACCCTAACACACAAAAGGTTTCAGCAATTCAAGTTGTCTGACATGTTGCCAGACAACTCTGCCATGACTTCTTTTTCCTAATTGCTGGGCTGCATTTTATTTCAAAAACATAAAAGCCAAGAGAAGAGTAGTCTAACGAGTCATGTTAAATGGCCAATGGGCTCTCTCTATATCCCCACCACCACCACATAAAAATTCCCTAAATCCTAGCACAAGTCTATGTGTTTTTATCAGACTTTTCTGAAGTTCTGGACACAATTAAGATGAAGTAAAGTAAGTTATAGTGAAGAAAACAAATTTATACCTGGATCCTAAATACAATTTTTCCCATAGTCTGAGGGAAAAATTTATAAAATAAAAGTAAACTATTTACAGGTGGCTCTCTAAGTCTGATCTATGGTCTCTAGCTTTATTTCTCTGTAAGTCTGTCCTCTTCTCAATCCTCAAAAATGAGTCCCTTCAAAATACAAACCCCGGGACACCTGCATGGCTCAATTGGTTAAGCATCTGCCTTCAGCTCAGGTCAAGGTCCCAAGGTCCTGGGATCGAGTTTCCCCATCAGACTCCTTCCTCAGCAGGGAACCTGCTTCTCATTGTGCCTGTCATTTCCCCTGCTGTGTGCTCTTTCTCTCTGACAAATAAATAAATAAAAATCTTTAAATTAAAAAAAAAACAAATCCCTATTCTCATTTGGAAGAAATCCTCAAACTTGTCATAAGATCCATTGCCTTCCCCTATTCGAGGCTTGCAGTGAAACACAATTAAGCACTCCAGTATGTATTTCAGAAGTTCATTCTAGAAAAAGGTGTTGGAGGGCTCCAGCAAAACATTGCACATGAAAGAGAGCTTTCATACTCCAAATCTACTTGAATTTGATGACTTTTAACATATTTGGTTTTCTCATCCATCAGTTCCCCAAATGCTGTGGCTGAATGTTTGTGTCCCTTCAAAATTCACATTGAAATATCCTAACCCCCAGTGTGATTGTATTAAAAGATACAGTCTTTGGGAGGTAATTAGGGTGTGAGGGTGAGGTCTTCAGAATAATATTAGCATCCTTATAAAAAGACACAAGAGAGTTTGCTTTCTCTCTCCTCTCTACCATGTAAGGAGGCAATGTGCCATGCTGGAGACCTAATTTCAGACTTCCAGCCTCTAGAACCATAAGAATTAAATGTCTGTTGTTACTAAACCACCCCGTCGATGGTATTTGTTACAGCAGCCCATACAGTACTTATCATGTCCCTACTACATGCCAGACACTATGTATCTTGAAGCATCACCCCCAGTGGTAGGGCAAAGATATGCCCCTTCATGCTTTCAACTATCAGAGCACAATACATACACACATACACATACAGACACACTCATGGAAAAACAGTATTTTCCCCAATGCAAATTTATTTGCAAAAGCTTTTTCTGCCAAAAGTGGAGACAGTATTTTACATTTTAATGCAGAGCAGTTTCTCTTGTTCACACCAAGTCAGGTTCTATCTTTGCCTCGGAAACTAGGAGAGAACAGTGCACACATGAGCAACATAAACATCTGTCTCACATCACCACCCCTAGATACAAAATGACTTAAAAATACATATTTAAAATCTTAATTTGTCTTGTTGTTTTTCCTTTTACCATCATCCAAACTCCCCCTAATCCCACTACCCCACAACTGGTTTCCATAGCAGAAGAAGAGAAAAAGGAAAAGAGGATGGGCATTTCTTCCAGTGGTACAAATACATACTATGTAGATATATATATAAATAGATAAATATAGATACATATAAAAATACATCTAGTCAAACTTGATGTATCTTAAAATAAAATATAACTTGGAAGAGGAAAGCTCTCTTCAAATGCAACTTTGCAAGAGGGATTTTTAAAATAGGATCATACTGCAGTCACTGGGTTCTTGAAAGGTGACCTTCACCCCCAACAACATTAGTCAGCAATTCAATTTTCTCAGTATCTTAAAGAGGTGATAATAGCTGCAAATTGTCTGACATATGCTACCAGCTGCTTCTTTAAAGCAACAGTTATACAACTTCGTTTCTCTCGATTTGAATTTTTAAAAAATGTTCTTCTGCAGCAGTTGTTTTACATTTTCAAACTCAAGTATGGAATTGGAAGTTTGGAATTCATATATGCAGAAGGATCCAACAGCCAGACCTGACAAAACCTATTAAAGCTACTATTATTGATAACATAATTTTACCTTTCCATAATCTCATTATTTTTTAGATAACTTGAAATGCTGTCCTACTTGATCATGTTTTTGTCATTTGTCATTGCAATTTCACCCTGCATCTGAAATAAAACCATATATTTTCCAAAAATGTTCACATCTCTCACTTCCCAAAAGCCTCACAACCAATGGAAATATGATATGTGGTATATAATATTAATCACAGTTCATAGTAGGAGAAATGGAAGCTCAAAGAAATCAGAGTGTGAATATTTGCAATAACTCTGTCTTGACCCCTGTTCTTCCATTACCCCAAATTACTCTTGTACCCTATCATCACAGATTCAACACTCAAGTTTATATGATGGCCTCAGAAAATTCTACCTTTAATTCCTCCCATTTATCCTAGCTCTTGCAAAATGTCTCTTGACTATTTCTTGGTGTATATTTGACCATAATTCAAATTGAACTGAACATGTCCTATAATCTTTTTCTCTTTCACTAATTTCTGTTGCAATCACCTCAGTAGCCTACTGTACTTAAAAACTCAGATTTTTAGGGATTCACCCATCTCTTTCCACAAATAAAACTAGAGTGATGTCTTCCAGATTTCCACCCCAGAAAATTTCAGTAGTTCCGCCATTTCCTACCACAACTGGCTGAAATTTCTCCCAGGCCCTTCACATCCTTTAACAACAAGTTGGAATCATTTTATTTACCTACCTCTTTACAGTTGCTCCCTACCCCATTACTGGTTCTAATCAATTTGTACACTTTACTACCTTGTGAAGATATCAGAATCATTCTTGAATGTCTGCTTTTATGCGTTTCCATTAACCCAAAATACTTTCTACCAATGACTCATTTGTCACCATTCCTTCCTCATATGCCTACAAAAATTAATGCTTGTTTCAAAAATTAGGTTATTCAAAATTTTGGTATGGTTTGTTTCCTGAAATTTTTCTCATCCTTGAGCTCCTTCAAGACAATATGAAAACAGATAATGGTAACTTCTATATGCTTTCCAAAGTACTCTAGCCCAGAGATTAGACATATTGAAACAATGTAGGTGGTAAAGGTAGCTCTGGACTAGGAACCTGAAAGCTTAATCTATTAGCTAGTAGGGTGATTTTGTTTAACCTCCTGAATTACAAAATCCTATCTATAAACATAGGAATATTAAAACAGGGAGGAAAATCCCTCAAAACTCATTCATTTCCCATCTTCATGATTCACCTACTCAATCATTTCCATAAGCATATAAATAAGTAGTGATACTACCATCACTCAAACCCCACATTACCTTCCATCTATCACTCCATTTTTCTCATCCCCTTTATGGTGAGGCTGCTTAATTTTTTTTTCCCAAAATAAGAGAGAGAAAGAAATCAAGAAACAGACTCTTAATTATAAAGAACGAACTGATGATTTCCAGAAGGTAGGGGGCTGGGGTAATGGGTTAAATTGGTGATGGGGATTAAGGACCATATTTGTCATGATGAGTACCAGGTGATATACGGAAGGGTTGAATCACTACATTGTACACCTGAAACTAATAATATACTGTATGTTAACTAATTAGAATTAAAATAAAAACTTAAATTTTAAAAAATTCCATTCTTTCTGGATCTATTTATTTCCATGTATTTCCTCAGCCCATTCTAATCAGACATTTTTCTTTCTTGCACACTAATAACTATGTTTATCAGGGTAATAAATTATCTCCATTTACTAAATCCAGTGATAACTCTCAGTTCTCGTTTGACAGACCTATCAGCAGCATTTAACATAGTTGATCACTCTACCTTTCTGGAAATACATGCTTGCCATGCTTCTATGATACCACACTATCCTGAGATTTTCTCCTACCTCACTGGCTGCTCCTTCTCAGTCTTCCTATTGGTTTCTTCTTCTGATTTTTAAAAGTCACATTGCTCTGTGGCTCAATCCTCACTAGTCACACATTCAACATTAAATATTATCTATACAGATATGCTCAAATATATACCCCTCTGTAGCCTTTTATTTGCACTTCAGATTCATATACTCTACTTCTTATTAAATATCACCACTGAGATGTCTAATAGGCATCTCACTTTTAACATGTCCAAAATAAAACCCTTTAACAAAAAACCTGCCCTCTTTAAAATCTCCAAATTACCTCCTCCCTTATGCTTCCCCATCTCACAAAGTGACAATACCTCTCACCCAGTCATTCAGGTCGAAAGGCTTAGGAGACATTCTTGACTTCTCTCTTTGCTTCAAACCATACATCTAATATATTAGGAAGTCCCACTGATTAAGCTCTTGATACTTATCCTGAATCCACTCTCTTCTCCCCCACTGTCATCATCACAGCCATAGGAGAAGTAGGGATGCTGCTGGCCTAAAATTGTCATTGTGTAACATTCTAAAAGGTACTCACTTTGGACAGGCATATAACTGGATGAAAACTGGAGCATCTGTGAGATTTAGAAAACTACGCCCCTTCTGTGATAATACGGCTTGATTGAAGATGACCTTGCAAAGATTATAAAAGGGCTTTCCCTCCTCTAGGTGAAAACAACTCTGTGTCAGGACACAAAGCTCAAGGAGCAGAGCTCTAGCTATATTTCAGCTCTAATTTAATTCTCAACCCGCACAACCATACTTTCCAGCCAAACCACCATGGTTGATCACCTGGAGCACTAAAATCACCTGTTAGTCACCTCTTTACTTCAACTTGTGTCCCAGTATATTTGGTTCTGTAAAAATTTCCAAAGTGGAATTTCTAAATTGTAAAGTTGACAAGGACTCTCTCCTTGATAAAACTTGAGTCAGGCTCCTCTGAGTACTCTTCTCTACTAGGCTCCAAACTTGGGCTCTATCCTTGGCCTGCTGAGTCCAGTATAACAAGAATCCTAATGGATCTCACCCTCAATATGTAACCAAACTCCTCATCTTTGACATTTTGGTATCTAATCACACTTTATATTTTATCACTCTGGCCAGCCTTCAGCAAGAATGCTGTCAAATCTTTCTAGCCAGAAGTCCCTTAACCCCTGATGTTTCCTCCCAGTAATTCTCCATCCACTGACCCCATCCTGCTCCTTAGATATAAATTCCTGGTTGTCCTTTTTGTATTGGGAGTTGGACGCAATCTGTATCCCTTTCTGTAAAACATCTGTTAAACCTTACTGCAAAAACAAAACAAAACAAAAAAATAAATGCAGAAGTCCCTCCTGAATGAAGTCTTCCTTATCATCACCATAAAGGCATTTTTTAAACAAAGCAGATGTTGGCACTACCTGACTTAGAGATCTCCAATAACTTTCCATCACACACAAAATGCAGTGCAAACTCCTTACATAGTTAACAGACCTTGCCTGATGTCACACTTCCTCCTCCTTTACTTCATCTTTTTACACTATCTGCCATAGGGTTCACTCATGCCAAGTCACATGGCTTTTCTTGCTACTTCCCTAGCACATCAAGTTTATTCTGCCTCAGGACTTTGTAGTTCTTGCTCCTTCTATGTATAATCACCTTGTCCAAGATATTTGCATACATTACTCCTTCTATTTATTCTAGTCAGTTTAAAAAAATCCCCCCCATATCCTACATTTAAAATAGCGAATGTACCCACACACACATTTTACTCTCTATCCCCTTATCCTGCTCTGTTTTTAGAATTTATCACAACATGATATATTTTATATCCATTCTTTTATTTTTTCCTTATTTTCTTTCCCCTCTAAGTTGTATAGTTGCTAATGGGGATCATATCTATCTTATTTATCATTATTTCCTCCAGTGTCTAAGATAAAGACTGTTACTAGTATATACTCAATACTCAATGAATGAATGAATGATATTACCATGTTGATACACCATTTTTACTATTGGTTACTGAGTTTTACCTTAAGGGAATTAAAGAGGGCACATGATGTGATGAGCACTGGATGTTATACCCAACTAATGAACATTATATCAAAAACTAATGATGTACTATAACTTGGCTAATTGAATTTAAATAAACAAATAAAATAAATTGAATGTCTTTGTTACTTAAATGGCTGTATTTCAAATGGAAAAAAAAATGCAAGTAACCAATTCACAGTAGCATTTGCCAAACCTGACAAATGGATATGTTGAAAACAAAATAGTATTATGGTATTTCAGTTAGCTATTATTCTATTGAAGACTGAGTTTGGGCCTCCTTCTGTTTTAAAAAAAAAAAAAAAAAAAAAAAAAGGGGAGATTGCAAGGTATTGGAGAGATCACAAAGACACACCAAACACCAAACTCGGACTTTGTCCTCCTGAGTAAATCAAAGTAATCAAGAAGAAACTAACATTTTTGCTTATGAGATTCAAGATTATTGAAACCCATGCCATCAGACTACTTAAAATCATCAAATACATCATCAGTAGTTGATCTGTGGCATGTTGGGATGCCCTGCACTAAATGGTTAAGTCCCTCACACATCTAACTGTATGAGGACTAAGCACGTTGCTCAGGCTCATACATCTGCCCAGGGTAGACTAATATTTGAAACCATGTTTTCTCACCCTATCCCAGGGCTCTATCCACTAAATTAACCATCTCCCCTATTTGACACCAATTCTTATACTTTCCATCTTTCTACACACCTATAATCTGGTTTTGGCCTTCCCTAAAGTGATCTGATATTCCAAATCTCTGGACTCTGAATTGCACTCAAAATTTACCCATGGGTTAAATCAAGGTCTAGGAGAATAAAAAATTTTATAATCCTTAATATAAAGTCAATTACACTACGGGGCTCCTTTGTAAAGAGCTTGTATCATTTGCATATGTGAAAGAAGTTGATATACAGTCAAAATTACAGAAACAGATGCTTCTGCCATCACCTAATATAAAACATATTTTTCCATGCTGGTGAACAGAAGGCTATCAACTGCAGAGACTATAGGTGAAAAGGGTCTTACATTTTAGAATCCATTGAATATAAAATGTCTGAAGACTGTTCCCAAAACACATTTTGTTTTATTCACTTGAACGCTAAACTTTCCTGCATTGTGTTAGGTTACAAACCCCATTGCTTAATGGTTTATATTTTCACTCTGCTCCTAAGATAAATATCCAGATTGAAAACCTGAACTTCCAATCACTTTAGGCCTGGTAAACAGTGGTTTATTACAAATGGTTTTCATAGTAATAAGCATAGTATTATAAAACCGAGATAAAATGATACAGCCACATAAAATTTAGATAACTTGAAATACCCAACCAAGAATACTTAAGATAAAGTTCTAAAACTACTATTGTATGACAATGAATTAAATGTCCATATTTAACAGGTTTTCCACCCTTAATTTATTCATTTACTCAACAGTCATTTGTTGTTAGGAAGCAATATGATATGGTCAATAGGGCAAGAAATTTGTTACATAAACTCCTGGGTTCATAGCTTATCTCTCCCACTTACTAGTTTCATGGACTTGCATTAGAAATCTGACTCTTCTGAGGCTCTGTTTTCTTTTCTACATAAAAAAATAGTAGTGCCCTTCAAGGCTCTTGTAGAATTAAATTAAATTAAAAAGTAAATTAAATCAAATAACACGTGATCTGTTCTCAGTGTTTGACAACTAGTAGGTAACCTAACAAATGTCAACCTACTCATAAACCCCTCTTTCTTGGAGGCAACCTCTCTTACTATGTGATACAATATGTATTATAAACCCAAAGATATGGGGCATAATTGTTGATTCAGGAGTTCTCACTGTAACAAAAACAAACAAATAAAAAAAAGTCAAATACTTTCTACCTTAGTGCCATACAATATGATTTCTCAGACTGGAAACCCGGGTACCTTTCTACTATCCTCTGGTGTCTCATTCTTTTTTACCCTTCTGAACTTGCCTAAATGTCACCTCTGAAAAGAAGTCTATTCTGACTGGCTCCTAACACATATAGCTAGCCTTAATTCCCAATGACCCATTTATTTCCTTCATGGTATTTATTACAGTTTATGTAATTGTGGGGGACAGGGTGGGTGTGTATTTTCCTCTACTGCTAGACTATAAGAGGGCTGACAACACATTTTTCTTCTTACTAATATCCCCAATTCCTTCTCTAATAACCTAGCACTTAGTAACATTCAAAAATATTTTTTCAATAAATGAATGGAGATACAGTGTTGAACAATAAGAACATACATCTTGGGGTGCCTAGGTGGCTCAGTGGGTTAAAGCCTCTGCCTTCGGCTCAGGTCGTGATCCTGGGGTCCTGGGATTGAGCCCCACATTGGGCTCTCTGCTCGCCAGGGAGCCTGCTTCCATCTCTCTCTCTGCCTGCCTCTCTGCCTACCTGTGATTGCTGTCGGTCAAATAAATTTTTTTTAAAAATCTTAAAAAAAAGAACATATATCTTTCACATATGAAAGTAATATTCTAAAGTGAAAAGCAAATCTTCAACAACAAATTTAAAAAGTTGTTCAACTACAATTAAGAGCATCAAATATGAAAGAGACGCTAAGGGCACTTATTTTTGAATAAAGAAATATCTATAATATAATTTGAATTTGATGAGTACCATGATCAAGAAAGGTTCCAAGTGCTTCACTGTGAAAGACTTGTTATAACCAGTCAAAAGGGGAAACCTGAGATTTCATGCAGTAACAAACATTCTAGACTAAACATAAGTATTGTACTGTCAAAAACTTAAAGGGTAAAAGAATATTTGATGATGGAGGCCTGATGGTAAACAAACTCACATCTTCCATAGAACATTTATGTAAAGGTAGAAAGAAATGCCAAACAGCATGGGGGAAAAAAGAGCAGGGATCAAAAGTAACTTAACAGGGAAACCTTCAGTTTTAGCTCTGACATGTAAAGAGTTTGGAAGTCATCATTTCTATCCAAAGGTGGGAAAAAGTTAACACGTGGCCAAATCAATTACTTTCCTTGGACTTATGAGAAAATTGAGCTTGCAGGGTAAACCACCAGCCCAAAATCTCAAGAGACAGGCTCATTCAGAGAGAGAAAGCCAAGATCTGGAGAAAAGCTGCTAAAGACATTAATTTAAGTGCTATACTACTTCCTAAAGCTGCTGCAACCTGTTACCACAAACTTGGTGGTTAAAACAACAGAAATTTATTCTCTCACAGTTCTGAAGGCTGGAAGTCTAAAACCAAGGTGTGGGCAGGGCTACTCTCCCTTTGCAGCCTCTGGAGAAAATTCCTTCCTTGCCTTTCCCTACCTTCTGGTTGCCAGCAAACCTTGATATTCCTTGGCTTATGGCTGCATCATTCCAATTTCATTCTCTGTCTTCACATGGCTGTCTTCCCTCATGTTTCTCCGTGTTCTCCTTCTGTGTAGTGTCTCTGTGAAATATATGTAGGTTAAGATTTTTCCAAATTATCAAGTTCTGGTTTCTTTTGCTTGGCAATTTCTTTCTCAATTTATCTCTCTTCTCTCACTTTTTACCATATTCAGAAATCTCCATCTTTTTTCTCTTATGAAAATCCCAGTCACACAGTATAACCTCATCTTAATATGATTAGATCTGCGAAAACCCTATTTACAAATAAGATCACATTCAGAGGTAAAGGCGTTTAGGATTTAAACATATCTTTTGTGGGGGGGCACAACTCATCCCACTACAGATGTCCTCTGGCCCCCAAAATTTATGTCTTTCCCACATGCAAAATATATTTATCCCATCCCAACATCCCTGAAAGTCTTAACCCTATTCAGCATCAAATCTAAGTCCAAAATCTCATCTAAATATCATCAACTTAAAAAGTCCCAAATCCTGGGGTGCCTGGGTGGCTCAGTGAGTTAAGCACTTGCCTTCGCCTCAGGTCATGATCTCAGGGTCTGGATCAAGCCTCACATTGGGCTCCCTGCTCAGCAGGCAGTCTGCTTCTCCCTCTCTCTCTGCCCCTCCCCTGACTGCTTGTGTTCTCTCTCTCTGTCTTTCAAATAAATAAATAAAATCTTTTTTTTTTTTTTTAAGTTCCAAGTCTCACCATGTAAATAATCTAAATCAAGTATGAGTGAGACTTGGCTTAATCCTTCCCAGGGCAAAATTTCTCTCTACCTGTAGACATATGAAATGAGAAAATGATATCTGCTTCCAAAATACAACAGTGCAACAGGCATAAGGTAGGCATTCCCAACCCAAATGGTTGTCCAAATATACCCTTGTCACTCTACCCAGAACGTGTTTTAGTATATTTTGCAATATAAATAAGTTGAGATTTTTCTAAATCAACAAATTCTGATCTTATCACTTAACAATTCCCTCTTCAATTCATTTCTTCTCACATCTTACTCCTATCAGTAAGGACAAACCAGGCCACGCCTTCCATATTTTGTGTGTAAATATCCTCAGCTAAATATCTAAGTTCATTGCTTATAAGTTCTATTTTTCACCTGAAAGTTAAACTCAATTCAGCCAAGTTTCCTGCTACTTTATAACAAGGATAACCTTTCCAGTTTGCAGGAAAATGCTCTTCAATTCCACCTGAGACCTGAATAAAAACACCTTTAACCTCCACATTTCCATCAAGTCTCTTCAAGGCAAATGAGGCTTTTTCTATCATGTGCCTCAAGTTCTTTCAAACTCTACCATTATCCAATTCCAAATCTACTTCCACTTTTTTTTGTAATTATTACAGCAGCATCCACTTGTCAGTTACAAAATCTATACTAGATTCTTAGAACTGCCATTAAAAAAGAAGAAGAAAAAGAAGAAGAAGAAGAAGAAGAAGAAGAAGAAGAAGAAGAAGAAGAAGAAGAAGAAGAAGAAGAAAAGAAAGATCATAAACAGACCATGTAAGACAAAAGAAAGTTATTCTGTCATAGTTCTGGAGACAAGAAATCTGAATTCAAGCTGTTAACAAGACCATATTCCCTCTGAAAGTTCAAGGAAAGAATCCTTCCTTTTTTCTTTCTACCTTTTGGTCATTGCTAGACATTGTGGCATTTTTCGGCTTGTAGTTGCATCACTCCAATTTCTACCTCTGTCTTCACATGGCTGCTCCTCTTTGTAAGTATCTGTGTCTCTGTGTTCAAGTCTCCTTCTTTTTCCTTCTAGAAAAATACCAGTCATTAGATTTATGGCCTACCCTAATCCAGTATGATCTCATCTTAACTTAACTACATCTACAAAGACCCTATTTCCAAATAGTGTCTCGTTTACAACTACATATGTTAGGACTGGAAAGAGCTAAGGTGTGCTGAAAAGAAATGAGCTGTCATGTTTTAGAGCAGCCAATTGAAACAAGCCAAATGAAAATGACAGTCAAGCCCTTAATCTCTTACTGCCATAGTATAAGCAAGAGCCTATACCAGAGAAAGCACTGACTATCCTCTGTTTTATTTTTCCCCATAAGATAGTATTTGTGGAGGAGTAGGTGGATCAGCAGACACAGAGAGTTTTCTCACTGCTGAGAGAGCCCCTAACAATAAGCTCCTGCAGTTTTTTTGACTTGGGGGCCAGAGGATAAGGGGAAGGGCTGGGAATGGAAAAGTACTGAGTACTGAATCAGAGTAGAGAAAAGGCGTCTTCAAAGGACCCTCCCATAAGTAAGGAGGTTTTAGCAAATGTACCTGAAGAGGACCCCAATAAAAAGGCTTTTGAATGCAAGTACCTAGACTAGGAATGCAGACATGTGCAAGAGAATACTTGGCCAGAAGGGCCTAAGGCCTTAAGTGCAGCTTCCTTCAGAGACCTCAGTTCACTGACTATGCACCAAGTCTGGTGGAGGGAACACAGCTTTTCCTCATAAGGCTTGGCAGGTAAACCTTTGGTAAACTGCTTACTGTTGGGCCTGAAAAATCACACGTAAGTTTTTTGGCATGAATGGACTCCTCAAGGACCTGAACATTATCTTTTTGGGAGAACACAATTCAATCCCATACAAAATCCAGTTTTGGCAGGAGACTGAGTGTGGTCAGGTATGAGAGTAAGAAACTCCTGAGGCTATAATCTTAAGGCAAAAAGATGCATTATGAACTTTACATCCAAGAATGCTACCAGGTGCTTACAGTGAAGATCTAAGAAAAAAATCTCCTCTTGGTTCTGGCAGGGAAGAGAAACAGTAATCAGTATGAAATATACCCAGAGTCCTCTCCATAACAAAGATCTTTTCTCCAGAGCAAGTCTTTCCTGGAGCCTTATGCTAGTTGCAAGAGGGTGTTCCTCACACCCCAGCCTCACTCTCTTACCTAAAGCAGGAACAATCACAATCAAGACACCTCAAAGCTTCAAGGAAATAAACTGGGAATGTTGCAGCCAGAGAAAAAAATAGGGGACAGCGAGGATAAAAGGTATACTATTGGAAAAAACGTTATGAATGTCATGATCCCAAGACAGAGGCCACTAAGAGACTGAAATTTGATTAGAAGATTAAAGAATGCCCCTCCTCCCATACTCTACCACCACACCAAAAAGGCTCCAGTATAACTATGGATTACAGATGAAAAAGCTACAAGACACTGAGGGAAGCTCAAAATCAAGAGAAGAGACAAAAGCAAAGATGCAGAGGAATTTGAAATCTCTGGCATCTGTAGCGATAGCAATCATTAGATACAGCCCAAGTCCTAGGCAGATCACTATAAATCCTCATATCAGAAGCCTATTTACCTCAGTTTCTAGTGTTTGAAACAATAACTTTCAACAAAATAGGACTACCATACTTAAAGTTAGAAAAAACATAGCCCGAAGACACAAAGTCATCATCTGGGCCAGAGTCATATATGACAGAGCTGCTGGAATTATAAGACAGAAATTTTTAAATAACTATGATAAATACATTAAATAAATTTATGGAAAAAATAGAGTACATATATGAAAAGATAGATATTATAAGTAGAGAGATGAAAACTCTAGAAAGAAACTTTAAAAAAATGCTCAAAGTCAAAAACACAGTAATAGAAATAAAGAATGCTTTTGATATCTCATCAATTGACTCAACAAAGCCAAGAAAAGAATCAATGACCTCGGGCGCCTGGGTGGCTCAGTGGTTAAAGCCTCTGCCTTCGGCTTTGGTCATGATCTCAGGGTCCTGGGATTGAGCCCCACATTGGACTCTCTGCTCAGTAGGGAGCCCACTTCCCCCTCTCTCTCTGCCTGCCTCTCTGTCTACTTGTGATCTCTGTCTGTCAAATAAATAAATAAAATCCTTAAAAAAAAAAATCAATGACCTTGAATACAGACTAATACATACAGCAAAGAGAAAAAAAGGAGAAAATAAAAATAGAACATCCAAGAACTGAGGGGCAACTATAAGAGGTTTAACATACATATTGTTGGGATAACAGAAGAGAAGAAAGAGCTAACAGGACAGAAGAAATATTTGAAATAATAATAACCAATAACTGTCCAAATTAATGAGATACCAAACCACTTATCCAGGAAACTCAGAAAACACTAAGCAAGATAAAAATTAATTAATTAAATAATTAATATCCCTAAATACCCCCAAATTTAAGTAAATAAATAAACAAAAATAAAAATAAAATATCCATACCTGGACACATCATATTTCAACCACACAAAAGTAGAAATAAAGATAAAATCTTGAAAGAAACCAAAGGGGAAAAATATTAATATTTCTAAGTGAAAGAAGCCAGTCTGGAAAGGCTACAGACTGTGTGATGCTAACTATATGACATTCTGGTAAAAGCAAAACTATAGATAGAATAAGAAATATCAGTAGTTTAAAAAAATCAGTAGTTGCCAGAGGTCTGGGAGGGTAGGGAGGGAAGGAGGGATGTGCAGGTGGAACACATGGGATTTTCAGGGCAGCATAACTATTCTGTATGGTACTGTAATGACAGATACATGACTCAGTGCATTTATCAAAACTGACAGAACTGTGTAGCACCAGGTGTGAACCTTGATGTATGCGAAATTTAAGAAAAATCATTTAGGAGGTCAGGGATGACAGGATAGAAAGCAGTATGTGACCAAAGAATCCAAAAATATTACAAAGATATGAAACAACTTCACTGGAAAGGATGGGGGGTAAGGTGCTGACTCTGGAACTTTAAAAATGAGTGGAATTTGAAATACAAAAGGTAAAGGGAACTATACAGAAGCACTCTACTACAGTTGACAAAGTAGCTTCTTACAGGAGTATAACCTAACAATTTTGAAATTATACTGTAATGGAAAAATTAAGTAAATAGAAGGTGGATGGTAGGAGCCAGGTTTTTCCTGGTTAGAATTGGATGTTAAAGACAAACAAGAAGAGAGGGCTAGCATGATCCCTGCAATAATAGAGTTGAAGATATCATATGAACTCAAGTTTAGCTTAATAAGAGATTATTTCAGGGGTGCCTGGGTGGCTCAGTAGGTTAAGCCTCTGCCTTTGGCTCAGGTCATGATCTCAGGGTCCTGGGATCAAACCCTACATCGGGCTCTCTGCTCAGCAGGGAGGCTGCTTCCATCTCTCTCTCTGCCTGCTGCTCTGCCTACTTGTGATCTCTCTCTCTCTCAGTCAAATAAATAAATAAAATCTTTAAAAAAAAATAAGAGATTACTTCAATATAGAAATATTTATAGATATGTATATACACATATATATTTCCTTGGTCTTTTGGCTGAGAGGGCCTAGGGACTATGGTAGATAGCAGACAGATCTTAGCTTCTAACACCATTCTCAATGATAGGAACCAAGACTACTTAGAGAAATGACATGAGTCTAGGAATATGGCAGGAAACATACACAATGAGCCTGGAGGACCTTGTAGTGCCAGAAAGCAAGTACTACACACACACACTAATGGAATTATGTCCAAGGGAACAGGACCAACAAAAAGCTCCCAGTAGCTGAAGCTAGAACAATCTGAGAAAACTAAAGTAATACTGGATTATAACCCAATGTATAAAATGCATATTCACTAGTCTATACTCATATTAATAAATGATTAAATAAACAAATGGAGGAGAAGAGACAAATCTGTTCAGAATTCCACATAGTTTATACCACTATTGCTCCCTCAAGGAGATAAACACTAACACCCTACTCTGTAAGCTATACATAGGGTCTGTTTCCCAAAGAGCAGAGTATGAGAAGAGGGAAAAATTATAATTTTACAGTGGAGAAACCTGACAAACACAGATGCTGCCAGGTGATCAAGGTAAATATCAACAGTGATAACCCATGTTGATAGTGTGTTCCCTTGATATGATGTTATGAGAATCAAAATTTACCTCTCTGTTCTTTCTCCCAAGAGCACATTCCTCCAGACCAATCATGAGCAAAACACCAGACAAATCCCAACTGAGTGATTTCTACAAAGTACCTGACCAGTACTCCTTAAAACTGTGAAACACTAAAAACAAGGAAAGTCTGAGAAAATTTAATGGCCAAAGTACCTGAGAAGACATAACAATTAATGTGGTATGATGGATGCAATACTGGAGCAATGATAACAAAAAGACAATAGAGTAAAACAAAAAAAAAATCTGAATAAAGTATGGACTTTAGTTAATACCAGTATATCAATATTGACCCATTAATTGTGACAAATATATGATACTTAGATATTAATAACAAGAAATTGAATTTAGGATATAAGGGAACTCTACTGCTTTCACAAATTTGCTATAAATCTGAAACTATTGTAAGGTTAAAAGGTTATATCAAAAAATAATTGGGGGCGCCTGGGTGGCTCAGTGGGTTAAAGCCTCTGCCTTCGGCTCAGGTCATGATCCCAGGGTCCTGGGATCGAGCCCCACATCGGGCTCTCTGCTCAGCAGGGAGCCTGCTTCCCCTCCTTTCTCTCTGCCTGCCTCTCTGTCTACTTGTGAGCAATCTCTCTGTCAAATAAATAAATAAAATCTTTAAAAAAATAAAATAAAATAATTGGGGGTGGTGGTGTGCTGAGTGGCTCAGTTACTGAAGCATTTGCCTTAGACTCAGGTCATGATCCGAGGGTCCTGAGATCAATAGAGCCCCAATCAGGGCCTCTCCTGGGCAGGAAGCCTGCTTTTCCCTTTCCCTCTGCCCTTCCTCCTCTGATCATGCTGTGTTGCTTTCTCTCTCTCAAATAAATAAATAAAATCTTTAAAAATAATGATAATAAGAAAGGAAGCAAGATGGCAGAGGAATAGGAGATGGAACTAGCATTAGGTCCCAGGAGTTCAGCTAGATAGTTATCAAACACCTACAAACTCAACAGGAGATAGAAGAAGAGCAACAATTCTAGGAACAGAAAATCAACCACTTTCTGGAAGGAAGAATGTGTGGGGAAGTGAATCCAAAGTGATGGGAAGATAGACCATGGGGGAGGGGCCAGCTCCCAGCAAGCAGTGGAGCACCAGAGCACAAAATTAGAACTTTCAGAAGTCTGTTCCACCGACAGCGCTCCAGAGGCTAAGCGGGGGGTGGAGTCCTCATGGGGACAGTGTGGTCTCAGGATGCATGGGATCACAGAAAGACCGGGGGTGTCTGATGCAGCAGAGCTGTCAGGTATCAGAATGGGGAAGCTGGCAACAAAGACAAAGCCAGAGCCAAGGAGTGAGCTTTCAGCTTGGGGTTACTTTAAATGATGATCTTAGGCACAGCTGAGCCACTGCTCTTTGAGCGTGGACCCCACAAGTGCCAGATCCAGAGAGACCCCCTCCCTCCTCTAGGAGAAGCTGCATGGAGTACACTGCAGGAATGTGCAGGGTTTGGAGACACCAAATGGGGCTGTGCACCAGAGAGAGAAATGCTTGGTCACAGGCTAGGTGACCACAGAGAGCAGTCAGAGACCAGGGAGATGGAAGGGATTGACTGCTTTTCTCTGAGGGTACAGTGAGGAGTGGTATCCCGAGCTCTTGGTTCCTCTGGGCTGGATGTTGGGAGCCTGCCATTTTCACTCCCATCCTCCAAATCTGTACAGAAAGCATTCAGGGAACTAAAGCTACCAAGAGTGAACCAAGCAGATTTACTTAGCCCGGCCTCTGACAAAAGTGGTGTAATTCTGCCTCAGGCAAAGGCATTTGATACTCACTGCAACAGGCCCCTCCCCCAGATGATCAGCAAGAACATCCAGTGAAGACCAATTTCACAGATCAACAAGAACTACCAGACTACATAGCTAGGGGAAAGCAACACACAGAATTCATGGCTTTTTTCCCATGATCCTTTAGTCTTGCAAAGTTAAATTTTTTTATTTTATTTTTTTATTCTATTTTTTTAAATGTCCTCTTTCCTCTTGTAACTATTTTATCTTATCAATCCGATTTTTTTAAAAAAAGTTTTTTTACTTTTCATTGTTATACTCATATTTTATCCCTTCATTGCATTTAACCTTATTTTTTGTATACAAATATGGTTTTTTTTCCTTTAAAACTTTGGGATACAATTACTTCTAATAGACCAAAATAACCCAAAATCTAGCTACACACTGATCACATTCTCTCCTCTTTCTTTTTTTCTTTCTTTTTCTAACCAACTTATCTTATCAATTCCTTTTATAAAATCTTTTTTAAATTTTCATCTTTACAGGAATATTCTATCCTTCATCATCTTTACCATTATTTTTGCATATATATGTTTTCCTCTCTTTAAAATTCTGGAAGGTAGTTTCTTTTAAGAAACCAGAATACACCCAAAAATCAAGTGGATGGCTATGTTCTAGTCACAACTCCAATATATATATATAATTTTTTCTCTTATCCACATAGTGGTGAATAGAATATATATTAGAATATATAGAGAGAATGTATATACACATATATATATTTATTTTTATTTATTTATTAATATTTATTTATATATAATTATATATTTATATATATATTTTTTCCCACCTTTCTTCTCCCCACAGTTTTGGGTCTCTTCTGATTTGGTTAGCATGTATTTTTCTGGGGTCTTTGCCAACCTTCGAGTATTTTATTCTCTCCCTCATATATTCTTATCTGGATAAAATGACAAGGCAGAAAAACTCACCACAAAAAAAAAGAAAAAGAAGCAGTACTGATGGCTAGGGACCTAATCAATACAGACACTGGTAATACATCAGAACTAGAGTTCAGAATGATGATTCTCAAAGTGCTAGCTGAGAGGAAAAGGGCATGGAAGATATTAGAGAAATAAAATCCCTTTCTGGAGAAATAAAAGAACCAAAATCTAACCAAGTTGAAATAAAAAAGCCTATTAATGAGCTGCAATCAAAAATGGAGACTCTTACTGCTAGGATAAATGAGGCAGAAGAGAGAATTAGTGATAAAGAAGACAAAATGACAAAGAATAAAGAAGCTAAGCAAAAGGAAACAACTACTGGACCACGAGGGGTCCAGTAATAAGAGATAAGTAATACCATAGGATGAAACAATATTAGAATAATGGGGATTCCAGAAGAAGAAAGAGAGAAGGGGCAGAAGATATATAGGAGCAAATTATAGAAGAGAATTTCCCTAATTTGGGGAAGGGAACAAGCATCAAAATCCAGGACGCACAGAGAATCCCCCTCAAAATCAATAAAAATAGGTCCACACCCAACCTCTAATAGTAAAACTTATAAGTCTCACTGACAAAGAGAAAATCCTGAAAGCAGCTTGGGACAAGAGTCCTGTAACATACAATGGCAGAAATATTAGACTGGCAGCACACTTATTCACAGAGACCTAGCAGGCCAGAAAGGACTAGCATGATATATTCAGAGCACTAAATGAGAAAAAAATGCAACCAATACTACATTGAATACTACATCCAGCTAGGCTGTCATTAAAAATGGAAAGAGAGATTTAAAAAAAAAAACTCCCAGGACAAACAAATATTAAAAGAATTTGTAACAACCAAACCAGAATGGATAAAAAAACAAGACCACCATCGATATGTTGTCTAAAAGAAACTAATTTTAGACCCAAAGACACCTCCAGATTTAAAGTGAGGGGTGGAAAACAATTGACCATGCTAATGGACATCAAAAGAATGTCCATTCTGAGGTGGCAATCCTTATATGAGATAACTTAGATTTTAAGCCAAAAACTATAATGAGAGATGAGAATGGACACTATATCATACTTAAAGGGTCTGTCCAACAAGAAGATCTAACATTTTTAAATGTCTATGCTTCTAACAGGGGGGCAGCCATTTATACAAATCAGTTAATAACAAAATCAAAGAAACATATCAACAATAATACAATAATAGTAGGGGACTTTACCACACACTCTTCTCACTGAAATGGGCAGATGATCTAAGCAAAAGATTAACAAGGAAACAAGGCTTTAAACCACACACTGGACCAGATGGACATCAAAGATATATTCAGAACATTCCATACCAAAGCAACAGAATACACATTCTTCTCTAGTGCACATGGAACATTCTCCAGAATAGATCCCATCCTGGGTCACAAATCAGTCTCAACCAATACCAAAAGACTAAGATCATTCCCTGAATATTTTAAAACCACAATGGTCTGAAGCTAGAACTCAGTCACAAGAGGAAAGTTGGAAAGAACTGAAATACATAGAGGCTAAAAAGCATCTACTAATGAATGAATGGATCAACCAGGAAATTAAAGAAGAGTTGAAAAAATTCATGGAAACAAATGATAATGAAAACACAACTCTTCAAAATCTTTGGGACACAGCAAAGGGGGTCCTGAGAGGAAAGTATATAGTGGTAAAAGCCTTTCTCAAGAAACAAGAAAGGCCTCAAATACACAACCTAACCCTACACCTACAGGAGCTGGAGAAAGAACAGCAAAGAAGGCCTAACCAAGCAGAAGAATAGAAATCATAAAGATTAGAGCAGAAATCAATGAAATACAAACCAAAAGAACAGTAGAACAGATCAATGAAATTAGGAGCTGGTTCTTTGAAAGAATTAATAAGACTGATAAACCCCTGGCCAGACTTATAAAAAAGAAAAGGGAATGGACCCAAATTAATAAAATCATGAATGAAGGAGAGATCACAACCAACACCAAAGAAATCCAAACAATTATAAGAACATATTATGAGCAACTCTATGACAACAAACTGACCATCTGGAAGAAATGGATGCATTCCTAGAGACATATAAACTTCCAAAACTGAACCAGGAAGAAATAGAAAACCTGAACAGACCCATAACCAGTAAGGACATTGAACAGTCATCAAAAATCTCCCAAGAAGCAAGAGCCTAGGGCCAGATAGCTTCCCAGGGGAATTCTACCTACATTTAAAGAATCAATACCTATTCTCCTAAAACTGTTCCAAAAAATAGAAATGGAAGGAAAACTTCCAAACTCATTTTATGAGGCCAACATTACCTTGATCCCAAAACTAGACAAAGACCCCATCAAAAAGAAGAATTACAGACCAATATCCTTGATGAACACAGATGTGAAAATTCTCACCAAAATACTAGCCAATAGGACCCAACAGTACATTAAAAGGATTATTCACCATGACCAAAGAGGATTTGTTCCTGGGCTGTAAGGTTGGTTCAACATCTGTAAATCAATCAATATCTTAATAAAAGAAAGAACAAGAACCATATGATACTCTCAATAGATGCTGAAAAAGCACTTGACAAAGTACAGCATCTTTTCTTTTTTTTTTTTTTCAGCATCCTTTCTTGATCAAAACTCTTCACAGTGTAGGGATAGAGGATACATACCTCCATATCATCAAAGCCATCTATGAAAAACTCTCAGCAAGTACCATTCTCAATGGGGAAAAACTGAGAGCTTCTCCCCAAAGGTCAGGAACATGGCAGGGATGTCCACTGTCACTACTGCTATTCAACATAGTACTATAAGTCCTAGCCTCAGCAATCAGACAACAAAAGAAACAAAGGGCATTAGAATCAGCAAAGAAGTCAAACTCTCACTCTTTGCAGATGATATGATACTTTATGTGGAAAACTCAAAAGACTCCATTCCAAAACTCCTAGAACTCATAGGAATTCAATAAAGTGTCAGAATATAAAATCAATGCACAGAAATCAGTTGCATTTCTATACACCAACAGCAAGACAGAAGAAAGAGAAATTAAGGAGTCGATCCCATTCACAGTCACACAAAGTACCATAAGATACCTAGGAATAAACCTAACCAAAGAAACAATGAATCTGTACACAGAAAACTATAAAGTTCTCATGAAAGAAATTGAGGAAGACACAAAGAAATGGAAAAATGTTCCATGCTTATGGACTGGAAGAACAAATATTGTGAAAATGTCTATGCTACCTAAAGTAATCTATACATTTAAAGCAATCCCTATCAAAATAATCAAAATACCATCAATTTTCTTCAAAGAAATGGAACAAATAATCCTAAAATTCATATGGAGCCAGAAAAGACCCTGAATAGCCACAGAAATGTTGAAAAAGAAAGCCAAAGTTGGTGGCATCACAATTCCAGACATTGAGCTCTATTACAAAGCTGTCATCATCAAGACAGTATGGTACTGGCACAAAAACAGACACATAGATCAATGGAACAGAATAGAGGGCTCAGAAATGGACCCTGAACTCTATGGTCAACTTCTCTTTGACAGAACAGGAAAGAATATCCAATGGAAAAAAGTCTCTTCCACAAATGGTGTTGGGAAAATTGGACAGCCACATGCAGAAAAATGAACCTGGACTATTTCCTTACACCACACACAAAACTAGACTCCAAATGGATGAAAGACCTCAATGTGAGACAGGAATCCATCAAAATCCTTGAGGAGAACACAGGGAACAACCTCTTTGACCTCAGCCACAGCAACTTCTTCCTAGACACATCATCAAAGGCAAGAGAAACAAAGGCAAAAATGAACTATTGGGACTTCATCAAAATCAAAAGCTTTTGCACAGCAAAGGAAAGAGTCAACAAAACCAAAAGACAACCAACAGAATGGGAGAAGATATTCGCAAATGACAGATCAGATAAAGGGCTAGTATCCAAAATCTATAAAGAACTTATCAAACTCAGCACCCACAGAACAAATAATCCAATCAAGAAATGGGAAGAAGACACGAACAAACATTTCTGCAAAGATGACATCCAGATGGCCAACAGTCACATGAAAATGTGCTCCACATCATTAGGCATCAGGGAAATACAAATCAAAACCACAATGAGATACCACCTCACACCAGTCAGAATGGCTAAAATAAACAAGTCAGGAACTGACAGATGTTGGCGAGGATACAGACAAAGGGGAGCCCTCCTACACTGTTGGTGGGAATGCAAGCTGGTGCAGCCACTCTGGAAAATAGCATGAACGTTCCTCAAGGAGTTAAAAATAGAGCTACCCTATGACCCAGCAATCGCACTACTGGGTATTTACCCTAAAGATACAAACATAATGATGCAAAGGGGCACATGCACCGTAATGTTTATAGCAGCAATGTCCATAATAGCCAAACTATGGAAACAGCCCAGATGTCCATTGGCAGATGAATGGATAAAGAAGATGTGATATAGATATATATATATATACACACACACACACAGTGAAATATTACTCAACCATCAAAAAGAACTAAATCTTGGGGTAGCTGGGTGGCTCAGTCAGTAAGTATCTGCCTTCAGCTCATGAAATGTGTAAATGTGCTATGAAATGTGTAAGCCTGATGATTCACAGACCTGTACCCCTGGTGCAAATAATACATTATATGTTAATAAAAATCATTTAAATAATAATAATAATAATAACAATTAGGGGTACCTGGATGGCTTAATCAGTTAAGCATCCAACTCTTGATCTCAGCTCAGGTCTTGATCTCAGGGTTGTGAGTTTGAGCCCTGCAAATAAAAAAATAAATATTTTCAATTACTACTCATGAACAAGATCCTACATATATCATCAAAAACCCTAATTCTGTAACACTACCAAGTAGGTATAAAAGAAAAAGATTAGTAAAACTCATATAAGGTTAGGGATACCAAAGCAATTATTTCTCAAAACTGCATTCTTGTCTTTATTCTTTTACTCACAAAAATGTCCCACCATACACCTGAAAGCCAGAGAAAAGCCTTGTCTTGGAAAGAATGGTTGAAAGGGAGAACAGTATTTACAAAGTTAAATAAAAATTATGCACTTCTCTATTTTTATACTAGGTATTCACCATTTTTGTTCCAGCACTTCTGGTTGCCCATCTACCAGGAATTAGCCCTGTTTTCATATATCCTGTCACAGTTTGCCTTGCCTTATAAAAGCCCAAACCATCAGAAAACTCAGCTTATCAGATGCTTTGAAGTTCAGACCTGGGCATGTGACACCATCTGGGGAATTCAGCTAAGAGGCTTTGGGAATAGTTTTCCTTCCTAACCAAAAGATATGTAAGGTAAAACTCTTACATATGCATAGGTTTCATGGATGAAATTGTATGAGGACACAATGTCTAGAGCTAGAGTAACCATGTAGCAATCGCGAAGCACTAATCCTAACAATGAAATGTCAAACTACCAAAAATGGTGGTTCATTAATAGCTAGAAAAGTGTCATTATTGATGGCATCATGGACCTGCTAAATTAGTGAATCCTAGGATCTGCCCCACATCCAGAAATCCTGTTAAATATTCTTATGATTTCAGATTATTTTAGTTGTGTATTGTTACTTAGAGAGGAGAACACTGTAACTATTATACATCTAATTATACTCTTGCATAAGTGTGTTCTTCTCCCACTTCAACCTATGTTTGTCTACCAAAGCTGACATATGTTATTCTAAGTTCAATGGAATTTTTTTTTCATTTTTTATGTAATTTCTTTTTTCAGTGTTCCAAGATACATTGTTTATGCACCACACTCAGTGCTCCATGCAATACATGCCTTCCTTAATACCCACCACCAGACTCACCCATGCCCCACCAACCATCTCCCTTCCAAAACCCTGTTTGTTTTCAAAGTCCACAGTCTCTCATGCTTCATCTCCCCCTCCAATTTACCCCAATTCACTTTTCCTTTCCCTCTCCTAATGTCCTCAATGTTATTCCTTATGCTCCACAAGTGAAACCATATGATAATTGACTTTCTCTGCTTGACTTATTTCACTCAGCATAATCTCCTCTAGTCCCATCCATGCTGAAACAAAAGCTGGATATTCATCCTTTCTGATGGCTGTGTAATATTCCATTGTGTATATGTACCATGTCTTCATTATTCAATGGAATTTTCAATACCTGCCAAACTCATTTCAAGGAAAGATACCCCTGCTCTGGTTCTACTTCTTTTATTATCCAAAGTAGGGGTGCAAACAGCTCAATGCCCATTAAAATCATCCGAGGAAATTGTTAAAGATTGGTTTCCCAGCTTCTACTTCAGACTTACTAAATCAGTCTCTGAAAGAAATCTAAAAATTTGTGTATTTACCAAGTTACTAGAGTAACTGTGGTAATCCTCTGAATTTAGGAAGTACTGGTATGTATCACATTGATTCTTAATTCATATGTTCATTATCTGACCCCATAAACCAGACTTATAAGCCTCTAGAGAGCAGAAACTAAGCCTTGGGTGATGTGTTTTCATTTTCCTGGTATATTAAAGCATAGAACAAGTCCATGGTAGGTCTAGAGACATTTTATATGAAATGGAATAATGTGTTATGCTTATCTTAAAGATGTGACCTGAAATCTAATTTTAAGACAGCCTTTAAGAAGTAGCGGGGAAGGGGAGGGCACCTGGGTGGCTCAGTGGGTTAAAGCTTCTACCTTCGGCTCAGGTCATAATCTCAGGGTCCTGGGATCCAACCCCACATTTGGCTCCCTGCTCAGGGGGCAGTCTGCTTCTCCCTCTCCCTCTCCCTCTGCCTGCTGTTCCCCCTGCTTGTGCTCTGTCTCTCTAAGGTTAGAAAAGTAATAAAGGACTGACCTTAAAAACTTATTAGACCATTGGAAAGTCTGTGATATTTATTCTGACTGAAATGGGATGCCAGTTAGTGATTTTGAAGAGAAGAGCATGATATAACCTATGCTTTAAAAAAATTACTCTGTTGAGTATAGACCAACACAACAACAACAAAAATGTTGTGGTGCGTATAGACCACAGGAGAAACATATGTGAAAGTAGGGAGACCAGTTAAATGACCAAGACAGTAATGTGGACAAAATATTTGTCAGGTGGAACTAAGGTGATCATAATGAAAATCATAACAAATGGATTAATTCTGTATGTATGTTGACAGTAGAGACAACAGGATTTCCTGAAAGATTAAAAATGGGGTTTGGAAAAAATAGAGCAAAAGAAAACTCTATGATTTTTGTTTTTGTTCTTTAGTTTTACTTTTCTTTTCTTTTCTCTCTTTTTTTTTTTTTTAACTTTTGCCTGAGCGACAGGAAGAAAGGAGTTTCCCTCCATTAAAATAGCAATGTTGGGGAGAAAAGGGCAGAAATTGGAGTGCAGTTTAGGACATCCACTATTAAGTTTGAAAAGTCTGCAATACAATGAAGAGGAAATGACAAGTAGGCATTTGAATCTATGAGTTCAGAGTTCAGGGAGGAAGGTCAAGACTGGAGACAGAAATTTTGGAATTGTTAATATTTAGAAGATATTAAAGCCATGAGATCTGATGAAATCAAAAATTGAGAGACTGTGAGTAAAGGAAAAGCATGGTCTAAGAATATAGCCCTGAAACATCCCAAAGAAGTTAGGACAATGAGAAGAAGCTATTGAAGGCAGAAAAATACCCAGTGAAGTAGAAGAATCAAGGAAGACGGTGTTCTAAAAACCAAATTGAAAATTAGAGAATAAACACCTGTATCAAATGATCTGAAGGGATAAGTAAGATAGGAACTAGAGATTGGTCATTAGATCAGCAAAAGCAAAGTCACTGATGACTTTGACAACACTTTGATGGAATGAGGGGAGAAATGCCAAGGAAAAAATGGGAGGAGAGAGATTGCTCACAGGTGATAATAGATTGTTTTCCTATAAGTTTTGTTACAGAGAAGCCAAGGAATGGGATGGGAGCTAGAGGAGGAAGTAAATGCCAGAGATTTCTTTATTAGTAGATAATATTCCATCATACCATTACACCGATGAAAAATCATAGTGGGAAAATTGCTTATAGGAAAAGAGAGAATTGCTAGAATTCTTGAAAAGCACAGGAAAATGGGTACCAGGGGAGGTGTTGGTCTTAAGTAGGATAACAGCTAGTTTTCCATAGTAACAGAAGGGAAGGCAGAATAAGTGGATACCAGTGCATTTGGGCTCATACATGTGGTAGCATTGAATGTCACCCCATACAAGACCTCAAAAATCCTCAAAGTCCATATTTCATTTGACAGGGAAGATAGATATTTCTCTACCAATGACCTTTATTAGACAGTTTTAATTGAATTCAGATTCTGAATTAATATAGTTTTACAGAGATATTCTAACTCAATTAGTTGGAAAGAGACCACAAAAAAGTAATGTTCAGATATGTAGTCACTCAAAACTATACTGTCTCTGAATGTTTCTTAATAATGAATGAAGAAAGGAGAAAAGTTTAAAGGCCTTCTTCCACCTGAGTATACCACTCTTACTACTTTTCATGTTATCCATACAACTGATAACAACATAACCCAATAATATATTATTTCATTCTGACTATAGTTGGCCCTACCTATAGGATGAGGCAATCAATTGCAGCCTGACTCAGTCAATGATGACATATTTCTTTCAACTTTCTAATACAATTTGACTAAGAAGCCCCTGGGTCATGGTAAATTTGCTATCAAAACGGTATTTTAAAAGCCTCTAGAAACATATAATATACTGAAAGGGTTCATATCTGGATGAGATTCAAAGGTGATTAGCTTTGCCTGCTACCCCACTTTAGGCCAAAGCTCCTGGAACGCTGAAGCATCACTTCTTGGAACAGGGTCAGACTTGATCGATGTCCAAAATAAGACAATGACATAGGAAAAGTTGAACAAAATTAGCCACTAAGCCCTCAGAGAACAATTGAGGTTTACATTTCTCATTCTGATGAGCTAACAACAACAACAAAAAAAAAACAGAATAATGAAACTACACAGTCTTAAACTTTAAGCTGATTTTTCCAGACCACAAGAATATGCAGCATATTTTCAATATTCAATAGCTTAACAATAGTACCTCTAAATGCAAAAACATCTTTGCTCTATTTGAAATATCTGATATTTATATATAGAACCGAAACTTTCCATATTAGATCCAAAAATTATGGCTCAACCAAGGCCTACAATTACTTGACTTACATTAGTTGCTGGGAATCAATTATTCTTCTGTTTCTGATCTAAGTGTTATACTGCTTCTGTCTCTTTCCAAATTAGCAGACCCAGAGTCACCCTAAAAGCAGATCAATTTTTTGTTTTTGCCATACAAAATTAAATTGTTTAATCTCCAAATATTGAAAGCTCTTATAAATCAAACCTAAACTTTACCCATCATATAGTCATCTATCCTTCATCACAGCTGAGAATATAAAATCTTAGCTCTGAAAAGAAGAAATGTAACTATGTAATATGCAATATTGTCACCTTTTGTACATTAGTTGATGAGTCATTAATAAATACACAAATCTGCAGAAGGTATATGGCATTGGAGAAAAACAGGAAATATTTGAAAGGAATGAAAGCACCTGGCAATCAGTAGAGATGGTGACTTAAAGGACAGATTGAGCTTTTCAAGTGATCTAACGTGTATGAATCATTAATATATCTTCAGGTATTTAGGACACAATTTTTATTTTTCACTCAAGGCACCATGAGAAGATTTATAATAGTCTTTTTAGTGGCTTCAATAACACTTCCATTTACCTAAATAAGAATATGTCTTGTTTTGTATATGTGTGCACAATCACATTCTGATACTAAAGACCAAGTACATAGTGCAGTAGATTTTGTAACATTAATCAATTTACTTTTATTAATCTACGAAGATATCAGAAAAGGACGTTTTAACATTTTTAAATAACTGTGTCATAAGATACTGCAGCAGAGATAACTGGAAATATAATTATGCCCATTAAAAGTACCAGATACATAATTCTACATGTAAAATATCATAATATAACCACATAAATGTTTCTAATCATAGTTTTCTACCCATGGGACCAAATCTAGCTTTTTTTCACTTTTTTCCTAACTAGAAACTGCAGACTTTTTTCCTAACTAGAAACTCAAAAGAAAGCAAGGAGGGAAATGAACTTCGAAGCCTTTGAAAAAATAGTTTAAAAAAAAAAGTACCTAATTTCTTTATCCATATTAATATAAAACAGTTCTGTCCTCTTAATGTCATCTAATACTATACATACAAAATTAATAGCGTAAGTCAAAAGCTTTTCACTAATTCTATAAACATTTCTTTTGAATTCAGACCCCTTTCTTCACTCCTCATGCCCTGTTTGTGGTTGGGAGTGGGTGGAGGGCGCAGAATTCTCAGCATTGATCACACATCAGAGCAAGGCCTATTTATCTGGAATCTGCCTTTTCCATTAGGAGGAGCTCAGCCCCACAGCTCTTGAGAACTGCATGGCTTGGATTTCATTATTTATGATTCACGGTCCTATTAAAGCAACATTCAAAAGGCAGGATAAATGGAAATGCTTTTGAGTGTCCATTTGTGGTATGAATACTGACAGCAGCTTGTAACATCCATTGCAATGAGTCCTGGTAATTGTTCACACATGGCATACAGGGTTGGAGCAAGATATTGCTCAGTATCTACCAAAATATGAGCATAATTTCTTTCTCTCTTGCCTTATACACTACACTCCAATAAGATTATAGCCCATAGATATTCAGTAGATGACATATTCAATAATTCATAGGCCCAAACACATGCAGCAGTATTTTCCATTAAAAGGTATACTTGTATTGTTCCCCCATTAATCAGTAATGCATTACAAACTGGTTTTTATAAATTTTAATGACAACATAGTTTAGTTGGAAAAAGATGACACTTACGATCAAAGACCTACAGCCTAACCCAAGCTACCAAACATTTATAATTGCAATCCTGTCATTTTTCAGGTTCCCTTGCTAGGATATGGGGATGGAACCTGATTGCAGACAAGTGCTATGGGATTTTGATAAAGAGAAAGCTAGATACATGTTTACAGCAGCCGGTCAAGGGCATCATACACTTTCCAGTTTATCGCTTTGACATTCCTCCCTCTAAGGCCACAGGGAATAAGGCAATGACATTTATGAGATACCAAGTTCACTGGAGATTGTCTTTGGGATTGAGTCAGGTCTCAAAGCAGAATTTAAACAAGTGTGTATCCCAGCAGTCCCAATCTGGTTATAGTCTTACCTGAACTTCTTTCGGCCACAGTGGGGATCTACCTGTCACCTTTCTATCCCACTCCTGGTGGCTATATTGGACACCAGAGTTCACTTCTAATTGGCTTATTCACTGACACACACACACACAGAAGGAAAGTCTACTTTTAATGAGGTTCAAGTTTCTTAGAGGTTTTTTTACTTTGTTCATTGAGGCAAAGAACAGCAATATAAAAAGGAAAAAAAAAAGTCTGTCAAGTACAAGGTCCTGTCCAATTCCTTCTTGGAAAGCATTTTACTATAGAAAGTCTCTAATTAACCTTCATTTAAACTATTCACTCGATTAAATAGACCTGTGCCCTTCCCTCTGACAAACTCACTAAACTAACATTCAGGGCATGATAAACTTACAAGCATCTTCCTAGCCCTCTACCCAATTATGGGCCCACTAGTTGGGCTGTACCTTTACCAAGAGTCAATTGTGTTTGTTCCTACACTGTTCATACCAGCTAAAGTCATCAAGGTAATTAAAACATTCAATGAACTATAGTGTAAACCACTGAAATACAAGTTTAAAAACAATGAAAGGTATTTTTCTATAAAAACCAAGTTGAATGTTATGAAAAGATGTTCTAAAAAGGACCACTATCAAAAATTGCTATTGAATTAGTATGAATGAAATGGGGGAATCATAAAAATTCAAATGGAATCTGGAAATAGGTAGCCTCATAAATATTTTTGAATTCTGGCTCTTTCTAAAGAAATGGAACCTGGAAACAGAAAATGAGAGATATAGTCTCATGGATGCAGGTTAGTCAAGAAAACAGATACAGAACTTCAGGCAATGGAGCTCCCCTCAAAGAAAGTCCTCATATTATGCTAAGGAAATCAGCAAATTAATATATACCTAAGTGTTTTACATTAAAATATTTAAGTGTGTATGTTTCATTTTTTATGATTCCTTCTCTAAATGACTTTTTCAATTAACCCACCACCCATCGTTCCTAATTGCTTCAGGTAAGAAGTCTGTTTCTATTTTTCTAAACTAACCACAATTTTACTTTCTTCTGTTACTCTGCTTCCCTGAAGGCAAACACCTCAGAATAGTATTTATTAAGAAATCTCCCTATAGCATGATGGAAAATCCTGGCAAGTAAAAAGATAGCAAGTCTTTGCATTTTAACAGTGAGTAGTGATAAGAAATCCTATCAACCTGCATGAATTAAGATTTCATTCTGGGGACGCCTGGGTGGCTCAGTTGGTTGGACGACTGCCTTCGGCTCAGGTCATGATCCCGGAGTCCCGGGATTGAGTCCCACATCGGGCTCCCAGCTCCATGGGGAGTCTGCTTCTCCCTCTGACCTTCTCCTTGCTCATGCTCTCTCTCACTGTCTCTCTCTCAAATAAATAAATAAAATCTTTAAAAAAAAAAAAAGATTTCATTCTGGCTTCAATTTACTTCTAACCCTGTTATCATCCCATGACATTTTGTACTACATGGAGGGAGAGGGTGGCTAAGTCATTGGTGCAGATGTAATTTATGGTAGTTTAAACTGAGTCAAGAAGTTAATAGCTTTGAAATAATGCATGCATCTCACACTGAGTTTAAGCAAGGTTTATTAAAAGATGGGTTACTTATGCCTTTCTGCCCTCCACATATCCTCTAAAAACAAGTTTACCAGGAATTAAGCAAAAGCTCTCATAGTGCTCTTAATATTTTCTGAATTGTGAGCTTTTTATAAAAACGACTTGTCAGAATGTAAATGGTTAAAAAAGATCCCACAGCTCACCTTCATCACTCTTCAGGTACATTATCAGCAAAAGGCACATTTCTCTTCACTCTAAAATTGTAGAAAATGACACTGTGGTGAAGCCTCTGGGACTCCTTACTGAACATGAATATTCAGCACCAAGAACAGAAGCTTCAGCACATCAAATTAAATGCAACCTTAAGAAGAGCTGATCATTTTTAAGTCATTTGCATCTCCCCCCCACCCAGATTTCCCTTCCCAACTGTGGAAGATGAATAGGCATCTCTACCCAATCAGCATGAATTTTACATACCTGAGTGAAGAGGCAAATGGTTGTCTTCAGTGGGGCTCCAGAGGGAGGAGCTTGGGCTGGTCACCTGAAACAGCCATGAAACAATCAAATAGTCAGTATTGCATGGGATAAAGTTATCCCTGACAAGCTTCACAGTACAGTTCATGTGCTATAAGAGTAAGTATGGGTTAGGAATTCTCAATTAGGATTGTTTATTTTGCAAGTATCAGAAATCCAACTGAAACTGGTTTAAACAACAGCAAGAATAGATTGTTAGGCTTAACCTGGAAGTTACAGAGGATGGACGGGTCTCAGGCAGGCACAGATGGTTGAGGGGTTCACACAGTGTTATCATGTCTCTCGCTCTTTCCCTTATCTCTGCTGTCCCAGGTAATCCTCACTATGTAAAGGTAGAGATAATGTATGTGGTCCTCAGAGCTACAAATTCAGCAAAAAGAGTGCTTCTGAATGTCTATGTCAGCCTCTTGATTGTGCATCCCTATCTGGGTTATATACCCATGTTTTTGGCAGGAAACTCAGGGGCAAATAATTAAGCACATTTTCAGGATTGCAGGGTATGGGGGAAAAAGACAGTTCCAAAAACAAAACAAAACAAAACATGAAAGAGAGGCAGCACAGATCAAAATAAAATAAAATAAAATAAAAAACAAATAAAATATAATAGCTAACATCTACAAATATACCTTAAAGGATCCAATAGAAGTTGTAGGCAGAGAAGATATAGGTGGGTTAATGAAAAGAATGCAAGTTTTGGAGCCAGAGTTCTGTCTTTGAAAACTGTTCCTACCACCTACTAGCAATGAGTCCCTAAGCTATTTCTCTAAGCAAATCTTCTCATCTGCAAAGCAAGTTCTAGTTTCCAGGATTATTGCAAGAATTAGATATTCTCTTTGTAAAGCACATAGCATGGAGCCAGTCACATAGTAGACGTTCAGTAAAAGGTATTTTTTATTACATGGATGAGGAAAAGAAGCCAAGATTAATTATAAATCTCAACCAAAAGGAAATAGAGAGTTGAAAAGATAAAAAAAAATAAAGTGTAGGGGCGCCTGGGTGGCTCAGTGGGGTGGGCCTCTGCCTTTGGCTCAGGTTGTGGTCTCAGGGTCCTGGGGTCCCCCGCATAGGGCTCTCTGCTCAGTGGGGAGCCTGCTTCCCCCTCGCCCTCTGCCTGCCTGTCTGTCTACTTGTGATCTCTCTCTGTCAAATAAATAAGTAAAATCTTTTAAAAAAATAATAAAAAAATAAAGTGTATTTTCTCTAACAGGGAGTAAATAAATAACCATATTTGCTTTGATCTATTTCAAATAAAAATGAGCATAAACTTAAAAAATATCAACAATTTAATATAAGTATCAATGTATTGTTATACGGTAAAGTAATATGGAGACTCATTTACAAACTGAGCATGTGCTCAGAGTGTGTAGATGCAATAAATATGCAGCAAATTTTTCAGTCTCACTATTCACATTGATATTTAATATTAATATTAATATTTAATACACACTGAATAATTAGCACAACTCAAAATGGGCTAAATGTGTTTCTAAAAACAGAAGTAGGGGAAGGCAGCAGCAAAGGCTTATGGATGAGCAGGGAATGGAAGGCTATTTAGAGTTTGAAATCTCATTTCTGACTCTCACACTAACCTCCTCTGTGACCTTGCCACCAGTCTATTAACTTCCCAATGCTTTCCTCATCTGCAAAAAAAAAAGGGGTAATGCTGGGCCCTAATCACCTCCAAAAGACAGTCTGTGTTTGAGAACATCACATGAAAAATAAGAAGTTTTATTTCAATCTTTAAATTTTACCTCACATCCCAGGACAATTTTATTAAATGAGCAATTAATTAACACATGCCTGGCTTTCTTATTAGTTGCACATTTAAGTGAATTGGGGTTTAATGTATATTTTAAGTAGGCATATTTTGTAGTTAATATGGGAATTCAAATCCAGAGGATCACAGAGCAATGGAACCAGAGGTAATCTTAAAGTTGAGCCAGCCCAACCTCTTCATTTTACAGAAGAGGAGAATGAGAACCAAATCCATATTTTCTAGGCCCAAAATTCTATTCTACCATTCCCCTGAAGTGAGAGATTTTTAAAGGTTTAAAAGCTTTTCTTTAAGGCAGGGTTAGGTCTCTCTATTACAAAGAGAGACAACCATAAATAAGAAAAAAGAAAGAAAGAAAGAAAGATGTATGAGGCAGGACTGAACACAAATGATCTAGGTTGGATCCTGAAACTGGTTGAAATGACGTCCTTGAGAAGGGAGACTTGGGAAAGCCATTAACCAAAGTGATGACTAGAAGAGCAGAGAGAGGAAAGAGAGCCTCAGAGAATTGTCACTGAATAATCTCCATGTTCACAAAGACAGCACATCAATATCTACAAAGAATCACATAAAAGTAAGTCAGAGAGAGAACTAAATACTAGAATTCAATGAAAATATTCATTTCACTAACCAATGTAAGGTTACTCAATTAGCAGTTGATAAGGAAAATGTTACATGAAATGTTATCACACCCTACAACAGTTTTGAGTAACTACCAACAAATTCTAAACAAAGAGATGATTATTAGTAGGCAATATGTGTCAAATGCTTGGAAAAATTAACAAACCAGTTGTGTTTAATTACAAAAATTTTCAAAATATCTTAAATAAACATCCTCTGTAGCCTTATCTTTATGGCCCTGAGAACAACCACTAAAAAGTGACTCAAGCAGGACTTTTGGAATACTGGAGTAAGGAACTCAACAGACCTTCTCAAAAAGCAATGATAAAATAAAATGAAATTGCAAAAAACTGACATTTCAGAATTTTTAAATGGACCAAAGGTATACAAGATATAGAGAAATGTTTATTCAAGAAGAAAAATCCTAAATTTGGGATAATAATTTTGGGAGTCCATGGTATTTTAGCCTGGAGCTGCTTCCAACCCCCTACCAACACCGTCAGTTTCCTAGCTCTACTGGGGTGAGGCAAGCTGTGAAAACCAGCAGTTTTATTGCCTGAAACGAATGTCTTAATTTGGAGGAAAGGTCAGAAAAAGCCCATGCTCCTGGGTAACGTTAGAGAGAGTAGTCATATTGATGTTAAGAGAATGGGGAAGGGCTAGGTCACAGCTGGCCTAAGGTGATTGAAAGGTCCCCCAATAATGGGTCCATGATTAAAGGAGCAAGACTGATACAAAGCAAAGGCCAAGCAAAGCCTTATTCCACACCAAGCATCAAGAATCAAACCAACCGGCTGGCACCGCGCCTCTTACAGAGAGGGCGACCCCTCTCTGCTTTACAGACTAGCTTTTAAGGGCAAAGGCCATGTGGTTGGGCCTGGCCATGCACAGGTAGCCAATGAGATTGTAACACACAGAGAAAGCTGCACAGTCATGCTAGGTCACATATAAGTGACCAATTGAATTACAATTTACCCTATAGTAGACATTTGAACTAGTCTATCACCTTGGTCAGAATGGGCACCCAAAAGGCACCCAGAGGGCAGGACCCATACTCCTTGGTAGCTAAGGAGACAGTATGCACCTCCACTGATTGGATATCTCCACCTGTCCTGACCCACCCTTGTATTTGGGCTTTGTTACTGGGACTGGTTTCCCAGGCTTGCTTTTAAGTAAGTCCCTGGGGGTGGGGGGCAGGATCAGTTTAAGTTTTACTGCATAAACAACAAAATCACTGTTTAACCCAAGATGGAATCCCCCTGGCTAAATAGGCCCTTACAGTGATGATGGTTGGATCCATCAACAAACTGGAAGACTAGCTAGAAATCTAATAAGGAGATCCAGAGAATGAGACATATATATGAGGCCTTGATAAGAGATTACATATCCTTTTGGTAGACTGAGAGGCTGCACTAGTACAAGGTGAGAGTAGGGAGCAATTTGCATAACCCCTAAAGATCATGAAGTCATTCACCTAGGTAAAAAAGAAAGAAGAGGGCGAAGAGCAAGTAAAGTCAGGGAAGACTTTTAAACTGATGGAAAACTGAATGTATTCCCCCAAATCACATGTATATCCACTGGCAAAGGGTGGAAGTGTTATTGGCTTATGGTCTTAAAACACTGAAGGAAATCAAAATATGTCACACCAAAATATGCTACTTTAGCACAAGGACTATTTTGAGCTGAAGGCATTTGAGAAACCAGTATAAGAAAAGTTCCCTGCCTTCTCCCTATTTGCCTAAAAGCAGGACATAAATTTTCAAGGGTGTTCCTCCTCCCCTTTCCACCAGGAAGGACAAAAGCTAATCACTGTTTGACTTATTTCACTTAGCATAATCTCCTACAGTCCCATCCATGTTGATGCAAAAGTTGGGTATTCATCCTTTCTGATGGCTGAGTAATATGGAGGAGATCATGCCAAGTGAAATGAGTCAAATAGAGAAAGTCAATTATCAGTTCACTTATTTGTGGGACACAAGGAATAGCATGGAGGATGTTAGGAGAAGGGAAAAATGAAGGGGGAGAAATTGGAGTGGGAGACAATCCATGAGACAACTATGGACTCCAGGAAAAAAAAAAACTGAAGGTTTTAGAAGGGAGGGGGTTAGGGGAGAGGGGTGAGCCTTGTGACAGGTATTAAGGATGGAACGGATTGCATGGAGCACTGGGTATTATATGCAAATGATGAATCATGGAACACTACATCAAAAACTAATGATGTACTGCATGGTGACTAACATAACACAGTAAAAAAAAATGAAAAAAAAGTATTCACTGAAGATAACTATAGATCATACCAGCCTGGTAGCCTTTATTATCTACCAGTAATTTTTCATCTATTTTACCTTCCCATAGTTTGCTGGTCTCAGAAGCCTAAAATGGCTTTCCTTTGTCCTGTCATTTCTTTACAAATTTATTGTTCCTTGTTGAATGTACTATATAAACCTGAATTCTAAGCCACCTCTTTGACTTACTCTTGCCTGAGTTCCTCATATATATGCAGGTTAATAAACTCTGTTTCTTTCTGTCTTGCTATTCTGTTTTTTATTACAGAAACCCAGCCAAGAGCCTAAGATGAACAGAGGAAAACTTTTTCTTCCTCCCCTAAAAACACAACCTCTGACCAATTATTGGCAGAACACCAAGTCATGCCAACTCAAGGATAACCTCTAGGGATCCAGATTTTAAAATAAAAACAAGAATTTAGAAAACAAAAACAAAAACAGAGGAGACATCAGTGGCTACACATCAAAGGAGAGGTAGACTTCACAGAACTAGTCCAAGCAACCTATTCGGCAAAGAAACAAAATAGTGGCGGGGGCGGGGGGGAGGGACTGAAGAGAATAAATCAAAACCCAGAATTTCTACAACAAATTTTCTACAAAAAAATGCAATTATTTTTCAACAATAAAAAATGAGGTATAAAAAATAGGAAAGTTTGAGTCCTACTGGGGAAAGAAAAAATCAGAAAATTGGAACTGTTTCTGAGGTTCCCAGATAGTGGACTTGGCAGAAAAAGACTATAAAACAACTATCATAAATATGTTCAAAATACTAAAAGAACCATGCTTAAAGAATTAAAGGAAATTATAATGACAATTATATACTAAATAGAGAATTTCAAAAGAAAATTTTTAATTGGAAATTCTGGAGTTAAAATGTACAATAACTGACTCAATGACTAAATCTGACTCTGGAAAAGAGAAAAATAGTATTTTTTTATTTTTTTATTTTTTTTATTTTATTTATTTATTTATTTATTTATTATTTTTTTATTTTATTTTTTATTTTATTTTATTTATTTATTTTTTATTAATTTTTCCATATAATTTATTCCATGAGCCAATATTACCAAGGCCAAACAGAGGCACAACCAAAAAAGTTGCAGACCAATATCCCTTATGAACAAAGATGTAAAAATTCCTCCACAAAATACTAGTAAGCCAAATTTGGTAATGATGATGAAGATAATGATTATATACCATGACCAAGTGAGATTCACCCCAGAAATGTAAAGTTGGTTTAACATTTCAAGATCAATTAATGTAACATGTTTATTAAACTAAAGGACCAAAAATCACATGGTCATATTAATAAACATAGAAAAGGCATCTGACAAAGATTCAACATACTCATTATTTATAGTCTCAAGAAGAGAAACTTCTTCAACTTGATAGAGTATTTAAGAAAATCTATAGCCAACATCAAACTAGATTTTGCTTTCTCCCTAAGTCTCGGAACAAAACAAGACTCTCACTGCCTGCTCTGTTGTCATCACTTCTATGCAGCATTATACTGGAGGTTCTGGCCAGTGCAATAAAGCAAATAATAATTGTTATTATTATATTCATAATAATAGAAAAAGAAAAAGAAGAAATAAAGCTGTAAAGTTTTTTTCACCTACAGATAATAAAATTTTGTAGAAAATCCTAAGCAACCTACAAAAATACTGCTAGAACAAGTAAAATCAGCAAGTTCACAGAATATAAGAATAATATTTAATAATTCATTGTATTTTATACACTAATAATGAGCAATCAGAAAAGTAAATAAGAAAGAAATTTCATCCATAATAGCATCAAAAAAGAATAAAATACTTGGGAATAAACTTAACAAAAGAAGTGCAAGTCTAGTTTACTGAAAGCTACAAAACATAACTAAGAAAAATTATCTAAATAAACAGAGGGGGCACTTGGGTGGCTCAGTCAATTAAGTGTCTGCCTTCAGGTCAGGTCATGATCCCAGGGTCCTGGGATGGAGTTCCATATCAGGCTACCTGCTCAGCAGGGAGTCTGCCTCTCCCCCTCCCTCTGTTTCTCCCTACTACCCCCGCTCATGCTCACTTGCTCTCACTCTCTCTCTCAAATAAATAAATAAAAATCTTTAAAAAAAAATAAAGTTTATAAGTAAATGGAGGGACAATCTATATTAATGGATTAAAAGGTTCAATAGTGTTAAGATGGTAATTTTTCCTAAACTTACCTTTAGGGTTTTGTTTTTTAAGATTATTTTTTTTTAGAGAGAGAGAAAGTGGGGGGTGTGGGAATGGCAGAGGGAGAGGAAGAGAGAATCTTTAAGCAGGGAGCCTCTTGCCAGTTTCCACCTCAGGACCCCGAGATCATGACCTGAGCAAAATCAGAGTCGGATGCTCAACCAATTGAGTCACCCTTATCTTTAGGCGGTCTCCCTTATCTTTAGGTTCAATATAATCTCTATCATTTCAGTAGGATTTTTTGCAGAATTTAACAGGTTAACCCTAAAAATTTATATGGATAAACAAAGGACAAGACAATTTGAAAAATTTGACAATTTGAAAAAAAAAAAGAAAGAAAGTGGGAGAACTTATTGTAATTTTGAAGCATACAATAAAACTGCAGCAATATGGTACAGGCATAAATGGAGACATACAGATCAGTGGAACAGAACTGAGAGTCCAGAGACAAATCCTTATCTTATGGTTTTCAATAAAGGTGTAAAGAATGGGAAGTGATACTAGTGGGACAATTTGATACCAATAAGTAAAATGATGAGTTGAGATCCTTTCTCTACAGCACACACAAAGATTAATTCAAAGTGGATTAGAGGGGCTCTTGGGTGGTCCAGTCATTAAGCGTCTGCCTTCGGCTCAGGTCATCATCCCAGGGTCCTGGGATGGAGCTCCACCTCAGGCTCTCTGCTCAGCAGGAAGCCTGCTTCTCCTCTCCCACTCCCTCTGCTTGTGTTCCCTCTCTCACTGTCTCTCTATCAAATAAATAAATAAAATCTTTTTAAAAATATTTAAAAAAACAAAGTGGATTAGAGATGTAAACATAAGACTTAATCATGATCTAAGGGTCATGAGACTGAGCTCCACATGCGGCTCCACACTGAGCATGGAGCCTGCTGGGATTCTCTCTCTCCCTGTCCCTCTGCCCCTCCTTGTGCACATGTACTCTCCCTCTCTCTCTCAAAAATTGATTAAAAATATAAGACCTAAAATTATAAAACTTGAATTAAAAAAGCATAGGGAAGGTCATTGTGACATCAGTTTCAGGCAAGTGTTCTTAAATACAACACCAAAGCATGTTTGGGTTAATTTAGTTTCATCAAAATGTAAAATTTCTATGCCTCAAAAGACTCCATTAAAAAAAAAAAAAAATTAAGGCACCAATTGGGAGAAAATATTCATGTATCTGATGAACCTCTTGTATCTAAAAGAGAAAAAAGAAAAATTTACAATTCAAAATTACAAATGCAAACAACCAATTTAAAAATGAGCAAAAGATCTGAATAGATATTTCACTAGACATACAAATAGCTAAGAATCACATGAAAATGTGTTCAATGTTATTAGTCATTAGGGGAATGCGAATTAAAAACATAATAGAGATACCACTCTAGACCCACTAAAATGAGTATATTCCAAAGCAGACAATCACAAGCATTGGCAAATAAGTGGAGAAACTTAAATTTTCATGCATTGCTGGTGAGAATATAAAATGGTACAGACACTTTGTAAAACAATTTGGCAGTTTCATAAAATGTTAAACAGTAAGCTTACTATATGACCCAATAAGTTTACTCCTATCTAAGAGAAAAAAAAAATATCTGCATAAAGACATACACAAATGTTCATGGTAGTATTATTAACAATAGTCAAAAATAGAAAAAAATGCCTACCAACTAGAGAATGGTTGAAGAAAGTGTACAATATCCACTCGATGGAGTTCTACTCTGAAATAAAAAGAAATGAACTACTGGTCCATGCTACATCATGCTCAAAAACATTATACAAAAGATGCAAAAGATCATGTACTGTATAAGCCAATTTATATGAAATGTCCAGAACATGATAATTGTAGAAATAGCAGAGCAAGTATCACCTGATGCTGGAAATCGGAGCAGAAATTAACTGTCAACAGGTACAAGGGATCTTTTTGAGTTGATAGAGATGTTCTAAAACAGGATTATAGTGATAATGGCACAACTCTATAATTTGACTAAAATCATTAAATTTTATATTTAAACAGTGAATATTATAATGTGTAAATTTTACTTTAATAAAGCTACTAAAGTAAATGAGTGAATAGATAAGATGATATATGATAGATGATAGATAGATAGATAATATATAAAAGTTAAGTGACTAGAAATATAATTCATGCCAGTTGCAAATAAAATGAATTGAAATTACATATACGAATGTAAAACAACTTCTACCATTTCTCGATATCCCTTACAGTAGGGAATGGTTCAATCAGTCCTCTGTTAAGTTCAAATCATGATTTGGGAGGAAATTTGGGACCTGAACTGAATAAAGGAGACAAGTGAGCAAGAGGTTTTCAAGAACTAAAAACTAAGTCACAACATATGACACAAGATCAAGATCAAATGTAGGTCACTGAACTCTAAATCTCATATCACTCCACATAAGTAATATGCAAAGCATATGATAAATGGATAGAACCATGAATGTGGATATCTCTGAGCCCTAATATTAGCATCAAAAAGAATCTGAGCAAATGACTGAAACTCTCATAAGAAATGTCAGAAAATGTAAATATTCACATTTTGCATCTTTCTCTTTGTCCTAGCCAAAAAATTGATTGACTCAGGTTTTTTAAAATCATCGTTTTCCCAGATAAAGTACTACAGAAATCCTTTTCCTACATTTGCAATAACTTCTTACCTCAGAATGACAAATTAAGAGGTTTTTCTTTTTTCTAAGGACTGAATAAAACTGAAGAAAGCATTTTTCTCATATACCTTACATACATTCATAGAAAATAAGGAAGTTCCTATTTGTTGATTATTTATTGATACTAGAGTTACAACCACAAATCTTAAACTATAATTACATTTAAGGCACTGGGGAGTCTAGATAGTTTGGACGCTGAAATTTAATTGTCAGTGTGGCAGATAAGAGTGTCAACAAGACCAAAAATCTCTGAAAAGCATCAGAGGCCAGTGGAAACTGCTTCCTTATTAGTAACTCCAGTTGCACATGGGATGTGGGTTGTTATGGAAATTAGAGTAAAGATGACAGTAATTTGGAGACTGGGAAATATTGCCATAATGGGCAAGAACTCATCTATACACTCTGTATAAAACCTTCCTTCTTTGAGTTGTGCCTAAAACCAGCCTGATCTTCTGTTTTATCAAGTTCAAAATAAGTCTTGCGTGATTCTGAAAGCCAGTCTGATCTCTGTTTTTGCCTTTGTTTATCAAGGATTCTTATGGAGGCTCAGTTACAGGGGAGGGGTAGTATCATGGTATATAGCAACAAATGGACCTTATTTAACAGGTCTGAGAGATTACAAGATCTTTAACACTAGAGTTTGATTCCTGATTCTTTTGTAAAGAAAAGATGGCATCATCCTGTTTTTCAGAATTAAACTAAAAAGCAGTAAGAAATTTTAAAAGAGAAATTCTCAGTCACATTCAATTTAAGATGGGAACAGGGCTGTCAGCACAGACTAAACTTTTAAAATAGCTCTGCATAAGGAATAAAAGCAGCTTTCCTGGTGTACAATTCTATATATCGAAGGTACAGAGCTCAAACCTGCATCAGCAGCCAGGAGTAGGGAGTCAGTGTCCGTAGGGCATCTCTAATAAAGACCTCATATTTCTCAATGAGAGTATCTCCCCTTTTTACAAAGAAAGGCAAACCTCTTTGTTCACTCTTCTAGATAATATCAAGTTCATATTTTCATGAGCATTCAGAAATAATTGAATTATTTTCTCACTATAGTAGATTACAGGCTGGTATTTTCATTTATTTAATTTTTAGTTGTTGACATTGATATTACCACCGCTTTTCAGAGTCATTTTTTCTCAAGTCATGAAGCCAGCCATCATTAAGAAGACAATAAGGTTTCTGCATTTATTTCGATCTTTTTCAACAGCACCTTGAATAATAATATTCTAATGCAAAGTGTTTTAAGGTCAACAGACTTAAGTACAAGTATAGACTTTGTCACTAATCAGTTATGAACACTGCAGCAATTTCCTTAGTCTCTCTGATCCTCTGGAGGATAGTGATGATAATGCCTATCTAGAGGTCTAGAGAGATGATTTTTAAAAATAGCATATACAGGGGCACCTGGGTGGCTCAGTGGTTTAAGCCTCTGCCTTCAGCTCAGGTCATGGTCTCAGGGTCCTGGGATTGAGCCCCGCATCGGGCCCTCCGCTCGGCGGGGAGCCTGCTTCCCCCCCTCTCTCTGCCTACTTGTGACCTCTCTCTCTCTCTCTCTATCAAATAAATAAATAATCTTTTAAAAAAAATAGCATATATAAACTGTTTATGATAGAGCCTGACTGAGAAGATACATTCAGGAAGACAAATAGAGGGATATTTTCAAAATCAAAGCTGAATTTTGATCTTAAGAATTGCCTGGTTCCCGCAATTCTAATTCGTGTGTTCTGGAAAACTTAAAATAGTAGAAAAATTGCATTAAATTAAGAATTTTCCAGTTCTTAATGTCTCTTCTACAGATAGGGGTGAGATCACTATTGTCAAGGAGACAACCCAATCTACCACCTGTTTCTGCAAATAAAATCTTATTAGAACACAACACATTCAGTCATTTTCATACTATGACTGCTTTTGCACTGCGAAGGCAGAGTTAAGTGTGACAGAAATTTATGGGTTGTAAAGCCAAAAATCTTTATTATCTAGGCCTTTACAGAAAAAAGTTTATCTACTCCTCTTGAGAGTAGAGAGCATTATATAAGCACATATAGAAAAATCAGAATCAAAACCCATTTAGTCTTGCAGGTAATGTCAAGCATAAGCACTCAAATTTAACCAAGGAAGAGAAGAAATTATGAGTAAGGAAAAAAAACAAGTTAATCAATAAACTGTGGTTACTAACTTTCCAGTCTCTGACAAAAATTCCAAAAGAATATGTCATGGATATGGTCCAGTGGAATTTCTTATAAAGTCTACATTTTGGGTTTTCTTAATTATTATTATTTAAAATCAATTAATTAACATGTTAATTAGCATAATGTTATTATTAGTTTCAGAGGTAGAGGTCAGTGATTTATCAGTTGCATATGAGACCCAGTGCTCATTACATCAAGTGCTCGTTACATCACGTGCCCTCTTTAATAGCCTTCACCCAGTTACCCCATCCCCCCTACCTCCCCTCCAGCAGCCCTCAGTTTGTTTCCTATAGTTAAGAGTCTCTTATCTACCTCTCTCTAATTTCATCTTATTTTATTTTTCTCTCCCTTCCCTTACATTCATCTTTGGTATCATATGGCATTTGTCTTTCTCTAACTGACTTATTTCACTCAGCCTCATACCTTCTAGTTCCAACCAGGTGGATGTAAATGGTAAAATTTCATCCTTTTTGGTGACTGACATTCCACCATATAGATAGATAGATAGATATAGATATGGATGATATTGATAGAGATAGAGATAGAGATAGATATGCACCACATCTTCTTTATCCATTCATCTGTTGATGGACATAGTTTTCCATAGTTTGGCTATTGTGGACATTGCTGCTATAAACATTAGGATGCAGGTGCCCTTCAAATCGCTCTATTTGTATCCTTTGGATAAATACCTAGTAGTGCAATTTCTGGGTTGTAAGGTAGCTCTATTTTATTTTTACATTTTTTTTAAGAGAATGAAAGAGAGAGAGCAGGAGAGGAGAGAGGTCAGTGGGAGAAGCAGACTCCCGCCAAGCAGGGAGCCCAATGTGGAACTTGATCCCAGGACTCTGGGATCATGACCCAAGCCAAAGGCAGTTGATCAACCAACAGAGCCACCAGGCACCCTACTTCTAAGTTTTTGAGGAACCTCCATACTGTTTTCTAGAATGGCTGTACCTGCTTACATTCCCACCAACAGTGTAAGAGGGTTCCCCTTTCTTTGCATCCTTGCCAACATCTGTGGTTTCCTAACTAGTTAATTTTAGCCATTTCAACTAGTATAAGGGGGTATCTCTTTGTGGTTTTGATTTGTATTTGTATTTCCCTGATGCTAAGTGATGTTGAGAATTTTTTCATATGTCTGTTGGCCATTTGTAGGTCTTCTTTGCAGAAATTTCTGTTCATGTCTTCTGACCATTCCTTGACTGTAAAGAAAAGATTTTGGGTTTTGGGTGTTGAGTTCAATAAGTTCTTTGTGGATTTTGGATACTGGTCCTTTATCTGATAAAACATTTGCAAATATCTTCTCAGATTCTGTAGGTTGTTTTTAGTTTTGTCAGCTGTTTCCTTTGCTATGCAAAATCTTTTTATCTTGATGAAGTCTAAATAGTTCATTTTTGGTTTTGTTTCCCTTGCCTTTGAAGATGTGTCTAGCAAGAAGTTGCTGGGGCTGAGGTCAAAGAGGTTGCAGCCTGTGTTCTTTTCTAGGATTTTGATGGATTCCTATCTCACATTGAAGTCTTTTATCCATTTTGAGTCTATTTTTGTGTATGGTGTAAGAAAGTAGTCCAGTTTCATTCTTCTGCATGTGGCTGCCTGATTTTCCCAATACCATTTGTTGAAGAGACTTTTTTCCATTGGACATTCTTTCCTACTTTGTCAGGGATTAGTTAATCATAGAGTTGAAGATCAATTTCTAGGTTCTCTAGGTTCTCTATTCTGTTCCATTGATCTGTGTGTCTGTTTTTGTTCCAGTACCTTACTGTCTTGATGATCACAGTTTTGAAGTCAGCCATTGTGATGTCCCCATCTTTGATTTTCTTTTTGCAACATTCCCCTGACTATTCGGAGGCTTTTCTGGTTCCATACAAATTTTAGGATTGTTTGTTTCAGCTTTGTGAAAAATGTTGATGGTATTTTGGTAGGGATTGAATTGAATGTGTAGACTGCTCTGGGTATCATACATATTTTAACAATATTTGTTCTTCCAATCCATGAGCATGGAATGTTTTTCTATTTCTTTGTTTCTTCCTCCATTTCTTTCAGAATACAGATCCATTACTTCTTTGGTTAGATTTATTCCTACATACCTTATGGATTTTGGTGCAATTGTAAATGGGATCATTTCCTTGATTTCTCTTTCTTTTGACTCATTGTTAGTGTATAGAAATGCAACTGACTTCTGTGCATTGATTTTATATCCTGCCACTTTGCTGAATTCCTATTATGAGGTCTAGCAATTTGGGGGTAGAATCTTTTGAGTTTTCAACATGGAGTGTCATGTTATCTATGAAGAGTGAGAATTTGACTTCTCCTTTGCTGATTAGGATATCTTTTATTTCTTTTTGTTGTCTGATTGCTGAGGCTAGGACTTGTAGTACTATGTTGAAGAACAGTGATGAGAGTGGATATCCCTGTTGTGTTCTGGACTTTAGGGGAAAGTTCTCAGCTTTTCCTCATTGAGGATGATATTCACTGTGGGTTTTTCATATATGGCTTTTATGATATTGAGACATGCTCCCTCTATCCCTACACTGCAGAGAGTTTTAATCAAGCAAGGATGCTGTATTTTGTCAAATGCCTTTTCTGCATTATCAAAAGGATCATATGGTTCTTATTTCTTTTGTTAATGTGGTGTATCACATTGACTGATTTGCAATTGCTCAACCACCCTGGTAGCCCAGGAATAAATCCCACTTGATCATGATGAATAACCCTTTTAATGTACTGTTGGATTTGATTAGCTAGTATCCTGGTGAGAATTTTTCCATTCATGTCCATCAGGAATATTGGCTTGTCCTTCTTCTTTTTAGTGGAGTGGTTGTCTGGTTTTGAAACAAAGTTATGCTGGCCTCACAGAATGAGTTTGGAAGTTCTCCTTCCATTTTTATTTTGTGGAACCACTTCAGAGGAATAGGTATTAATTCTTCTTTAAATGTTTGATAGAATTACCCTGGGAAGCCATCCAATCCTGGACTATTATTTGTTTGGAGATTTTTGATTACTACTTCAATTTCTTTGCTGGTTATGGGTCTGTTCAAATTTTCTATTTCTTACTGTTTTGGTTTGGCCATTTACATATTTTTAGGAATGCATCCATTTCTTTCAGATTGCCTAATTTGTTGGCATATAGTTTCTCATAATATGTCCTTATAATTGTATTTCTTTGGTGCTTGTTGTGATCTCTCCTCTTTTGTTTATGACTTTATTTATTTGTGTCTTTTCTCTTTTCTTTCTGATAAGTCTGGCTAGGGGTTTATAGATTTTATAATTCTTTAAAAAAAAAAAAAAACACCTCCTAGTTTTGTTGATCTGTTCTACTGAGGGTTTTTTTTTTTTTTAATTTCTAAAAAAGTCCACATTTTGATATGGGGTGGTGGGCTGAAACTAAAATAAAGCTTCTTAACATATTTGCCAACTGAAATTGTCAACACACAGGTAATCTGCCAAAAACAAGTTTGTTCCCAAATAGAGTTACTACTTGAAGGACAACTTGGTACCAAAATATCAGAAATGTTATGTCACAAGCATTAAGACTCCCGGGTGGTTTTAAAATTTAAACAAGACTGTTCAAGTGACAGAAACTCATGGAAGATGATAGTCTACCAGCCTTTCTCAACCAGGATTCAGTCCATAAAAGCATTAAGCCCTAATGACCCAAGACATTCATCACATATCATGAATTAATTCATCTCCTGTGCATCTAGAAGGTACTAAAATACTATCCTTAGGAGAGCTGAAAAATGAGTAGCTCAATCATTTCCTATATACCTTAATTTTCTCAAAGAACCCTAGTAGACAAAAGCTGTTAGATAAAGGACTGAGCGACTATGACTTAGTCACATTTTGTTGACAAGACCTATAAAAGCCCAACTCTCTGGGGCACCTGGGTGGCTCAGTGGATTAAGCCGCTGCCTTCGGCTCGGGTCATGGTCTCAGGGTCCTGGGATCGAGTCCCGTATCGGGCTCTCTGCTCAGCGGGGAGCCTGCTTCCCTCTCTCTCTCTCTTTGCCTGCCTCTCTGTCTACTTGTGATCTCTCTCTGCCAAATAAATAAAAAATTTTAAAAAAAATAAATAAATAAATAAAAGCCCAACTCTGTCCTGAGCTTTGAACATCAAGAAATATCTATGGGGTAATTAGAGACAAACAAACTAGGTTAAGAAATTATAAAGAAACCATAGGATTATCATAGCTCTGGTGACAGACACCTACTAATTGTGAGGTTTTAGGAAATAAAATGCAATAATGCTTAGCACTTAGCTCAGGAAAGGATAATGGCTATTAATTTTTAATGATTATAACTATTACATCCAATTCTCAAAATTTTCTAGCAGAAAAAAACACCTATTTTAAATTCACCATATCATTATGGCCAACCAGTGACCAGAATGAGCAGACACTGAGTGAGCAGAATGTCCAGAAGATGGAAATTGGCTTGAAAATGGAGAAAAGGCTTGGAAATATCTTTTAGATTTTCAAGTAAGTTACAGTTAAATAATTCAATGATTTAAACAATTATTCTTACATCCTCTATTGAAAAATAATGCAATTGCTTAATGCCTGAATTTTTTTTCAAGTTTTTATTTAAATTCCAGTCAGTTAACACACAGTGTAATATTAGTTTTACACATAGAATTTAGTGATTCATCACTTACATAAAACACCCAGTGCTCATCACAAGTCCCTCCTTAATACCCATCACCCATTTAACCTATCCTCCCACCCATCTCCCCTCCAATTTCTTCATCATAGTTAGGAGTCTGTTTCCTCATTTGCCTCTCATCTTTCTCCTATGTTTATCTGCCTTGTTTCTTAAATTCCACATATGAATGAAATCATATGGTATTTGTCTCCCTGACTGACTTGTATCACTTAGCAAAATTCTCTCTAACTCCATCCACGTCATTGCAAATGGCAAGATTTCATTCTTTTTCGTAATGTCTGGATTTTTAAAATAATGGTTCGAATGTTAACAAATACCACAGCTTGGGGCGCCTGGGTGGCTCAGTGGGTTAAGCCGCTGCCTTCGGCTCAGGTCATGATCCCAGGTCCTGGGTTCAAGCCCCACATTGGGCTTTCTGCTCAGCAGGGAGCCTGCTTCCTCCTCTCTCTCTGCCTGCCTCTCTGCCTACTTGTGATTTCTCTCTGTCAAATAAATAAATAAAATCTTTAAAAAACGAAAAACAAAAAACAAATACCACAGCTTACAAACTTCATTCAGAAAGTTAGAAGAGTTTTCATCCTTCAAGAAAATGTCAATAGTAATTAGGGAAATGTAAATAGAATAACAAGAAGATAACACTTTTCACATATTAACTGGTAAAATATAGATAGATGATAGATAGATAATAAAAACCCATATTTGCCAGTGGCATGAAGAGAAATACTCTCACACTGATAGATGTATAAATTGGTACAACCCGGGCGCCTGGGTGGCTCAGTGGGTTAGGCCGCTGCCTTCGGCTCAGGTCATGATCTCAGGGTCCTGGGATCGAGTCCCGCATTGGGCTCTCTGCTTGGCGGGGAGCCTGCTTCCCTCACTCTCTCTCTCTCTCTCTCTCTGCCTGCCTCTCTGCCTGCTTGTGATCTCTCTCTGTCAAGTAAATAAATAAAATCTTTAAAAAGAAAAAAAAGAAAAAAAAATAAATTGGTACAACCCTTTTAGAGGGTAATTTGGCATCTATTTTATGTGCATATCTTTTTACTCAGTGATTCTACTTCTACGAATCCATGCTACAAAACCCTGACATGTTCAAAACAACATGTTCAAAGATATTATTGCCTTCTTTTTAGCAACTAAACACAAATAAAATTTTTATCAACACACACTAATTATGGTTATAATATATTATAGATGAAATACAAACATTTAAATCATGAAATTATTTCTATATGCTGACTTGCAAAGTGGCTCCAGGTATACAATTGTAAAGGGGGGGGAATTCCAGAAAATGATTTTGTTTGTTCTATGATTTTGTTTATGCAAATATTATTCATACCAATAGGGTGCATTTGTGCATACACATACACACATGATTCCAAATGCAAAGAGAAATATAAAGAAAGATATATATATCAAAGAAATGATAGGGGTTCTCCCTGGGAAAAGAGAAGAAATTGAGAGAAAATGAACAAGAAGGAAATTACAGTTTTATACCCTACTTAATAATTAGTTTTAAATAATTTTTTCCTAAGTCATCTAGTAGTTTATATTTTTATCCATACATTCAAACATTCATTTAAGACTTCAGCAACATGAGTTCTTCCTCCGTCCATTCTTATAGACCCCTTTCCCCTACGTCTGTCTTGTTACAACAGTTTTAGGAGTCCTGAAGTATTCAGTACTTAGGAGAGAAGTTACTTGGAAAAGTGTTCCAGAAAGGAAGCCATCAGAGTCTCAGTATCTGCTTTTTTTTTTTTCTTCCAATTTTTATTTAAATTCTAGATAGTTAGGGGCACCTGGATGGTTCAGTGGGTTAAACCTCTGCCTTCGGCTCAGGTAATGATCTCCAGGTCCTGGGATCGAGCCCCACATCGGGCTCTCTGCTCAGTAGAGCAGGCTCTCTGCCTGCCTCTCCACCTACTTGAGATTGAAATAAATAATATCTTTAAAAAAAAAACAAAAAAACAAAAAAAAACCTCTGCCTTCAGCTCAGGTCATGATCTCAGGATCCTGGGATCAAGCCCCACATCAGGTAGCCCACTCAGTGGTGAGTCTGCTTCTCCCTCTTCTCTCCCCACCCCATACTTGCACTCATTCTCTCTCTCAAATAAATAAAATCTTTAAAAATAAATAAATAAATAAATTTTAGCTACTTAACATACAATGCAATATCAGATTCAGTGCCTTATCACTTATATACAACACCTAGTCCTCATCATAATGAGTGTGCCTTCCTTAATACCCATCACCTAATTAGCCCTTAAATTATGTAAAAATCTCCATCACACATACATTACTTTTGTGATTACGGGTATTTTGAATCATTACCAGTAGATTTGATATCTTTCTCATTTTGTTCAGATACAGCCCTAGAAGTATGACCTAATAAAGACTGCTTCCATCAATATAAATTAACCACACAGAAAAATTACTGCCAACTTTTAAAAATAAAGGAAAGAGAGGAGGAACAAGATGGTGGAGGAGTAGGAGACCTAAAATTTCATTAGGTCCCAGGAATTCAGCTAGATAGTTATCAAACCACCTGAACACCTACAAACTCAACAGGAGATCAAGGAAAAGAATAGCAACAATTCTAGGAACAGAAAGGCAATCACTTTCTGGAAGGTAGGATTTACAGAGAAGTGAATCCAAAGGGATATACAGGAAGATAGACCACATGGGAGGAGCCGGCTTCCAGCAAGTAAGAGAGCAGTGGAGCACAAAATCAGAACTTTTAAAAGTCTGCTCCACTGAGGGACATTGCTCCAGAGGCTAAGTTGAGGGGATCCCTTGCTGGGACAGTGTGGTCTCAGGACCCTTGGGGTAACAGAAAGACTCAAGGGTGCCTGAGTATGGCAGACCTCCCAGATGTCTGAGCAGGGAGGCTGGTTGCCAAGGAGGGAGCTCTCAGCTCAGGGTTACCTTAAACCATGATCTGAGGCACAGTCAGGCCATTACTCTTTGAGCAGGGACCCCAGGAGTGGCAGATATGGGGAGACTCGCCTTCTTACACAGGGTGGGGAGTGGTACAGGAGCACATTACAGGAATCTGCTGGGTTTAGAGACTCCAGATGGAGCCATGCACCAGAAATAAAAATGCTTGGTCACAGGCCAGGTGAGCTTGGAGTGCAGCCAGAGACCAGGGAGATGGGGGTGATTGATTTCTTTTCTCTGAGGGTGCACAAAGGAGTGGAGACCCTGAGCTCTTGTCTCCTCTGGCCAGAGATTGGGAGGCCACCATTTTCATTCTCTCCCTCCAAAGCTGTACAGAAAGCTTTTGAGGAACAAAAGCTACTGAAAACAAATCTAAGCAGATTCTTAGCCTGGCCCCTGGCAAGAGCAGTGCAATTCCACCTCAGGCAAAGACATTTGAGAATCACTGGAACAGGCCCTTTCCCCAGAAGATCAACAAGAACATCCAGCCAAGACCAAGTTTACTGATCAATGAGAACTGCTGAACACCAGTACTAGGGTCATACAGCACATAGAATTCATGGCTTTTATTTCCCATGATTCTTTAGTCTTACAAAGTTAATTTTTTAAATTTTTGTTATTATTTCTTTTTCTATTTTTCTTTCCTATTTTCCTTTCTTTCCTACTTATCTCATCAATAACTTTTTTAAGATCTTTGTTAATTTTCACTCTTATACTTATATTCTATCCCTTCACTGTATTTAACCTTATTTTTTGTATACATATAATTTTTTCTTTCTTTAAAATTTGGGATACAGTTTCTTCTAACAGACCAAAATATACTCTAAATCTAGTGTATGGCTTTGTTCTAGTCTCTAGCCTGATCGCATTCTCTTTCTCTCTCTTTCTCTCTTTTTTTTTTAACCAACTTCTTATCAATTCCTTTTTAAATATCTTTTTTTAATTTTTTAAATTTTCATCTTTAAAGTCATATCACAACCCTTCATTGTGTGTGTGTGTGTGTGTGTTTGTGTGTGTGTATGGTAAACATGATGAAGGGATATAAAATTTCTTTCTTTCCTTAAAATATTGGGAGGAAGTTTCTTCTAACAGAACAAAATATACCCAAAATCAAGTGTGTTACTCTGTTCTATTCACCAGCCTAATCATTTTTTTTTTTCCTTTCTTCCCCTCTCTTCTGATTGGATTAGTGTGTATTTTTCTGGGGTCGTTGTTATCCTTTTAGCATTCTGTTCTCTCATTCATCTATTCTTCCCTGGACAAAATGATAAGTTGGAAAAACTCACCCCCAAAAAAAGAACAAGAGGCAGTACCAACTGCTAGGGACCTAATCAATACAAACATTAGTAAGATATCAGAACTAGAGTTCAGAATGATGATTATAAAGATGATAACTGGGCTTGAAAAAAAACATATAAGATACTAGAAAATCCCTTTCTGGAGAAATAAAATCCTTTTCTGGAGAAATAAAAGAAGTAAAACCTAATCAAGTTGAAATCTAAAAAGTTACTAATGAGGTGCAATAAAAAATGGAGGCTCTTATTGTCCACAATAGCCAAAGTATGGAAAGAGCCTAGATGCCCATCAACAAATGAATGGATAAAGATGTGAGATACAGGACTGCCTGGGTGGCTCAGTGGGTTAAAGCCTCTGCCTTCATCTCAGGTCATGATCCCAGGGTCATGGGATCGAGTCCTGCATCAGGCTCTCTGCTCAGCGGGGAGCCTGCTTCCTCCTCTCTCTCTCTGCCTGCCTCTTTGCCTACTTGTGATCTCTGTCTGTCAAATTTTTAAAAAAAAAGATGTGAGATAGATATAGATATAGATAGGTATAGATATAGGTAGATATATGAATACTATGCAGCCATCAAAAAGACAAAATCTTGGCATTTGCAACAATGGGGATGGAACTAGAGGGTATTATCCTAAGTGAAATAAATCAGAGAAAGACAATTATCATATGATTTCTCTGATATGAAGAATTTGAGAAACAAGACAGATGATCATAGGGGAAGGGAGGGAAAAATGAAACAAGAGGAAACCAGAAAGGGAGACAAACCCTAAGAGACTCTTAATCTCAGGAAACAAACTGAGGGTTGCTGGAGGGGAGGGAGGTGGGAGGGATGGAGTGGCTGGGTGATGGACAATGGGGAGGGTATGTGCTATGGTGAGTGCTGTGAATTGTATGAGACTGATGAATCACAGACCTGTACCCCTGAAACAAATAATACATTATATGTTAATTAAAAATAGATAGATGATAGATAGATAGATAGATAGATAGAGGAAAGAACAATAAATTTGTTAGAAGAAATATAAGAATCAAGCAACGAATAGTCTCAATTTAAGTTCAACAAACATTCATTTAGTACTAGCAATGTGGCAATCACTGTGAGTTGCTTGACATTGAGAGATTCTTAAAATAGATATAAGCCCTGGCCTCAAGGAGTTCTCAGTTTAATAGAAGCTGACATATTAGTTGCTTCAATATCCTGAGATAAATACAGTAACTGAAGCATCAAGAGGCTATAAGAACAGTGAAGAGAAGCTCCAGAAGGGAAGTCTGGATGATGTTTCTCCTAGAATCCAAGTTATTAATCTCTAAGAATAGAGAATCATCCATTTGACTACAAATAAGTCCAGTTTTTAAAAAACACTGAAGATCCCATGGAGGCCTTAATAACCCTTTAATACATTATTTTACTTAAGAAACAGAAAATTCAATATCCATGTCAACACCATGTTATATTTTAGCTTACTATGAAGAAATTAAGATTCAGGTTTACATCATTTATTTATTTCTTGCTGAATAGTTCTCATCAGTAAAAGCCATGGGCAATTATTGAGTCATTTATACTTTACAAAGCACCTACATGTACATCATTTTATTTCATCATTACAATTTGTTGTTAGATGGGAGGAATTTTCCATTTCACAGATTAGAAAATGGAGGTTTAGAGAAGTTATAATAGGCTGCCCCTAGCCAGATGACATTGCAAAAAATGGGGCATTTTTCTTCATCCAGAGGAAGATGTTGGATATTCAATACAAAATTTAATAATTAGAGAAAATATAACAAAGTGTTCTTGTTTTCTCCATAATTAACAGCAGGACCTTTTTATATCATGCTGATATGATTACAGTAATTATCATGGTAACAACAATAGAACATACTGTAAGAAAAGAGGAAAATATCAGCCTAAATTTTCCTTAGAAATCCTAGCAACTTAGAACTGTGAGCATTTGATAAATGCTCAAAATGCCACCTTATACTTTTCAGATCTGTTTCCTTCATGCAAATTGTTCTCTCCATATAAAAAGCTTTTAGTAATTTAATTTTCCATTTCCACAACTTAATTCAGGAAGATACTACATCAACCACGAGCCTTTCAGTATATTCAACACAAAAGAGTTTATTCTAAAAAGAAAAACATTGGAATCGCATAACATAAATTCCAAGAATATGTTTGCTTCAGGTATGTCTTGATCCAGGGGTTCAAATAATGACATAAGGATCCAGACCCTCTTCTTCTACTGGTTCTGCTCCCCTAAATATTGGCTTCAATCTCAGGGAGCAAAATAATGACCAGTAGTTCCAGACTATAAGCTTCCAGGTTCAAGTACAGTAGGAAAAATGCATTTACCTTTTCCTGAGCAGCTCTTATTTGTTTTGTTTTGCCTCACTTGTTCTTATTGAGTGACATACTTATTCCTGAACTTTGGCCAGAGAAAAGTGATACTTTGAAAGGTTAGGTATAAATCTCAAGTCAATCCCTTAAGCTAGATGTGAATCAATGTCATGCAAAGCATACAAAATGAGCAGGAAAACAAAATGTATCCCCACAGGAAAATCAGTATACAGTTGCCAGAAGAAACTTAACAGATTCTGAATGGCAGAAACAAGTCACTCATGACAGTTCCATATAGGTCTTATACTAAACCCTAAGTTCAATTACATTAACTGAAGACTGAGAGTTGGTTTTATAGCATAAAGCTACCTAAGAACAAGGAAAACTGCTATGTAGATCAAGTTCCCTGGAAAACAGACACTGAAATGAAGATTGCATGCATGAGGTTCTTTGGGATATGCATTCATCAACATCCATAAGTGGATAAAGGAAGCAATATTGAGCAGTGGAGAAAGTTAAACTCTGAAAAAGTTGATCTCATCCAAACCCAGAGGAAACTCTGCAACTAGAATGATCTTCAGAGTTATCCTGAATTGAGACTGGGGGATCACACTTTTTCCCCATTGTCCAGTAATTGTATGTAAGTTGCTACTGGGGAGGGAACATAACCTTGGGCAAAATGGCCTTCCACTGAGGGCAGCTTCTGGGAGAGCCTCAGCTATACACTTTCCACAGATTACCTTACCAAAAGCTGGGGATGAGGGCCCCAATACTGAGTGATATACATGATCTAGACAGCACACCAGAACATTTGTAGGTTTGCCCCTTCTGCTACCTAGACGCACTGGTAGTAAATTCATTCACTTCATTTGGAAATATTTCCTGCAGGATTCTGATTGGTCTCTTTTCCTGGGAAAACTTGCAAGTGGAAAGTGAGTGGGATAAACTTCGGCCTCTCTACCACTGTAACTCTTCTCAAGGCCTCAAAAGATATTTATCATCTCTTTCCTCCACTACCAGTTCTAGATTCTTCTTCCTTTCAACAAGCAACTCCGTCAGTCTAAGCCTCAAGATGGAAGCCCCTGTCAGGCATACACTTCTCAGACTAGTTACTGCATTTGTCTGTGTGTGTTCAAAATCAGGCATGGGTATACCAAAAGACACCCAGTGGATCATCTGGGTGTGCTATTGTATAACAGCAATCTTACCATCTCCTGATGATAATGGTCAATTATGCCAGAATATTGCCTCCTTTTCCTGTTTTCTAGGTTCTTGGCACAAGGATACTAAAGTGACTGGACACTTGGCCATAGATTAGAATTTGGGGGTGGGGGGAGGGACAAAATGGTAAAATGGTTTTTATTTGCATTTATTGTGAACTAGGTGACTTTTTTCCTTCTGTCACTGCAAATTACAGAAAGAATTTAAAGCATTCCCATCTGCCAAACATAATCTGTGTGTACCAAATCATCAAATGTAATTTAATAGGACTCTTGATGTGTCTCCTGGTGGAAGGATTCTCTCTCTGAGAAGCACAATCTCTAGACAAGCAGAGCCCAGATTTGTAGAAATATGCATGACAAAATCCATAAGAGAGTCAATGGGAGTGATAGGAAGCAGGTCAACTCCTACTATAACCCCTATAAGGAAGCACTCCTTGCTTTTCAGACCTATATAGTCTACTCACTGGGGACAGATCATCATATCATGATTATGATTAATGTATATGGTGTGTTATGCCCTTAAAAAGCATTCATTTAGGGCGCCTGGGTGGCTCAGTGGGTTAAGCTGCTGCCTTCGGCTCAGGTCATGATCTCAGGGTCCTGAGATCGAGTCCCGCATCGGGCTCTCTGCTCAGCAAGGAGCCTGCTTCCCTCTCTCTCTCTCTCTCTCTGCCTGCCTCTCCATCTACTTGTGATCTCTCTCTGTCAAATAAATAAATAAAATCTTTTAAAAAAAAAAAAAGCATTCATTTATCACTTCATTATTCTAGCAGGTCACGTTTTCTCAGTGGTATTGTATAGGATAAAACAATGAGTAACATTATCATGTGCTCATGTGCACCTCATTCATTATCAAGTGGGCCCCTAGATCTGATGCAGTGTTATATGGAATCCTATATCCATGGATCAAACACTACCAACCTCTTGGATAGTAGAGCTAGCTAAAGCCCTATAGGCAGGAAAGTCAAAAACATACCCAAAATATATTCCAGTTCCAGTCAGCATTAGTCTCTTCTCATTCCAAGGTGGAAGAGGTTCAATCAACTTAAAGTAATGATTACCAAATGGATACTTTGTCTCCTCAAGGAACTGTGCCATATCCAGGGCTTAGCATTATCTCTCTTGCTGGATGTTTAGACATTAAGCAGCAACAGAGCAAGACTAAGCTATGTGAGTTAAAGCCCAAGCTGGGGCTCATGATAGCCTCCATCCTTGCCACTATGGCTACTCCTAGATTTGAGATAATGATGACAGAAGCCGGTTGACATCTCCTGGCCAAATCATTTTTGTCCATTTAATTGTTTAGTGTCACTTCTGTATGAATGCTTTCTAGCAAATATTACTATATAAAAGCTTTCGGACAAGATTAAGTTAGAGACTGAATTTATACTCCCACCTGAAGCAATAACAAAAAAAATAAAATACATGAAACCACAGTTTCAAAACACTAGACATTAGGAAAAAATGACAGTGATGCAGTAAGTTAAAGAGATCCAGCTGAGAGCCCATATTTAAAGTGTGGAAAGAAATAAACTGTCAACCTAAACTCATATACCCAGTCACAAATTCTCTCAAAACTGAAGACAAAATAAAGTCTCTTTCAAACATATAACAACTGAAAGAATTCATCAACAGAAGACCTGCACTACAAAAAGTGGTAAAGGAGGAAGCCTTGAAGCAGTAGTAGAATGATACCATGTGGAAGCATGGATCTATACAAAGAAATTAAGAACAACAGGAATTGTAACTACATGGGTAAATATTTGTGATTGTTTTATTATTTAAATATTACTAAAACAAGTGACCAAACCAAAAGAGTTATCAGTGTACTCCAGGATTTATAAAACATGTAAAAATGTGAAACAATACCATAAAGTTGGAAGGAGAAAAACAAAAGGAGTACACTATAGATGAAGTAGTATACTACACTTGAATACAGACTGTGATAAGTTAAACATGTGTACTCTAAACCCTAAATCATCCACTAAAATAACAAAAACTTATAGCTATAAGCCAATAGAAAAGATAAAATGGAGCCCAAAAAAAGCTACAATTACTCCAAATGAAAACATAAAAAGAAGAAAATAATCAAAGAACATATGAGCATATAGTAGATGAATATCAAGAGGACAGATAGACTTAACCATATCAATAATCACATTAAATTCAAATGGTCTAAACATGCTAATAAAACAGAGATTGGAAGGGGAAAAATTAAGATCTAACTATATGCTGCCTATGAGAAATGAGCTTTAAATATATAAACACAAGTAGATTAAAATTAAATAGATAGAAAAAAGATATACTTTGGTAATAATCAAAAAAAGCTGTTTGGGTATATGAATTTTGGCATCATCTTCAAGCAAAAGGGACAGTACTAGCTTTTAATCGGATAGAATGGGCTATTCTGCAGGCTCAGGGGATTCAGGAAAATACTAAGTTCTAAGTTTCTTGGGTATTTTAACTTAAATATCCCCATCCCAAATTTCAGCATTCCACTCCCTCCCAACCAGGATCTTTGCCTTGAATAGCAGAATTGATGGCTTTGAGAATTCAAATTCTCTACAACTCTACAACTTATGGAACCTGATTCTGAAACTGTTAGCCAGTGTTCCCATTTTCTGGCTTTGAGAGATAAGAGTTCCTTTATATCTTACTATTGAGGTCCTTAGACTTTCACACTTAAATCAGTGATCAGTCACCCACAGCCTTTCATTATCTTTCTGCAATGCATCCATGTCACTCAAGGATAACCAGATTCACAGATCTTAATATTACTACTTACCCTAAACCTTTCAAATACCTGGCTATTGAATCTTCTGACACATTTCCTTCTACCAGCATCTGATCTTGGTTCATCACTATTGGACATTTGAATAATTTCGCTGACACATTATACCACAGGCTATCTACACTCCACCGGCCATCAGGATTGGGGTCCTCATTGCCAGCTGACCAGAAAGCAATCAACTCCAAAATCACATTGTAGAGTCTACTTCTCCTTTACTTTGCTCATTCTAACCGTGTTAGGTCAGGTTACCCAGGAAACAGACTCTAAGATAGATATTCAAGATACATAAGATATATATATATATATTCAAGATAGATAAGATAGATATTCAAGTAGTTTATTAGAGAAGTCTTTCAAGATAAAACTGTGATGTAGTTCTACCAGAGGTCTCAGCTAATCCCACAGAGAATTCTGAAACTTTATGTCCCAATCAGAAGCAAGAGGACAAGCTCTTATGCCCTACATTGGCCACTCTTTACAGATGGGCTTTTTCCTGAAGATGGGTCATAATCGGGCAAAAAAGATTCTCCTTTATGCTGAGTGAAATAAATCAAGCAGAGAGAGTCAAGTATCATATGGTTTCACTTATTTGTGGAGCATAACAAATAGCATGGAGGACAAGGGGAGATGGAGAGGAGAAGGGAGTTGAGGGAAATTGGAAGGGGAGGTGAACCATGAGAGACTATGGACTCTGAAAAACGATCTGAGAATTTTGAAGGGGTGGGGGGTGGGAGGTTGGGGGCACCAGGTGGTGGGTATTGTAGAGGGCACGGATTGCATGGAGCACTGGGTGTGGTGCAAAAATAATGAATACTGTTATGCTGAAAAAATAAAAAATTAATAAAAAAAATTATAGAGGCTAAAAAAAAAAAAAGATTCTCCTTTGCTGCATGTAAGCTAGGCACTCCACTTTGAGATATCACTAAGGTAGACTGTTTCAAATTAAACACGTGTACTAGAAACCTTAACTCAACTTCTAAAATATCAGTTAAATTGTGTGCCTTGATGCTAATGGTAGAAGATGCTGGAAAGAAAGAAGCGGACAGGTGGGGAATATAGATAGCACACCATAGAACTACCACAAAGCAATATGGAGTGAAAAGAGAAAAAAATATAATTTTGTATCTATTCCTAGAGATTCATAAGCTACATAAAAAAGAAAAAGTTCCACTGCTGCATCATCTTCTTGAGGGGATGGGAAGATGATAATAAGCAAACATTTTTGGCATCTTTTTCTGAAAGGTAGGAATTTTTAGCATCTTTTACCCAAAGAATCTGAAAGAATAGATTGCCTATATTCAATAGTTGTCAAGTAGTTATGCGGTTATTACAGATGCAAGTTCTTTTACCTCAGGTTGATTGATGGACATATCAGTCCATCAGGGAGAAAGTGGAAACGAAGAATCTAACTGATACTCATTTTCAGATGAAACAAAACTATTTCCCAAGTGCTAATTTCTCTTTTTGTCAACATGAGCTCAATGCTTCTACTTCATTCTCACTGGACCCATTTGGGAGATTGGTCTATTCAATCCAGTAATAGTCCTTTCGAAGTCATGGTTTTTAATGTGCAGACAAAAAATTGTCTGTCTGAATTTTTTCCAAATAATCATCATGTGAAATAAGTATTCCTGGATCACAACTTCTTTCTGCCTCCATTTAACTCAAGTCTTCTCATACGGAAGCTCTTCTCTTTTAGAATTAATATGAGACAATCCTATCCAAAAGCAAAGGACTGCTCAAAAACCAAATGTATAAGACAGTTTCATTTCCTCAACTAAAAGCAGTTTTATTCTAAATTCTTTTGCAGTTACAACTCACCGAGAACCATCTCCTACATTCTCTACGTGGTACCTAACAAAGTCACAAGAAACCATCACACATTCCAACTACCCCTACAAAGTAAGCTTTGACAAAGTATGTGCCATGAAACTCATTATCGTAGGACCACCAAATTTTCAAAGAGCTTCAGAAATGAAATAACACCTGCTTTTACATTCCAAAAAAATCACCATAGAATCCTAATATTTGGGTCACTAACACCAGAGTAACGAGATAACCGCATAGGTCTGCTCAAGATGCCATAACAAGGGTATTGTAGAGGGCACGGATTGCATGGAGCACTGGGTGTGGTGCAAAAATAATGAATACTGTTATGCTGAAAAAATAAAAAATTAATTTAAAAAAAAAAAAAAAGATGCCATAACAAAATACCATGGACTGAGTAGCTTAAACAACAAAAATTTATCTCTCACTGTTCTGGAGCCTGAGAAGTCCAAGATCAAAGGTGCCGACCTATTCCGTTCCTAGTAAGAAACTTTTTCCTGCTTTACAGATAGCCATCTTCTTGCTGTGTCCTCATATGGCACTGAGAGAGCTTTGGTCTCTCCTCCTCTTCTTATATGGACACCAATCCCACGATAGGGGCACCCACCTTCATGACCTCATCTAAACCTAATTACCTCCCAAAAGACCCACCTCCAAATACCAACATACTGGGGCTTAGAACTTCGATGTATGAATTTGGGGGACATAATCAGTCCACAACACTAACACATTGAGAGATTCAAAATTCAGTATTTCAAGACTGTCTTCAATACATTAAATGAATGTGTGCCTACATTAGCTGCCTCATTATACAAAAATTAAAATTGGTCACAAAAGTATATTTATACAACTATTTTTAGACACAATTTTAATGACAAATAACTGGTTAGATAAATACTTTTTGTGCTGTGGTCTTAATTTCATTTTGTACTTTAATTAGCCACTTTATCAGCTAATCTAAACATTTCACATTATGCAGAAAGCTCAAGTATTGAGAACTGTGGTTAATTTAATTGCCTGGTTAACTAAATATTAAGGCAAAAGATCCTTTAATTCAACAAGTTCTGAATACACACATACATACACACACTGTATCTATCTATAGCTATATAGTTAAATACACACACACACACACACACACACACACACACACGAAACTTTCTTGGTGCCTCAGCATCTCATCTTATGAGGCTTCAAGAAGACTTTGATCTGAAATAATATTAGGCTATAGGAGTCCCTGAATGGCACAGTTAAGCATCTGACTCTTGGTTTTGGCTCAGGTCATGATCTCAGGGTCATGAGATTGAGCCCCACATTGGGCTCTGTGCTCAGCAGAGTCTGCTTAGGACTCTCTCACCCTCCCTCCACCTCTCTTTCCCTGCATGCTCTCTCAAATAAATAAATAAATCTTTTAAAAAAGGAATAATAATGTTATATTATAAATGTAGATGGTCAAAATCAGCCTGTCCTGTGCATATCAAGTAGGTTTGTGTGTTTTTCTTCTTCTAAAAAGGAGATGGAAAATAATTTAGAGTTCTCCATTAAATAGATATAATACATATTGATAAAGAACATGTACAAGTCCAACCAATCAGGTGTTTCAGGGTCACCAAGAGAAACACCTTCCTGTTAACCTAGAATAACAGAAGCTATTCACAAATATTCACAATATTATAAAACAGATGAAATTACTTGTAATAGAATATTCATCCTGAACTTATTCTTCCAGCTACAGAATATTCAGCACATTTTAGCAATAACAGTGGTTTGCTCTTAAAAGATATGATAAATTCAAGCTTAAAAGCCTAAATTATATTTCCTTGCCCAACATTTATACTTCCCCAAAGTGAGGATTTGATTGAGGACATTCAATAAGAAAAGGTTGTATGAACTCTCCCACCTATCTTCTCACTTCCAATCCAGAGCTACCTGGGAATTAACAGAGTCCCTTCATATCCAACCCAGCTATAATTCCTAGACTCAGAAAAAATCATCTCTGTTAATCTAATAACTAGCTCCATTTGCCTAACAGAGCATTCTATAAGTGTGGCTGGGACTGAGGTAGAAGAGTGAACAGCTGGTGTGAATTTCTGTGAAGTAGGGTTAAGAATATTATAAAGTCTAATCAGCCAGGTTTGAATATAATGGAAGTTAATTTGCAAGAATCCACTAGACTTGGTTTCCTATATAAGAACCCCTCAGGAACAACTTCCAAAAACCTTTTCCCCTAACTCCACCAAACATAACAAATATGAGATCTTTATCTTTATCAGACTATGAACCCAGCTTTTACACAGCACCCAGGTTTCTCCCTACACAATTAACGCTTCATCTCAATTTCATTTAAATAATGTATTCCCAGCAATTTGTATGACTCCAATTATTTCTTTTTTTATTTAACTTTATTTCTTTTCAGTATTCCAGAATTCATTGTTTATGCACCATACCCAGTGCTCCATGCAATACGTGTCCTCCATAATACCCACCACCAGGCTCACCCAAACTCCCACCCCTCTCCCCTCCAAGACCCTAAGTTGTTTTGTTTTTTTTTTTTTTTTTTGGAAGCATATAGTCATTATTTTCAATAATAACTTCACTTAGAGAAGTCCTTTAAGATTTCATGTATCCTAGAGCCTATTCTGAAATCTCTGTCCACTTGCACATACGATTCTTAAGCTTAGTACTTAACAGATGGTCTTTAGATACATTGGACAAAATAGAGAAATTATCAGTCCACATTCATGTCTGACCCCATTTTTCCCTATTCTGGGATAGCAGTGGGCTTATAAGGTTTTCACTGAAATGGGCAGATGAATTTTTTACCTTTACCGTATCCCCAAAATATCTCTTCTCAAAAAAACACTGGTTAACAGTTGTGATTGGTTAATATTTTTATTAGTTTGGTTTAACTTTTTTGTCGGAGGCCACGGCATGGTTGGAGTAGAGGATCAAACCAGGCCCTGACTTGTGTCTCCTTCAAAGTCCGGACACCTTGACAAGGTTAAGGACTGGAAAGTGGAGTACACTGAGAAAAGGGTCTGTGCTATGTGTCGTGCCCTCGCCTACGTGACTTCCCACACACTCCCCCTACAGAAGGGAACAATGTGGTCAGGGTCATGAATTCTTAGTTGGTCCTTGTTGTTCTGTACCACCCATAACCCACTCCCTGGCTGATTGTCTTGCTAATGGCTTTAGCCGAAACTACCTGACCTCACGAGGTTTGCTTGTAGTTAATGTAAACTTGTTATAGAAACTTGTGATCATCTAACTAGGTACTGATGTATTACTCCTCCTATTGTGGTCTGCCTTATAAATGATAAGATGTGGAATAAATTTGGCACTGTTGGACATCCTCCTCAGTGTCCCTCCTGCCCCCATCTCTTTGTCTCTTAATTTCTTTTCAACATCCTCTTAGCCCTCACGTTTTCCTGGTCGATTTGTCACGCTGGCCGTGACACTTTTTTTTTTCAAAGATTTATTTATTTATCAGACAGAGATCATAAGTATGCAGAGAGACAGGCAGAGAGAGAGGAGAAAGCAGGCTCCCTGCTGAGCAGAGAGCCTAATATGGGGCTCGATCCCAGGACCCTGGGATCATGACCTGAGCCAAAGGCAGAGGCTTTAACCCACTGAGCCACCCAGGCGCTCTGTTTGGTTTAACTTTAAGCCTATAAATTAGAGAGTATTTTTACACAAACCAATATAAAGCAAAATAGGCAATTAAAGAATGGTCTTGGCTTAAATACACTCAACTTCAATTTTTTTTTTAAAGACTTTATTTATTTATTTGACAGGAGATAGAGAGAGTGCATGCACAAATGGGGAATGGCAGAGGGAGAGGGAGAAGCAGGCTCCCTGATGAGCAAGGAGCCCGATGTGGGACTCAATCCCAAGACCCTGAGATCATGACCTGAGCCAAACGCAGACACCTAACTGACTGAGCCCCTCAACTTCAAATTTTTTACACTTTTTGTAAATTTGCTGTGCTGGGAACATTTTCTTTTTCCTGTTTAAGATTCAGGACAAAGCATGTACATGTCTACAGACCTATTTGTCAAGAAATAAAAGTAATGAACGAGAGTCACATTTGAATAACAAGAGTGGACTAGACATGAGAGAATAGAACAGGCATAGACAGCTCTAATTCTCCATTTTAAAATGACTTACTATTGTTGGGAATATTAGAACATCAAAAGAATAAATTCAAAACTCAAATTAGTTCCTGTCCTCCCAGGAGAGACAGCCTGCCTGATTCTGATCTGTCTTTCATGTGTCGTTCTCACTCAAACTTACAATTTCAAGGGCTAGAATGTCATTCCAATATGCAAAGGAGCGTTGGCGTTAATGAGAGTTATATTTAGAAATCCTTCTACCGGGAGATAGAATATTAAACTTGTGAATTTCAAGGTCATAACAAGGACATATTGACAAGCTAAAGTTTCAAAACTATGTAAATTAGCTACTTGGATAATCACAGACTCTACAAATCAGCTCAAATTAAAGGAGGCAAGTTTATTCCTTCTTTCCACAATTAAGGATTTGTCAGAATAGGGCTATGTTATATTCTGCTAGCAAACAATCCTAAAATATCACTGATTTATAAAAACAAAGTCTATTTCTCCCTCATAACACATAGAGGACATTTCAGGTCTTTTCATTCCTGGTACCAAGTGACAGAGCAGCAACTATTTCAAAGATTGCTGGTCATTCTGACAATGGAAAAAAAATTAGGTCTAAACTACATTATACCAGTGATTAACCATTTCTGCCTAGAAGTGTATCTCACATCTCTTACAACTTATTGGCTGAAACAAACCATGTGATGCATTCAGTCATAATGAGGAAGGTAAATATAATTTTAAATAACAAAAGTCCCCATCCTTAGAAAAGTTAAAAAATAGAACTACCATATGATCCAACAATTGCATTATTAGGTATTTATCCAAAGAATACAAAATTACAGATTCAAAGGGATACACACAACCCAATATTTATAGTAGTGTTATCAACAATAGCCAAACTATGGAAAGAGCTGAAGTGTCCATCAACTGATGAATAGATAAAGAAAAAGTGGTACACACACACACACACACACACACACACACACACACACACAGAGGAATATTACTCAGCCATCAAAAAGAATGAAATCTTGCCATTTGCAGCAATGTAGATGGAGCAAGAGTATATTATGCTAAGTGAAATAAGTTAGTCAGAGAAGGACAAATACCATATGATTTCACTCATATGTAGAAGTTAGGGAAGAAAACAGATGAACATATGGGAAGAGGGAAAAAAAGAGAGGGAAAAAAATCATAAGAGACTCAACAATGGAGAACAAACTGAGGGTTAATGGAGGAAGGTAGGTGGGAGATGGGTTAAAATAGGTGATAGGTATTGAGGAGGACATTTGGTAGGATAAACACTGGGTAGACTATGTAAGTGATGAATCACTGAATTCTACTCCTGGAACCAATATTATAGTATATGTTAACTCACTAGAATTTAAATAGAAATTTAGAGAAAAACAAAAGAAATCAAGAGGGAAAAAATTATAAAAAAAAAAAACACAAAGATGTGAGAGGAGAGGGATGAATAAGAAGGTCCATTTTACTTTTTTAAGATTATTTATGTTAGAGACAGAGTGTGTAAGCAGGGAGAGGAGCCGAAGGAGAGGGGGAGAATCCTCAAGCAAACTCCCCAGTGAGCACAGAGCCCATTGTGGCAATCCATCCCAGGATCCTAAGATCATGACCTGAGCCAAAATCAAGAAACAGCCCTCAACTGACTGAGCCACCCTCATGCCCCAAGAAAGCCCATTTTTTTTTAAAGATTTTATTTATTTATTTGCCAGAGAGAGAACAAGAGAAAGAGAGTGCAAGCAGGGGCAGTGGCAGATAGAGGAAGAAGCAGGCTCCCTGCTGAGCAAGGAGCCTGATGTGGGAATCCATCCTAGGACCCTTGGATCATGACCTGAGCTGAAAGCAGACACTTAACCTACTGTGCCACCCAGATGTCCCGAAAAGGCCCATTTTAGGTAATGTGGTTAGTTAAAAGACAAAGTAAATAGTAGGTGCATTTCATGTCTTCCCTTTGCTCTTCAAGGTCCACTCTTTCTTTTCCATCCTGCTCTGTGCTTTGAGAGATTGATAAGTGAAAGATAGCGAGAAATGCCACTTTGGTATATATTGATTAGTTGGAGCTTTAGTCACTTGAAAAATAGCAAATTCAGGGACAGGTGTTCTCTAAACTCCACTTATCTGCCTAAAGACAGATCCTCCAAAAGGAACTCAATTTTCATAAATCTCCTCTTCATGTTTAGGATCAGCATGTAATTGAGTTAATGGATTCTTGGTAAGAAATTGGTCCCTAATCAAGGCACACAGGGTCAGAAGTTAGTGATCAAGAAGTGATAGTTCAGGGGCTGCTAAGGGGAAGGAAAGAGAGATAGGGGTCTGGATAAATAAGAGAAGAAGGATGCAAAGAAGGGGGTCCTCCTTAGGGGTAAGCTATTTAAACAGATCTGTGCTAGGCGAAGACCTCACCCTCATGAATTACGCAGGGTGGTAACTTCCGGTAAACATTCTGCTAGTTTCAGTTCCCTAGAAAAAAAAACAGATTCTCAAACAGGAAACCGCCTCTGACTAGCCATAGGCAGAAAGTAGACTGGGAAGACGGTAATTTTATGTGTCAAAGTGACTGGGCCACAGAGTGCCCAGACATTTGGTCAAAGATTATTCTGAGTATTTCTGTTACAATGTTTCTGGTAAGATTAGAATTTGAATCCTTAGATAGAGTAAAAGCAGTGTAAATGGGTCTCATCCAATCAGTTGAAGGCCTAAATAGAACAAAAACCCTGCCCATTTTGCAAGTAAGAAGGTACTATTCCTGCCTGACTGCCTTGAGCTGGAACATAGGTTCCTTCCTGCCTTCAAACTCACACTGAAAGACTGACTCTTGGGGCGCCTGGGTGGCTCAGTAGGTTAAAGCCTCTGCCTTCGGCTCAGGTCATGATCCCAGAGTCCTGGGATCGAGGCTCATCGGGCTCTCTGCTCAGAGGGGACCCTGCTTCCTCCTCTCTCTCTGCCTGCCTCTCTGCCTACTTGTGATCTCTGTCAAATAAATAAATACAAATCTTTAAAAAAAAAAACTGACTCTTGTCGTAAGAGAGGAGACTAGAACAACTTTGTCACAGATTATCATACCTCCCCTCTGTTCTTCTAAGAGCCCATTCATCTTCCCCAAAAATCATTTTACTCTCCTCTAAGAGGTCCACATCCCCTACCTCCCCTTCCCTAGTGACGATAGTGTTTAAGTCTGAATTCTATGCCACTTCAGGGAGTATTTCTCATGCATACATGAGATATATGTGTTAATAAACTTCTGTTTGTTTTCCTCCTATTAATCTGTCTTTTATTATACAAGTCTCAGCTAAGAACCCAAAAAGGTGGAAGAAAAATTGTTTTTCTTTCCCTTTGAATTGGGGAATTGGGGAATTTGAATTGAAGCCCCTTCACCAGGGCTTCAATTCCTTCTGGCTTCCAGCTAGTTTCTATCACTGAGAAGTGTAAGGGTGAAACCAGGGAAAGGCAGGAAAATGAGTCTTCACTCCTTTTTTGGATGGAGATGCTGCTGACTGGGTGCAATCCCCAGCTACTCTTATGACTCCTGTCACATGCATTCTCTCTCCACCTAGAATAGTGGCCAAACCTTCCCCAGTTCCTCAGGCTTAAGAATCGTTAACTCCCTGATGTTTCTAGTCTCAGGTACTGCACTATCCTGTGGCTTCCCTAACTATTGTGGACTGAATTGTACTCCCCTCAATTCATATGTAAGGACCCAGTAAGAAGGCAGCCCTGTATAAGCCAGGAAGAGAGCCCTTACTACAATTCGACCATGCTGGCAACCTGACCTCAGACTCCCAGCCTCCACAACTGTAAGAAGATAAAGTTCTGTTGTCTAAACCACCCAGTCTATAGCAGCCTGGATAGACACTGTAGCCTACCCACTTATAAGAATCCTTTTATTATTAAACTCTTCTCAAATTACCTACTATGAGTTGCCATCTCTGTCTTGCTGAGATCCTTACTAATGCAAAATATGTACCTTTAATTCCCATTTGCTTGCACCTATAATTTCTCGTGAATTTGTAACTTCTACATACATGACAGATTTGTTATGACTTAGAAAATTAGAATAAAATATTGTTTAAAAAGAATAAATATTCAGGGACTCCTGGGTGGCTCAGTAAGTTAAGCCTCTGCCTTCAGCTCAGGTCATGATCTCAGAGTCCTGGGATCCAGCCCCGCATCAGGCTCTCTACTCAGCGGGAAGCCTGCTTCCCTTCCTCTCTCTGCCTGCCTCTCTGCCTACTTGTGATCTCTCTCTCTGTCAAATAAATAAATAAACAAAATCTTTAAAAAAATTTTTTTAAAAAGAATAAATATTCAGGTCAATATACCATTTGTGTTTTATTTAAGGCATAATATGGCATAATTATTCAGAGAAGGGAACTGGAGGGTTAGGCAGATTTGGGGTTTAATCCCAGTCTCTGCACATAGTGTCAGAGTTGCTTACCAAGTTCCTTACCTGTCAAAGAAGCATCTTCTTTTGCTTTATAACCAATGCAGTTATTATAGATTTGCAGCAATCATCCAAGGTGAAACAGAGAAAGCTATTCATGAACTGTGAATATTGTTATTCTCTTACCAGAAATCCTCTTGTGATATTGCTATTTTGGAAGTTTCTTCAATCTGGAGCATATCCGTGGGTGCTAGTCTTCACAACTCTTATAAGCCTATGGGATTTTTACATTAAGGAGAATGGATTAATACCCATCAACGGACTCCAAAAGCAACATGAACTAAGGCCAGGAAACATCTTACATTTTGTCTACAGGACATTCTCTTTAGAAGGGAAGCTAATCAAAGAATTATTACCTTTAATGAAGTTCTAGTATTCCATGCAGGACACTTGATATAATTTACTTTAATTAATTACCTTTTTATGCTTAGATGAAGTTGTTTGACAAATTATCTGTACTGTGCATACATTCTCTCTTTATCCCTTTTCTTGCTGGCTGCCAAAACACAGACATGACCTATACAGAGAGCTAAAAACTACCAACAAGCATCAGCCCCTATCTCAGCAACTAACATGAGACTTATTCACTTAAGACCTCAGTTAAATTTTTCTTTAATAACACAACATTTTCTATGGTTCAGTCAATAGGCACCTTATAGGGCACTCAAGCCAAACTCTAAAATCTGCACATATTACGAACCTTTGCAATAAGAAAAACAATTTCTCAGCAGGCAGATTAAATTATGAAAAGTCTGAAAATCAACAATTTATGCTACAAGGTTATACAACAAGAAATTTTTAGTTTTTTAAATCTTATGTCCAAAAATAATTTCTAAAAAATTGCTACTTATACATGACCTTGAGAGATACCTAATCAACCCATACTTCCAGATAAGAGTGTTAAATAAATGAGGTATATGACCTTGGTCAAGTTCTTTAACCTGTCTTTTTAATTCCTAATTAAAATGGGGGAAATAATAATACATAAAGCAGGACTGAGAGAATGAAATGAAATAAAACAGGCAAAGTCCTTCCTGATACTTGGAAAAGCACTCAATCTTGCTAGCTATTCTATTTTTATAATATGTGATATCCATTCTAGCTATAGAATATTATAACCTATTGCCATTTAAAAAATTTGACTCATCCTATGATAGAAAGGTGATTATTCTTACTGTTATATAACCATTCTTTTAGTTTAAGGCTTTGCTATAAACACTTCTACCCGAAAAAGAATGACAATTTTCAGTTTTCAAGGTTACCCATGTGAGTTATCCATTAAGATCACTGGCTTATTTAAAAAACTCCATACTGGAACACCTGGGTGGCTCAGTCAGTTAAGCTGCTACCTTGGGCTCAGGTCCTGATCGTAGGGTCCTGGGATCGAGTCCTGCATCGGGTTCCTTGCTCAGTGGGAAGCCTGCTTCTCTCTCTGCCTCTACCTGCTACACTGCCTGCTTGTGTTCTCTCTCTCTCTCTCTCTCTGACAAATAAATAAATAAAATCTTTTAATAAATAAATATACAAACAAATAAATAAATAACTCCATACCATAAACAAAAAGGCTTTTTCTGAATTCTTTCTCTTCACAGTCTAGAATAAAACTAGGGTAAATTTTATGCTAAGTAGATAGGGAAACAGGTTTTATTTTTTTTTTATTTTTTTTTTAAAGATTTTTATTTATTTATTTGACAGAGAGAGATCACAAGCAGGCAGAGAGGCAGGCAGAGAGACAGGAGGAAGCAGGCTCCCTGCTGAGCAGAGAGCCCGATGCGGGACTCGATCCCAGGACTCCGAGATCATGACCCGAGCCGAAGGCAGCGGCTTAACCCACTGAGCCACCCAGGCGCCCCTAGGGAAACAGGTTTTAAATATCAAACCTTAAATAGCTATTAATTTGCTTCAAGGACTCATTTTAACTATGGAGTTTATAATGTTTTAAAAGAGAGCAGAAAGTGAATAGAGAAGTCCTTACATTTGAGTTCCTGAGTTTTCTGATAGGTATTTCTTTTATAATTCCAAAGTATATTTGTAAAATGGGAAGAGGGTACAATCCCAAATAGCTTACTACAAGAGGTAATATTTCTAAAGTGCACTCATGCCAGACAGTCTGTCATCCTTAGTAGATGAACTAACTAGTGAAAAGGAAGGTATGTTCATGAAGTCAAACATTTCACAGTCCACTTTTTTCCCCCTGGTCAGGACCCAAAATGTAGAATTAAACTAATGGAACTCTAGCACTTTTAAATATCTTTCCGTTTTGTTAATTTTCTTTGGCAAGAAGAGAAGTCTTAAGACAAAAATAACTATTTTTGCTTCATCAATTAACTGCTGTTGTATTATCTTAAGTGTTATCATATACAAATACAGTTCAAGCAAAGTTGGTATGCTAATCAAGATATCCTACTTCTATATTAAAGTCTAAAGCTGGACAAAGTTTGAACTTTCCTAGAGGATCAGAACAAAAAAAGGATTTAATACTGATTTTCCCAAAATAAATATTCATGAGACAAATCCCCAGTAGCATGCCTTGGGCAAATGCCTCACACCTTACATTCACTCTCACCTGGACTTAATTACCACATATTAATAAGTGATTGCCCATCAAAGCCCAGGAAATAAAAGGGCCCAATGTACTGTCCTTTAAAATGCTTTCAAAAACTCCCAAACATGGACTGTTATATACAAGACAACTTTCTTGGACTCTTCAAAAGCCAATGTCACAAAAACAAAAACACATATCAAAAAAAATTCTAAATAAATAATCAAAATAGGAACATACCTATTAAAATGGTTTGCCCACAGCTGCCAGTAGGCAATCTATGACAAAACATTAAAGCCCCTCAGCACTTGTGCATTAAGAAATACCTTAAGAGGAGGGTGGGAAGATGGCGGAGAAGTAGCAGACTAAGACTACTTCAGGTATCGGGAGATCAGCTAGATAGCTTATCTAAAGATTACAAACACCTACAAATCCAACGGGAGATCGAAGAGAAGAACAGCAACTCTAGAAACAGAAAATCAACCACTTTCTGCAAGGTAGGACTGGCGGAGAAGTGAATCCAAAGCGACGGGAAGATAGACCATGGGGGGAGGGGCCGGCTCCCGGCGAGCGGCAGAGCAACGGAGCACAAAATCGGGACTTTTAAAAGTCTGTTCCGCTGAGGGACATCGCTCCAGAGGCTTAACCGGGGTGAAGCCCAGGCGGGGTCAGCGTGGCCTCAGGTCCCGCAGGGTCACAGAAGGATCGGGGGTGGCTGAGTGTCGCAGAGCTCACAGATATTAGAACGGGGAAGCCGGCTACAGAGACAGAGCCGAGGAGTGACTCTCAGCTCGGGGTTACCTTGAACCGGGCGCAGGCTCAGTCAGCTCGGAGCGCGGCCGGAGGCCAGGGTGGCGGGAGTCATTGGGCGCTGTTCTCTGGGGGTGCACCGAGGAGTGGGGCCCCGGGCTCTCGGCTCCTCCAGGCCAGAGACCGGGAGGCCGCCATCTTCATTCCAGTCCTCTGGAACTCTACGGAAAGCGCTCAGGGAACAAAAGCTCCCGAAAGCAAACCCGAGCGGATTACTCAGCCCAGCCCTGGGTAAGGGCGGTGCAACTCCGCCAGGGGGCAAAGACGCTTGAGAATCACTACAACAGGCCCCTCCCCCAGAAGATCAGCAAGAAACCCAGCCAGGACCAAGTTCACCTACCAAGGAGTACAGTTTCAATACCAAGGAGAGCGGCGGAATTCCAGAGGAGGAGAAAGCAAAGCACGGAACTCATGGCTTTCTCCCCATGATTCTTTAGACTTGCAGTTAAATTAATTTTTTTTTCTTTTCTTTTTCAATTTTTTTTTCTTGTTCTGCTAAATTTTTTTAACTTTTACCCTTTTCTTTTTTAACATTTTTTAACTAGTTTATCTAATATATATATTTTTTTTTCCTTTTTATACTTTTTCTTTATTGGTTTTCTTTTTTTAATTTTTTTTTCTTTCTTTCTGAACCTCTTTTTATCCCATTTCTCCCCCCCCCCACGACTTGGGATCTCTTCTGATTTGGCTAAAGCATATTTTCCTGGGGTTGTTGCCACCCTTTTAGTATTTTACTTGCTCCTTCATATACTCTTATCTGGACAAAATGACAAGGCAGAAAAATTCACCACAAAAAAAAGAACAAGAGGCAGTACCAAAGGCTAGAGACCTAATCAATACAGACATTGGTAATATGTCAGATCCAGAGTTCAGAATGACGATTCTCAAGGTTCTAGCTGAGCTCGAAAAAGGCATGGAAGCTATTAGAGAAACCCTCTCGGGAGATATAAAAGCCCTTTCTGGAGAAATAAAAGAACTAAAATCTAACCAAGTTGAAATCAAAAAAGCTATTAATGAGGTGCAAACAAAAATGGAGGCTCTCACTGCTAGGATAAATGAGGCAGAAGAAAGAATTAGTGATATAGAAGACCAAATGACAGAGAATAAAGAAGCTGAGCAAAAGAGGGACAAACAGCTACTGGATCACGAGGGGAGAATTCAAGAGATAAGTGACACCATAAGACGAAACAACATTAGAATAATTGGGATTCCAGAAGAAGAGGAAACAGAGAGGGGAGCAGAAGGTATATTGGAGAGAACTATTGGAGAGAATTTCCCCAATATGGCAAAGGGAACAAGCATCAAAATCCAGGAGGTTCAGAGAACCCCCCTCAAGATCAATAAGAACAGGTCCACACCCCGTCACCTAATAGTAAAATTGACAAGTCTTAGTGACAAAGAGAAGATCCTGAAAGCAGCCAGGGAAAAGAAGTCTGTAACGTACAATGGTAAAAATATTCGATTGGCAGCAGACTTATCCACAGAGACCTGGCAGGCCAGAAAGAGCTGGCAAGACATATTCAGAGTACTAAACGAGAAAAACATGCAGCCAAGAATACTATATCCAGCTAGGCTATCATTGAAAATAGAAGGAGAGATTAAAAGCTTCCAGGACAAACAAAAACTGAAAGAATTTGCAAACACCAAACCAGCTCTACAGGAAATATTGAAAGGGGTCCTCTAAGCAAAGAGAGACCCTAAAAGAAGTAGATCAGAAAGAAACAGAGACAATATACAATAACAGTCACCTTACAGGCAATACAATGGCACTAAATTCATATCTCTCAATACTTACCCTGAATGTTAATGGGCTAAATGCCCCAATCAAAAGACACAGGGTATCAGAATGGATAAAAAAACAAAACCCATCTATATGTTGCCTACAAGAAACTCATCTTAAACCTGAAGACACCTCCAGATTTAAAGTGAGTGGGAGGAAAAGAATTTACCATGCTAATGGACATCAGAAGAAAGCAGGAGTGGCAATCCTTATATCAGATCAATTAGATTTTAAGCCAAAGACTACAATAAGAGATGAGGAAGGACACTATATCATACTCAAAGGAGCTATCCAACAAGAAGATCTAATAATTTTAAATATCTATGCCCCTAACGTGGGAGCAGCCAACTATATAAACCAATTAATAACAAAATCAAAGAAACATATCGACAATAATACAATAATAGTAGGGGACTTTAACACTCCCCTCACTGAAATGGACAGATCATCCAAGCAAAAGATCAACAAGGAAATAAAGGCCTTAAATGACACACTGGACCAGATGGACATCACAGATATATTCAGAACTTTTCATCCCAAAGCAACAGAATACACATTCTTCTCTAGTGCACATGGAACATTCTCCAGAATAGATCACATTCTCGGTCCTAAATCAGGTCTCAACTGTTATCAAAAGATTGGAATCATTCCCTGCATATTTTCAGACCACAATGCTCTAAAGCTAGAACTCAATCAGAAGAAGAAATTTGGAAAGAACCCAAATACATGGAGGCTAAACAGCATCCTTCTAAAGAATGAATGGGTCAACCAGGAAATTAAAGAAGAATTGAAAAAATTCATGGAAACAAATGATAATGAAAACACAACGGTTCAAAATCTGTGGGACACAACAAAGGCAGTCCTGAGAGGAAAATATATAGCAGTACAAGCCTTTCTCAAGAAACAAGAAAGGTCTCAGGTACACAACCTAACCCTACATCTAAAGGAGCTGGAGAAAGAACAAGAAAGAAACCCTAAACCCAGCAGGAGAAGAGAAATCATAAAGATCAGAGCAGAAATCAATGAAATAGAAACCAAAAAAACAATAGAACAAATCAATGAAACTAGGAGCTGGTTCTTTGAAAGAATTAATAAGATCGATAAACCCCTGGCCAGACTTATCAAAAAGAAAAGAGAAAGGACCCAAATAAATAAAAATCATGAATGAAAGAGGAGAGAACACAACGAACACCAAAGAAATACAGACAATTATAAGAACATACTATGAGCAACTCTACGCCAACAAATTTGACAATCTGGAAGAAATGGATGCATTCCTAGAGACATATAAACTACCACAACTGAACCAGGAAGAAATAGAAAGCCTGAACAGACCCATAACCAGTAAGGAGATTGAAACAGTCATCAAAAATCTCCAAACAAACAAAAGCCCAGGGCCAGACGGCTTCCCGGGGGAATTCTACCAAACATTTAAAGAACTAATTCCTATTCTCCTGAAACTGTTCCAAAAAATAGAAATGGAAGGAAAGCTTCCAAACTCATTTTATGAGGCCAGCATCACCTTGATCCCAAAACCAGACAAGGATCCCATCAAAAAAGAGAACTACAGACCAATATCCTTGATGAACACAGATGCAAAAATTCTCACCAAAATACTAGCCAATAGGATTCAACAGTACATTAAAAGGATTATTCACCACGATCAAGTGGGATTTATTCCAGGGCTGCAAGGTTGGTTCAACATCCGCAAATCAATCAATGTGATACAACACATTAATAAAAGAAAGAACAAGAACCATATGATACTCTCCATAGATGCTGAAAAAGCATTTGACAAAGTACAGCATCCCTTCCTGATCAAAACTCTTCAAAGTGTAGGGATAGACGGCACATACCTCAATATTATCAAAGCCATCTATGAAAAACCCACCGCAAATATCATTCTCAATGGAGAAAAACTGAAAGCTTTTCCGCTAAGGTCAGGAACACGGCAGGGATGTCCACTGCTATTGGAGGAATACCTCCAATAGGTATGCAGGAATGCACTGCTATGCAGGAATACCACTGCTATTCAACATAGTACTAGAAGTCCTAGCCTCAGCAATCAGACAACAAAAGGAAATTAAAGTCATCCAAATCGGCAAAGAAGAAGTCAAACTATCACTCTTCGCAGATGATATGATACTATATACGGAAAACCCAAAAGACTCCACTCCAAAACTGCTAGAACTTGTGCAGGAATTCAGTAAAGTGTCAGGATATAAAATCAATGCACAGAAATCAGTTGCATTTCTCTACACCAACAACAAGACAGAAGAAAGAGAAATTAAGGAGTCCATCCCATTTACAATTGCACCCAAAACTATAAGATACCTAGGAATAAACCTAACCAAAGAGACTAAGAATCTATACACAGAAAACTATAAAGTACTCATGAAAGAAATTGAGGAAGACACAAAGAAATGGAAAAATGTTCCATGCTCCTGGATTGGAAGAATAAATATTGTGAAAATGTCTATGCTACCTAAAGCAATCTACACATTTAATGCAATTCCTATCAAAGTACCATCCATTTTTTTCAAAGAAATGGAACAAATAATCCTAAAATTTATATGGAACCAGAAAAGACCTTGAATAGCCAAAGGAATATTGAAAAAGAAAGCCAAAGTTGGTGGCATCACAATTCCGGACTTCAAGCTCTATTACAAAGCTGTCATCATCAAGACAGCATGGTACTGGCACAAAAACAGACACTTAGATCAATGGAACAGAATAGAGAGCCCAGAAATAGACCCTCAACTCTATGGTCAACTCATCTTCGACAAAGCAGGAAAGAATGTCCAATGGAAAAAAGACAGCCTCTTCAATAAATGGTGTTGGGAAAATTGGACAGCCACATGCAGAAAAATGAAATTGGATCGTTTCCTTACACCACACACGAAAATAGACTCAAAATGGATGAAGGATCTCAATGTGAGAAAGGAATCCATCAAAATCCTTGAGGAGAACACAGGCAGCAACCTCTTCGACCTCAGCTGCAGCAATATCTTCCTAGGAACATCACCAAAGGCAAGGGAAGCAAGGGCAAAAATGAACTATTGGGATTTTATCAAGATCAAAAGCTTTTGCACAGCAAAGGAAACAGTGAACAAAACCAAAAGACAACTGACAGAATGGGAGAAGATATTTGCAAATGACATATCAGATAAAGGGCTAGTGTCCAAAATCTATAAAGAACTTAGCAAACTCAACACCCAAAGAACAAATAATCCAATCAAGAAATGGGCAGAGGACATGAACAGACATTTCTGCAAAGAAGACATCCAGATGGTCAACAGACACATGAAAAAGTGCTCCACATCACTCGGCATCAGGGAAATACAAATCAAAACCACAATGAGATATCACCTCACACCAGTCAGAATGGCTAAAATTAACAAGTCACGAAATGACAGATGCTGGCGAGGATGCGGAGAAAGGGGAACCCTCCTACACTGTTGGTGGGAATGCAAGTTGGTGCAACCACTCTGGAAAACAGCATGGAGGTTCCTCAAAATGTTGAAAATAGAACTACCCTATGACCCAGCAATTGCACTGCTGGGTATTTACCCTAAAGATACAAACATAGTGATCCAAAGGGGCACATGCACCCAAATGTTTATAGCAGCAATGTCTACAATAGCCAAACTATGGAAAGAACCTAGATGTCCATCAACAGATGAATGGATAAAGAAGATGTGGTATATATACACAATGGAATACTATGCAGCCATCAAAAGAAATGAAATCTTGCCATTTGCGATGACATGGATGGAACTAGAGGGTATCATGCTTAGCGAAATAAGTCAATCGGAGAAAGACAACGATCATATGATCTCCCTGATATGAGGGATAGGAGATGCAACATGGGGGGTTAAGGGGGTAGGAGAACAGTAAATGAAACAAGATGGAATTGGGAGGGAGACAATCCATAAGTGACTCTTAATCTCACAAAACAAACTGAGGGTTGATGGGGGGAGGGGGGTTGGGAGGGGGGTGGGATTATGGACACTGGGGAGGGTATGTGCTATGGTGAGTGCTGTGAAGTGTGTAAACCTGGTGATTCACAGACCTGTACCCCTGGGGATAAAAATATATTATATGTTTATAAAAAATAAAATTAATAAAAATTAAAAAAAAAAAAAGAAATACCTTAAGAATTTCCAAGAAATTCTCTTTCTGGGATCTATGATCCAAGCTGTTTGTTGGTTTACAAACTGGCCCCAGTGCATTAAGGGCAAGGAGAGACCAGAGAAAGAAGCAGACCCTCCAGATTGGTAAGCGCTGTTTGAATAAGCACAGGAACTTACCTATGACGCTGGTCCAGGACGCTGCAAGATCTCTGCATTCACCTGCCAAAATCTTAAAAGTTAATGGAGAGGGGGCGCGTGGGTGGCTCAGCAGGTTAGAGCCTCTGCCTTCGGTTCAGGTCATGATCCCAGGGTCCTGAGATCGAGCCCCACATTGGGCTCTCTGCTCCACAGGGAGCCTGCTTCCTCCTCTCTCTCTGCCTGCCTCTCTGCCTACTTGTGATCTCTGTCTGTCAAATAAGTAAATAAAATCTTTAAAAAAAAAAAAAAAGTTAATGGAGAGGCCTTCACTAGGTTTAGTCACCTACACCATCAGTGGCCTGAACAACATATTGCCCTCTCAAGGTCTGGTCCTTGAAAAACAGCTCCAGCTGTGGGAAACAGCAGGCAGGATATGCCTTCCAAGGACAGGGGAGGGACTGAGGAGGCTCTGATTGCCCAGATGTAGTTCTCAGGTCAGCTGGAGGTTACATCCTCTTGATGATCTCCTACAACACAAGCAAAGAATTAAAACATCTACTCCTATTCATGGATCCCTGTCCAATGATAATTATGAAATTAGAAAACCCTATCACGCCAAAAGAGTGGATGGGTAACAGGTTTTGTGAAATGCATAGCCATACATACAGAACTTAGAGCATGCCCTCACTCCATTTTCATCAAGTCTCTGTGTCTGTGGAATACAGAGGGGACACAGCAGGGATGATGCTAACAAGAAAATCCTTTTCTAACATCTGTCCCCATCCAACCCCAACTTGTCAACTTCACGAAGGAAAGGCAGCTATGAAACAGATAACTGGGTCTGTTTTCTTTGCTCAGTGCCCCCAGTAGACAACACAAATGTGGACAGACACCATACCTTCATCTTGTCTTGGGCTTTTCCTACTTAGCACCTGCATAAAATGAGAGTTTCTGAGACTCTCGCTGCATGCATGGTCTTTGCTCTACTGTCAGTCTAGTAGCACTACTGTTTCTTCACCTTCAGCAAGTCACCAATGAGTTTTTTCAGAGCCAAAGGGAGAGGGAAAAGGGGGTAGTAGAAGAACAGAAAAATCGTCCCAGTGTATGCACAATCCCATGTGATCTTCCATAAGTTAACATAATCAGGCAACCCCACAAGTAGGTGCAATAAATTAGTGTAAAGTAGAAATCAAGGTCATACTAACAGTAACTGTGTAAGCACTTATAATGTACTAGATATTAAATAAGGCACTCTCCGAACATCATCTCTATAATTCTAAAAAAAAATCTCACAGATGGAAAAACTGAGACAAATGAATTTACCTCCCTCTGTCAAGAGTTCACCTTTAGTAACTACCACACCAAGGATTCAAATCCAGACCTTATTCCCGTGCCTGAGTGTTTTTCATAACACTGTATCTCAAAGTCAAAAGATTTGTGGTGAAGAGGAATATAATGAGGGTTAGAAAATAGGACTGAAACAACTTTCAGAGCAGAGATGCATGCCTCCCTATTTAAGCTCCAGCCCCCAGCCCACCAAAAAGACTTGAGCTGTTCTCACAGCCTTACCTAGCACCCCTGCATCAGAATCACCTGGAGGGATCATTTAAAATGCAGATTCCTGGGCCCTACTCCAGCTCTCATGAACCCACATCTTTAAGGTAGGGACTGGCAATGTGCATTTTTACTTATGCTCCCACGGTGAATTTTAACTAGTTTTCTAGGTGAACCATTGTATTTGATGATTCAGAAAAGGAGCAAGGCAGAGTCTAACAATATCATCCAGAAATTCACAGACAAAAAACGCATCGTAAAGTAACAACCCAGGAAGGAGCTTTTGCTTGTCAGCATTATACGATTTTTTTTTAAGGGGAACAGTTATTATTGACAAACATCTGAACGAAATCTAGTCCATTTATTTTACTTGTTTTGACATCTGCAGATAATGACAAGCTACAGAGAAAAACAGGTTTAAGGATGGTAGCAATTAGTTAATTTGTCACTGATTATTAAAAAATAATATAAGCAGCTCTGTGGTTCTCCAGAGGGGAGAGTTACAAATTACTACAGTTGTTGCTGCTGCCATTGCTGATGTGATTGTTGTTTTTAAAGAACGGCAGCCTCCAAATGTTTGTGAATAGGAATATCGTTGGAGGTCTGTCAGGTTTCCATGGCCACCTCAGTTCCCTTCAGCCCATGGGACATGATGCCCTGGGAGTCAGAATTAGGAAGGAGCCTACATATGTAAATATAACCTGGGAAGCAGTTCAGTCTGGAAACAGCCTCTTTCCTTCCCATAATTCTCCACCTCATTCGTTTTGATTACATTGATAGAAAAGCACCTGCTTCCAGCCCACTAGCCCTCTCCTACTTGTGTTCCCTCCAGCTCAGTCAACCTCCCCACAGCTCCTCGACTCCCCTAGTTACCCTTCACTGGGCTCTTTGAACCATTAGACACACATTCTCAGTCAACCTTTCTGGCAACACTTCTTCTACGTTCTCTTCTAAACCAAAACCTAGCTTGTCTCTGATAACAATAATGCTGAACACTTAAGGGTGCAGAAATCCTGATAATGTCAGCTTAGCTTTTTTCCTCCCCACAACACACCCTTAGTCCCATCATCCCAATATATTAGAACTAGAAATAGGTCGCTATCACTCTCAATATTTCTGCTTCCTCACCACTTCCTGTCAAGGACTCCTCTCGCCTTTTAACTTCCTCTGTCTAGTTATGTCATCCTCTTCTGATCTCACTCTTTGTCTTCTAACCTCTGGGGCAAACCCCTCACCTTTCCTGCTAGTCCTGTCCTCTCTTAACCCTCCTCCAGAGACTGAACATGAACTAGACCCCGCCACAGCTACTTCATCTCCTCTGTTCCAAAGCTGTTACTTTAGTTCCATCTTTTGTTGATTTAAGCTCCACTTACAAGCCCAGATCCAATATTTCAGCATTGTGATAATTTTCCTAACATCATTGTGACATTCTCTCTACATCCACAAAGCATAGGAACAGGAGGATGTAGTGCTTAGCAATATGATTTCTGGATTAAAATACACAGGCTGGGGTGCCTGGGTGGCTCAGTGGGTTAAGGCCTCTGCCTTTGGCTCAGGTCATGATCCCACTGGGATCAAGCCCCGCATCGGGCTCTCTACTCAGCAGGGAGCCTGCTTCCCTCTCACTCTCTGCCTGCCTCTCTGCCTACTTATGATCTCTGTCAAATAAATAAATAAAAAATCTTTAAACTACACAGGTAAAGTCCTGGCTTTACCATGTATGGCTTCTGTGATTCAGAGTAAAACATTTAATCATTCCAGGCCTTAGTTTCCTCATCCATAGAAGGATGAAAATAATATCATCTGTTTCATAGGGTTGTTATGAAGATTGGAAAGATAATCCTGGATATAATTTAGACTGGTTGAAGTAAGAGAAAACCCAACTCAGACTGGCTTAAAGAACAAAAGTGTTTTATTTATTCACTTACCCTAAAGTCCAGAAGAAAGGTAAACTTCGGGCTCAGTTTGATTCAGTGCTTCAGCCATAAGATCAAGGATCTAATTTCTTTCTTGCTCCCTCTGCTCTTTATTCTAAGGTGTCAGATGCAGCCTATGCCTTATTTGTCCTCATAGTTATGAGAGGTTATCACTAAGTTATAGACTTCCTCATCCAAAACAAAGGAGTAAACAAAATGGTCACTTCAAAAAGCTCTCCCAGAATAATGAAGAAGAACTTTTTCAGACATCCTCAAAAAAAAAAAAAAAAAAAACTCTCATGGCCCATTGCCCAGAAATAATCCCATTCCTTAACACTGCCCAGAGCAGAGGAATTCTGAATTGGTTCAGATGAACCAATCTGCTCAAATGGACCAATCACTGTAGTATAAGAGAGGGGATTACAAACCCCAGAAAATATTTTTCTACTCATAAACTGCACAGTAAGTAGGAGATGGGAGAGGAGAGGAGAATGGATGCTGGGGAGATGACCTAATGCCCATCATGGGGAGTCAAGTCCTTAGCCAACAATGAGCAATCAGTAACACCATACTAATATTAGCACTTACTATTATGCCATTTTTACCTTTAGATCATTACTTCTCATTCTTTTTGTATTGTTATTTATTGTTTACATGATTGCTTCTTTATACTCTCCCATCCTCGAGCTTATAAAATGCTTAAGGCAGTGTGCTTTATTGATTTTTTTTTACCACTAACATGGCCCACCCCAAATTCTGTACCCGGTGGGGTACATAAGAAAAACATAACATCAATAAATGCTGGTTGAATACATGAATAAACTACAAAAATATTTCTACCCAGTGACAAAGTCTCTCTGGCAGGAATTAGAGATTACACAATGCTCTTATGCCCTTCAGTACAGAACAATTTAATACATTTTAATAATGTTCTTTCTTATACAAAATAATATTACTAACCCACCATTGATTACACAGGCACAGAGAGTGTCTTTGGTGTTTTCTAACTGATCAGTAAAAGCTTATTCTTTACCATAATTACATGCAATTTATTCTTTTTAAAATTTTCTTTCACATTGACTTTTGAAATAAACGATTCCGTTGACCAGACTAGATGCACTACAAATACTAGGAGACACATGATTTTTTTTGTTCCATGTACCCTCACAATGAAAGCTAAAAATTCTTCAAATCAGTACTTTTTTACTAAGACCTATAGTTCTCAAAACCATAAATTATCAGGGAAAAACTCCAAAATTACATAGTGTGAAGTTATAATATATTTATATAGGAAAAGACTTCCCTGTTAAGATTAACCTTTAAAATGTCCCATTTTCCATAAAATATACTTCAATTTTAAACCAACATAAAGAAAAATAATGCCTTACTCTGCCTTATTTTTTTTAGTAAATAACATCATTTCCAAAAAAGTTTATTTTAATGCTTTTGAAAAGCAGGTAATATTAGCAATTCCATAATAATGCAACTAGCAAATGGGTAGCTGTAATTTTTAGAAAGATACAGTAAATGGCTTTGTATGTGAGGTTTTTGTTAATTCTTTGCATTTCTTTTAAAGTCTGCAGGATTCCAAAATTTCATTACCTGAAAATTATCTGCCTTTTTAAAAATATATTATTAAACTTGAAAATGTATTTGAGAGAAGAAAAGCATGCGAAAGACTATAAAACATACTCCCTAAGAGTAAAATGAAGGAAAATGTGGATTCCTTTTTTTTAACTGAAAGGCTGTAGCTGTTCAGAACCTTTCCTTGTCTATAGAGACCATGTGGTGAATTTTAAGAGTGGAATCTGATGAAAGAGTAAAACAAGAAATGTTTAGAGAATATAAATTAGTCAGACAATCTGAACTTCATGAAACGACAGTAATAAATTTTAAAATCATAATTATAGTACATGAGCACAATCCTGTTAACACTAATATTTTACATCTTATGTCTAATAATCCACAATCGTAATCTGTCACATTTTTATTTCACATGCATTTTAAAATTGCCACTTTGGTTTATCTCTAGCCACAAGCTTTTCACCACACAAAACAAAGTAAAGCCTCTGAAAATAATGAAACAATATGAAGGATAGTTAATGCAGTGGACAGTGGTGTATCCCCCTAGAATTTGATGCCTGATCCAACTCCATGAAGTAGATATTTTTACCTGAGGCCAAGATGTTAAATAATTTTTCTCTATGCGTCTGAGTATTGGCAATCAGTCCCAAAGCCCCTGACTGCATTGTAATGTGAGGTCTAGCCAATAAATCTCTTTCCCAAAGCAAAAATCCAGCAGAGAACATGGGCACCATTGATCTCACACAGAGGACTAAATAGCCAAAAGGCTGTGCACTCTAAGTTATTCTATTACCTCTGTTGGATCTGGGTGATGAGTCATTCGGGTGAAGCTCTTGATGTTTTCTCAGAAATCAGCCTGCTTGATGGAGCAGCCAAAGTTCATTCAAACCCATCCTTCAGACAGTCTCCACTCTGGCTTCCTTGGTGACCTTAAGTATAGAAACAGTTTAGGAGGGGCACCTGGGTGTCTCAGTGGGTTAAGCCTCTGCCTTCAGCTCAGGTCATGATCTCAGGGTCCTGGGATCGAGCCCCATGTCGGGCTCTCTGCTAGGGGAAGGGTGGGGGGATCTGCTTCCCCCTCTCTCTCTGCCTGCCTCTGCCTACTTGGGATCTCTCTCTCTCTCTCTGTCAAATAAATAAATAAAATCTTAAAAAAAAAAAAAAGAAACAGTTTAGGATGAAACCAAGACAATGTAAAGAGCACTAATCTCAGTAATTGTTTAAAAAACGACCTCTTAAAGATGCTCAATATCAAAATGAATAGGAAAATTAAATGCCTTTTTGTCCATAAAATTTAAACAATATGAATTTTTTTTTTAAAAAAAGGAATCTTTCTCATTTGTGGGGGGATAAATTGATGCACTCTTGTTGAATCCAAATTTTAAACATGTATATATTTTGAACCAGTAACTCTATTTCTATAAATATATCTCTAGAAAAGTGTTCAAAGATACATACAGAAGATATTACAGTGTTGAATAAGGAAGTAGCTAAATGTATTACAGTAAATCCAGACAATAGAATGCCCTGACATATCTATAGACATAGAAAGAATTGGGCAAATCTATATACACTGGTATGGAAAATATCCCAATTATATTGCAAAGTGAGGAAAAGCATTTTTTTTTTTTGAGGAAAAGCATTTTAGATAACAGTATCCATAGTATGATTCTTATCTGCACATTATGATTCTGGTTTGTGAAAAGAGTATATACACACATTTTTTTCCTTGTATAGACAGAAATTTCTGGAAGTACTAACAAAATGCTGGTAGTCTGTGGAATGAGGGAAGGGTCAAAGGACTTTAATTTTTGCCCCCAACTTCCTTACTTGTTAAAATTTTTTTTTTACCATGAGAGAGGCAAGAAATTCTCTTCTCCCTTATCTGGCTTGTATGAAAGTAAAAATGGATGGTATAAATGTCCACTATGAAGACCCTGTTAGACACCAAGAACCCATGAATGTTGGTTCTCCCATTCAAACAAGCATGCACACACACACACACACACACACACACACACACCACTATTGCTTCCTTCCAACACCTACTAAATCCCAATACCATTTCACATGGCACCAATCTTTACAGTATATCTCCATTATCTCCTAGATATCCTTATTTCAAGGAAGGATTGAAGGAATAGACAAGGAGAAGAGTTCATGTGGATATTGTTGTTCTCAGATATTTAGCTTACATTTTTCAACAGAGAAAGTCAAAATATCGTATTTTATTTTCCATTTCTAAAACAGTGGAACAAAAAATCTTCCCAGGTCTATAAGTGACATACAGAAATGCTTCATCATGCTCCTTACTTCAGTCAATCTTGAAAGAAAGACTGAGGTGGAAACATTTAAATATACCAATACCACTACTGAAAATCACAAGAATGATGAAATTTTGTGTATAATGATATTGAAACAACATTCAGTGAATTGTGGTTTCTGATAGGCAGTGAGATTTATGACTCCTTTCTCCCATCCCAAATCACAGAAACAGTAAAAAAGTACCTTCCAGGTGAATGGCCTCTAAAATAGATGATCTCACATCCTAGCAGTAAAGAAATTTTGAGCAAGCATCCTCCATAGATTTTTACCTATTTATAAATTATATACGTCATACCATTGTACTAATGTAAACATTAGCAAATACAAAAATAGAAATTAAAATGGAGGAAATTTTAAATATATAGAAAATCAAGCTCCTAGGATTTTCTTTGCACACTCACCCAATGGGATATCATTCCAAAATATCAAATAGTAACTATGACAGTGTCTCATACAGAATTATAAAATTTACATCTCTAAGATATCACAACTTAAGTTATTTTGCCAATGAAAGGTTTCAGGACAACTCTTGCTGTTGAAATGCCTCCTTAGATGGCTTAAGGGTATAGAATTAAATTGAGAAAATATATTATTCTTCTTTCAGTTGGATGGGGGGGTAGATAATACTTAATGAATGCCTTCTAGGTACCAAACATTGCTAACAGTCCTGAAACATATTTAAATTTCCCAGCAATTCCGTTCGGTAGATCTTATTTGTCCCATTTTATACATACAGAAACTGAAGATTAAAGGCCCTAGATCAGCCAGTTAGAAACTGATAAGATAAAGTATCAGAATCTAGTTTGGCTGACTCCAAAATCTAAACACTCAATCAATCCTATTTACTGCTCAGAAGAGGAAAACATTAGAAGTCAAAAATGTATGAATGTGGTCATAGAATATGAAATCACAAAACATCATATAGTCAAATAAATGAGAAGCAGTTTGAGAGTTGGGTCTTCCTTCCTATTGTCTCTGAGGTCTATCACTCTGCTGCTACACAGAAAGATTTTCCTATACCTGGAGATGAAACAGGACACCACTGTATTTATTACCAGGCACATTAAACTCTAAGAACTTCAGTAGGAAAGGATTATGAGAAATTTTTTCCACACATTTTCAAGTTGTCTCTTTATAGCCTCATATTTTTTCAAATTAAAAACAAAACCCCACATACATTTTTTTAACTTTAAATTGTGCATACAGTATGTGACAAATTCTTCAAAGAATGTACTCTGTGGCAGTGGTTCTCAAAGAGAGAGAAATTTGGCTCTCAGGGGACACTTGGCAATGTCTGGAGACAGTTTCGGTTGTCACAGCAGAGAGTGGGGCCACTATTGACATCTAGTGGGTAAGGGTCAGGGATTCTGCTAAACATCCTAAAGTCCACAGAACAGTCCCCTATAACAAAAATTATTATCTTTGCTAAAATGTCAATAGCGACAAATTTGAGGAACTTTGCTATGAGGAATAATCACTGATATGTCAAAGATAGTTATCTAGATGTTTTCATCACATCACTATTACTCTGTGACAATTTAATAATATGAGACTCCTAAGCCATTAAGTGAATATTTAAAATGATATAGAAATGTTCATGATTTTACATGTTCTAAAATAATATGTTTAGTATGATTATAGCATTGTAAATATGTATATAATTATATGTAGGCATGGAAAATATTTTGAGACAGTATTGATCAAAATAATAGAATTCTTTCCTAGAAACTCTCTGCCACCCTTCAGAAATAAAAAGTATACTTCATAACCAATGTCATTAAAAATATCTACACCATTACCATCCTACCATCCTGAGGAGGAACACAGTTGAAATAAGTCATCATCTTAAAATTTATATAAGCTTCCTAAGTACATAAGATTTTGTACCCTCTCTTTTCAGAATGTGTCATTGGAAGGGTTTTATTTCCTGACATCGAGTTCTTTAATGATAGAAAAGAGAAACAGCAGGTGCTTCTCACTAGGTGCCTTTGTGATGGCAGCAGACAAGAGTTCACTGTATACTTTTGTTAAGAACCAAAATAGCACCTACTATTCTCATTCCTTCTCTTTAAAAGCTTTCATTGTTATACTATGATTCAAAAGTAGAATTACTCTCTTTCACCCACATCAAAAACAGTATGATCACGACACTCTGCAAACTCAATAAATGTTTGAAACATCATGAACACTGAATATCCCCCATTTCAGAATGTTCTATGAGTAAGAAGCATTATGATATTGTCCAGTAGGCATTATAATTTTTATATTGGAATTCAGAAGTATTGATGTCCCTCCAGAGATATATCCATTATTTTAATAACTAGTAGCCTCACATGAAGAAAGAAACAATTTAGCCTAAGTTCTCAGGAATACCGCAATGTTTATGGCAGCTGACAAAACTGATTAGAGAACGTTTGCTCACCAGTATAACAGAACCTCTAATATGTATTAGAGAGAAAGAAAAAGTTGAGACCATTTGGCCACATTACTTGACAATATAATATGATTAGAAATTAAAATTTTTTAAAGAAAAAAAGAACACCCATAAGAGACCGAACTATCATACAGAATTCTGAATAAATTTATAGATATTGGCCCTCTTGGAGGTGGAGGTTAACTCTCCACCCCTAAGTGTAAGCTGTGCTTAGTGACTTGCTTCCAAAGACTAGGAGTATGAAAGGAGGGATAAAGTAACTTTACAGTGAAGTTCCTGATAAGTACTACCTCGGCCAGATAACCAAAGTTAAAATCTTCAGTAATAAATTATATTGATGGGGCGCCTGGGTGTCTCTGTTGGTTAAGCATCTGCCCTCGTCTCAGGGCATGATCTCAAAGTCCTGGGATTGAGCCCCACATCAGGCTCCCTACCTGCTTCTCCCTCTTCCACTTCCCCTGCTTGTGCTCCCTCTCCCAATCTCTGTCAAATAAATAAATAAACCTTTTTTTTTAAAAGTTCCCATAAATTATGTTGATAGTATAGTATTCTCTTGGTATGATATGAGAACAGCATTTCACCTCTGTGATTTTCCTTCCACAACTGTATGTTAATCAAGAGAAAAAACTTCAAACAAATCCAAACAGAGAGGCATTCTATTTAAAAAAAAAAACAAAAAACAAAAAACTTTGATCTCAAAATCATTAAGGTCATAAAAAAAAAAAAAAAGAAGAAGAAGAAGTCTAAGAAAATGTCATAGACCAGAGGACGCTAAAACATGTAATGTGGCATTCTGAATAGGATCCTAGGATAGAAAAAGGATAGTATGGCAAAAGTAATAAAATTTGAATAAAGTACGGAGATTAGTTAGTAGTAATGTATTGATGTTGGTTCCTCAGTGGTGACAAAAGTACCATAGCAATGTAAGATATAAATAATAGGAAAAATTGAGTGAGAAGTATATGGAAAGTCTGTAATTTCTTTGTAACTTTCCTGTAAGTCTAAAACTACTCTAAAACTAAAAGTTTATTAAAGAAAAAAATAAATTTGAAAGTACACCAAAAATCTGTCCTGCTATAATTTTTAAATATTGGGCAAAAAAGACCATGAAAACTGAATTTAAAGGGCACCTGGATGGCTCAGTCAGTAGAATATGTAACTCTTGATCTCAGGGTTGTGAGTTCAAGCCCCACATGGGTATAGAGCTTAATTTTTAAAAACCTAAATTTAGGGGTGCCTGGGTGGCTCAGTGGGTTAGGCCTCTGCCTTCAGCTCAGGTCATGATCTCAGGGTCCTGGGATCGAGCCCCGCATCCGACTCTCTGCTCAGCGGGTAGCCAGCTTCCCCCGCTCTCCCTGCCTGCCTCTCTGCCTACTTGTGATCTCTGTCTGTCAAATAAATAAAATATTTTTAAAAATACCTGAATTTAAAAATGTAATAAAAGAACAGTATAAGCAATTTTATGCCAATAAATTTAAAAGTGATGAAAGGGATAAATTTCCTGAAAATGACAACTCACCATGACTGAAATAAGATGAAGCAGAAAATATGAGTAGTCCTATTAAATAATTGAATTATTATTAAAACATTATCCCAAACTATAGGTCCCGATAGTTTCATTGATATAGTCTGTCACACATTTAAGGAAAAAATAACACAAATCTCATACTAACTCTATCATAAAATTAAAATGTGAAAGCACTTCTCAAGTTATTATATGAAGCCACCATAATATTCATAGCAAAACCTGATAAAGATATGATAAAAAAGGAAAGCATCCCTCAAAAACATGTATACAAATATAATTTTTTAAAAATGTCAAACTGCTTTCAGCAATACATTAAAAAAAATAAATCACTGAAAATAGCCCAGGTTCCCATCAATAGGAGGCTGGATAAACAAATTGTGGCATAGTCATACAATAGAATAATATTCAACAATAAAATGAATAAATTACCAAAACATGAAAAAAATGGCTGAAGCTCAGAAACATGCTATGTGAAAAAAATCTTACACATAAGAACATATATTTCACTTGATTTGTATAAAATTCCAGAAAATGCAGAACTAATCTTTTTTTTTTTAAGATTTTATTTATTTATTTGACAGACAGAGATCGCAAGTAGGCAGAGAAGCAGGCAAAGAAAAGGGGGAAGCAGGCTCCCAGCTGAGCAGAGAGCCCAATGCAGGGCTTAATCCCAGGACCCTGAGATCATGACCTGAGCCCAAGGCAGAGGCCTAACCCACTGAGCCACCCAGGTGCCCCAAATGCTGAACTAATCTATGATTGAAAAAAACAAGTTACCTCTTGAGGAGTGGGGCAGAGACTGAGCTGAAAAGGACATAAGAGAATTTTCTGGGCTCAAGGTAATGTTTATTATCTTGATAGTGGTTTGGATTACACAGGGATGTGCATTTGTCAAAATTCTGCCAATATGCACTGAAGATCTGTGCCTTTCATTGTATGCAATTTTTAAAACCAACACAATAAGCTGTAAACGAAGATTGAACTCTGAAGATATGCATGATGATGCATGTGGGGGAAACAAACAAAAATCTGCAATTTACTCTGAAATGTAACCCAAAAAATACAATGGCTTAGTGCATAGACAGAGCAATGGGTAGATGAATAAGTATGTGGTAAGCAACAGAATAAAAGGGTAATGGTAGAATCTGGGAGGTAGGTATATGGATCTTCCCTCAAATCATTTCAAAATTGCTGAATGTTCACAGTAAAATATCAGAAAAAGTGAAATTAAGGAAAATTTAGAATTAAACTATGCTATCAAAAATTATAGAAAAAGTGAAATTTATGGTCATAGTTTCAGATGATGATGTCATCAAAGAACGGATCTACTGGAAAAAGTAATTGAGAAACTGGAGAACAGCTGTACAGAGGAAGTAAATTAATATAGCAGGTTATGTTCAAGGTCATACCTGTGTTGACATTCGAGGTTACATGTGGGGTACCACTCTTTAAATGGTTCTAGGTGTGTCCATGAAACTAAAAAGCTCGTGGAGTAAAGGAAAAGATCATTAATAAAAAAGTTCAAAGAATGAAGAAGACAGATATTGAAAGCTGGCAACTGGATTTGCCAAGAATGATAACGTGCATTGAAGTCACAAGGAGGAAAATGTCATGTGGTAAGGGATTATGGAGGAGGGTTTTTTAAAAAAGGAAAGAGTTCTGGTCTAGAAGAAGTAAGAGAGCAAGGAAGATGCCTACTGTAGCATCTGCTTTTGAGACATAAGGAGCATGAAGGAAGAAAAAAGTACATACAGCCTTTTCAAGAGAAGTGAACCCATAGAAGACCACGATGTTTCAGTTAAAATAAGTGAACATTACACAAAGGGAGGAGGGAAGGACCATTTACAGATCAATAATCCAAGTCCCATAGGACACAGTGGAGGCTCTGGAGTCCAGGAATAAGGGGTTGGCGATATACGGGGCAGTACGCAGAAGACAAAATGGGGTGATGATGAATGTTCAGGAAGATTTTATCTTCTAGAGGTGACTGAGGTAAACAGGAATGTGTGGTGTGATGAGACTTATCATATCTTTAGGAGAAAGAGAGTGATCAGGTCTAGTGCTATGGACTGAAGTGCCTCAGGGAAAAAACTCAAACCTCATTTCTCTCTCAGGCAGTGTCTTGTTGTATAGCTGGAATAAAACTGAAGGAAGGAAAGGAAAGCATTAATAAAAAAATTTTTTTGAAAATAAAACAAATTTCAAAGATGTAAACAGAAAACAGAAAAGCACACATTCTTGGAAAGACTAATTTAAAATAAACTTTTAGAAAGTTTTCTCAAAAAAAAAAAAGAAGAAGAAGAAAATTTCAAATAACTCCAGTACTAATCATGAAACAGGGAACATAACTGGAATACAAAGATATTTTTGGTTTTTATTTTGGAAAATTTCAAATATGTACAGTAGTAGAAAAAAATAGAATAATGAATCTGAATGTACCCACCAACCAGCTTCAGTAATTACTATCTCATGGCTAACTTTGTTTCCTCTCTTTCCTCCATCCACTCCCCTCAGCCTGGGTGATTTTGAAGCAAATCTCAGACATTAAATTATTTCATCTGCAAATATTCAGTATGTATCACTAAAAGGGAGCAACTATTTGTAAAGACAGCCACTACATCATACATCATACATCATCATAAACAGTATTCATATTTCAGTTTTCATACTTCCCAGTCATCTTATAATTTTTTAGCTTATTTGTTTGATTCCAAATAAGATCCATACATTGCTATTGATTGAAATGTCTTTCTGTTTCTTTTAATTCATAGTTTCCCTTCTCTCTTTATCTCCCCCTTTTTCCCTATAACTCTATGTTGAAATGGTGTCTTTTGTCCACACTCTGGATTTTGTTGATTACATCCTGCAGCATCGTTTACTATGTTCTTTTGTAGTCTCCATTGGCTAAAAATTGGCAGTCAGATCCACAGTTTCATAAGATTCTGGTTCCATTATTTGATAAGACAACTTAGTTCATAGGTGACATCATGTACTTGCATCAAGACCTGATTTTCTGTTTGTGTGATATAACAGCCATTGATGATCACTGTCTACATCAGTTAATTCATTAAGGATAAAAAATGGTGCTATTCTAGCATCAAAAAATTGTCAGAATATTCTGAGCTTCCTCATGACAAATCAACAACTCTAAATAAAACAGACGGTATTCTGGAACATATATTATGGAAATTGTGTCTCGAATCAGTAAGATATTTTAATAAACTAATTACAAGAAATTAAAAAGGAAATTAATGAAATACCCATATTTTAAGGACACATTTTCCCAAACCTTCAAGGAATAGGTAATTCCTTTATTACAGACAGTTCCAGAGCACAGAAAAAAAATTTAAAATTTCATAGTTCATTTCATGAAGCAATAATCATTTTGATACAAAACACAATAAAAGAGTAATAAAAAGAAAATTATAAACCAGTTTCACTGTAAGGATAAAAAAATCATTAGCAAAATGAATCCAGCAATATATTAAAATAACTTACAATAATAACAAATCGGGATGGATCCAGAAATGCAGAGGTGGATGAACATCAGAAAATTATTTATATTAAAAGAAAAAACAGATGGATGTTCTGTCTCACTTCAATTATTTAACATTGTTCTGGATATTTTAGTTAGTGCAAATAAAATGTGAAGTTGATTAATATTTGAAGATGATATGATATAACTGTATATTAGAAAAAATGTTTTGAAAAGCAATATTTCAACTGAGCAACTGTCACCCAATAAAGAAAATGCAAATAAGTAGGCTGGAATAAACTTAATATACAAAAAATCGATGCATTTCACATTTGCAAATAATAACCATGTACAATAATGGGATAAATATTGTAAAATCAATAGCAATAAAAACAAAATAAGAATAAACATAAATTCACAAGTTATAAATAAAGAAAAGTGTTAAATGCTCTTTAGGGATGTAAAAAGATGAATGAATAAAAACATACCATGTTCTGAGATAGGGGGATTAAATATCATAAATACATCATTTCTCCTTAAATTAATCTACAACTGTAGGCAATCTTAACTCCAAAATGTATATGGAACAATAGAAAAGCAAGAGTAGCCAGGAAAAAAATGTGAGAAAAAAAATCAGAGTATTAAAAAGGCCTGGCCCTAAGAGGCTTTAAAATAATATAAAGCCAATAAAGCCACTAATTGAATTTAAATGGAAAATAAAAAATAAACAAAATAAATCCACAATAAATAAACAGTGGCAGCAGCACATGAAGAGGTAATCAATACATTAGAAGAGAAAGTACCAAAATGGAACCAAATGCATATGAAAATTTGGTATATGTTAAGGAGCATCTTAAGTCAGTAAGAGAAGATGGTGTAATGCAACGACAACTAGATAACCATTTGGAACACTGGATCCTTCTTACCCCTAAATTAATTCCCAAAAAAAAGATGAAGGATTTATGAAACATCAAAGTGTTAGAAGAAACCGTCTGCAAATCCTTTCAGAACTCCAAACAGTGACACATCTAAAAGGAAAGCTTGATAAAAGATAAACTAAGCAAGATGTTTACAACTAATATTATGTTTCAAATATGTGAAATAGGGGGAAAGCCCAGCCATAGTACAAGAGTTCCTCTTCTGGAAAACCTTTATCAAAACAATTTGCTAATTATCTTTGCCACATTGATAGATGAAAAATAATACCTCCACATAATTTAATTCATGCTATGCCTTTTTAATTTAAACTCTCTGTATTCACTTTAAAGAAAAAAAAAGACTACTTTCCAAATTTTCTATTGCAGGTGGATACAAAGCTTTGATTACGTTGGAAGTACCCCTAAAACTGAGGTCAAACTGAGCTGGAGTCCAAACTGCTCTGCCCCTTCTCAAAATGTATGTCTCCATGATAAATTACTTAATGTTACCAATTGTGAGCTTCTCCATCTGTGCAAAAGTGGTAGTAGTATTTACTTCACAGGATTCTTGTTAGAAAATGAGACAACACTGTGACCTTCTGAGCGTGCAGTAGGGATTTGACAGGTAGACCCTTTTTTACTCCCACCTTTCCTTGCCCTCACACTTAGGGTAACTGCATTTCTTCAAAGGGTAAGCTGATCTGGACAGGAAGCACTTTACAAACACCTTAGACTCCCACAGTGTTCTAAAGAAGAAAGGAACAGAGAAAATAACTAAAAGAAACCATTCATTTTACAAATGGCAAAACTGAGGCCCTTAGGGATGTTTCCAAAGGAATCCCACAAAGATGTAGGTGAATGATGACAATTTCCTCCCATGTCCCAAAAACTGTCAAAACCACAGTCACTGCAAAAACCTCAAACTCCAAACTTCAACAGGGTTTTTGGCTGGTTTTTCCATGTCCCATGAAATTCTGACAATCCAGTCTCCTCCACAAACTATCCAAGGTAGGAATCCAGGAGTGAAAAAAACATACACTTTTTTCTTTTTCTTTTTCTTTTTCTTTTTCTTTTTCTTTCTCTTTCTTTTTCTTTTTTCTAGGCTGTGTCCTTTCTAGAATTGCATAAACAAGTTTGGAAGAGTTAAGGTTGAGAATGCCTCTTGGACACAGCACAAGGGCTCCACCTTCAGCTCTCAGACTGAAGAGAACTTTTTCAAAACTGCTGCTGTCTGAGTCCTCAGAAAGCACATCTGAAATAAAATCTCTTTTCACAAAATTTAAACCACACAACCCTTCACTTTTAAATATTTTAGACCAGCATATTTATCTACTGTACATAGGCGAAATGAAAGGTAAGAGTCTCAAGGTGAGTTATACTGATATTAAACAGACAAGATAAAAAATCTATTACATTTTCTTTAAATTCTTCAGGATGCATATCTTGGTGTCATATTCTTTATAGTTACAGCAGAGACTGATAAGCTCGTTCATTCTAATTCTCCTGGGGTTTCACTACATTAGATTTATAGCATTATAATAAAGGAAAAGGTTAATTCTTGCCCAGCAGGACTATTCACAAATTCCCAGCAATTTTTGAATATCCCACTAGATGCATGCCAATTTTTTGGAGGGAAATTCATCTGGGCAAAGGGAGGTAAAATTCAATTCTGTGAAAGGGCATTAACTGGGCCTTCAAGATTGATGTCAACCTATGGGTAGTCGTAAGGAATAGTAGTTTATAAAAGCAAAAATAAAACCCAAAAGACCAAAAGATAATTCTATAGGATAAAACTCCCAAATCTAAGTTGAATTCTAAAGCAGTTTATATAATTACATCCAGAGTGGACTAAACTTTCCTCTATCACATATTTTATGGTGGTCTATTAAAGAAAAGTAACAAAGTGCCCAATTCTTTGCAAATTGTGGATATAGGAGGGAATTGTCATTTTTCTACATTAAAAGATATCAGTAGATGTTGATGATAACCAAATATGTACACAGACCTGAATCTTTCAAAATCTGATTATAAGAGTAAATTTGTTGCTGATTTTCTCCTTGTTATTTTCTTCTTGCATCAACCAAATTCTCAGATTTCTGAGTCTCAGTGAAAGGAAGTTATAGACATTTGTCGTAACTGAACAGAGTCTAGGAAAGGAAAGCCAGGAAATAAAATGTATTTGTTATACCCTAGAGTATTTGTTATACCTACGTTATACCTACTACATGCCTTCTAATGATGCCTTGAATTCTTATCATTTTGCCTTTAGACTGTTTATAAGCCTGGAAGCAGAAGTTGACACAAGGAAATGTGAGTTTTGAGTGTCCCAAGGACCCTGAAATGTGATTATCCCACCACCACCCACCAGACCAAGGACAGAAACCAAGTCCAAACTTAACTTTTTTTTTTTCAAAATCCAAAGTGTCCAAGTCCTTGCCACTTAAAATTTGTTTTGTAACAGTCAAGAGTTGAAATGTGAAGAGCAATTGCTATGTGTTTACCTTCCTGATAAATATCCTTAAAATGTTTTCTAATCATTGTAATGATCCAAAGACTCAGTTTTCTTATCATCCTCTCTTCTATTGTTGAGAAAAACCACACCTTAAAGAAATTAAATAAACCCAGAGTGATGTAGATGGACCAGAATTCCAAACTCTAACCTCAGCTCTCTATTACATATTATCCCCAACAGCCCTCACAATAGTCTTGTATGTAGATGAGTATCCATTCAATAAATATTTTTCAAGAAATTTCTATTTGACAGACATTATGCCTGATGGAAATGAACAACAATAAGGGACTTGCCTAAGCTCTCGGAGCCATTCCCAAGTGCTAAAACTAGTGGTAAGGAACTCCTGCTCTGCAATCAGACACACGCACATTCAAATCCCGACATCACTGCATACTAGCTGTGGATCCTAGCTCAAGTTATCCATCATTTCTAAACCTTGGTTTTCTCTATCAGTGAATTGGGAATAATAATAGTTTGCCAAACTGCTATGAGTATTAGAATTACTATATAAAAAGAATCTAGTACCATGTATACATGCAGGTAGTATTGGTTTTCATTCCAAGGAAACTAGGATCTTTTAGACTTTTTTTTCTACCGTGAAAAATTGTCCCAGGTCATTCCCACATTTAGTGCCCTGTTTTTTCTGCCTCCTACAAACATGAGAAACTTTCAGAAGAATGTACCAGGACCATAGTTTTTCTCAAGTATCCAATGGAAATATTATTGTAAGTAGAAAGACTACAACAAATACTCACATTCCCTTGCTCTAGCCACTCTCCTCTTCTTTTCTCTCTTTCTGTCTTTCTCAATCACACACCTATACACTAACTGAAAGTATAACCATTAATAAGATTTAAGTGTTTCACTCAATGAAAATAAGACAATAAATACAAACTCTATAGAAAGACACTTGACTGAAGTGTTCCTATCATTCTGATGATAGAACCCTATCTCACAATGACAAATAATTATCCTTTGGCTAATTATTTCAATTGAAAAAATTGAAAGTTATAATGCCTTCTTTTAAAGCCCTTTCCTATAGAGCTTTATGTCAGTTTTGGAAGGAAGCTACACCTACATTGGCCCTTTTACAAAATAAGAAAAAAGCCCAGGAGTTATCAGTATGATTTTCATTACTGAGACAATATCAAAGAAAGGCTATTTTCCTCCTGAAATCCCTCACCAAGACCACCCTTTAGCAGAAAACTTCTGGATTACCTCAAAAAGGCAATTCTTCCCCACATGTAGTTCACCCAGTTTTAGAACACAGAGATTGGCTAGCTACCATGGAACCTAGATACTGCAGAATCTGCCCAGCTTTTGTTCCCTCTTCTCTGAGAATTAATTCCCACCAAATACTGGAGAGGATCTTTCAGCTTTGTTTGTAATAAATGACTCTTCCTTAATAGAGTATATATTCCTGAACCAAAGTTGGAAATCAGATTAGACTTGAGTCTCAATCGTGCTGATTAACTTTGGAGTTAAAACTAGAAGCTAGAAAAGCCATCTTTGATCACGTGCATATCAACTCAGAGGAAGTAGCTTATTGTACTGAAGAAAAAGAAAATAGAAAATTTAAGAAAGGGGGTGCCTGGGTGGCTCAGTGGGTTAAGCAGCTGCATTCGCCTCAGGTCGTGATCCCAGAGTCCTGGGATTGAGCCCTGCATTGGGCTCCCTGCTCAGTGGGGAGCCTGCTTCTCCCTATCCCTCTCCCCCTGCCTGGCACTCTGCCTACTTGTGCTCTCTCTGTCTCTCTGTCAAATAAATAAATAAAATCTTAAAAAAAAAAAAAAGAAAATTTAAGAGAACATAGGGGGTGCCTGGGTGGCTTAATGGGTTAAGCCTCTGCCTTTGGCTCAGGTCATGATCTCAGGGTCCTGGGATCGAGCCCCACATCAGGCTCTCCTCAGCAGAGAGCCTGCTTCCCCCTCTCTCTCTGCCTGCTTGTGATCTCTCTCTCTCTCTCTCTCTCAAATAAATAAATCTTAAAAAAAAAAAAAAAAAGAAGAGAACATAGGTGGAGTGAAAGAAGGATAGGAAAAGATAAAAAGAATACTTTCTTCAGATCCTGATTATTTTCTGGTTCCAGGTTCTTAGAAATTCATGAAAGCAAACTCCACTGTCTCCCCTTAGTTTCCATGCCTTCTCAAGATTCTTTCTGGTCACTTCTTTGACCCTTTGTTACAGTTTGTTTCCAGCAACAAATAATCCCTCACTAAAATATTAGGCCCATGCTCTTTCCCAACGCAGTTCTACAGAACAGAGAAAGACCAGAGGTCAAAGTTCCAGGCAATTGTCACTCGCATAATTAGCAGAACTGAAGCAAAACTGAAAGTCCTTTGGTTTGTAAATCTTCCTTCTACAACACTAATTTCCATTAATTCTCTAAAATGCTAGAATGGAGGTATGAGAAACCCAAATACCATATTTCACAAAATCTAAGATCCATCATTTGTATGACATATCAAACATTACAAATTAAATATGACACATTGCTAAGATGCCAATGATGGTAAGAGACGTTCATATTTCAGATATATTAAAATATGAAATAAAATGCTCACTTGAGAAGCAGTGAAAATAATAATATATGGGATTGACTGAATTTGGAACAGGGTAAGTTGAAATATATTAATTTTGATCACTGTTTGGAAAGAACTTGGTGTAAGGTTTCAAGTTGGAAGATGAATATCATGATATTCCTGCTTTAAAATCTGACCTAAACATGTTGCTTCTAGTGAAGAATCTTAGCCATGCTGAGAGTGCTTCAAAGATGGCTATAAAGGGCACTTTTAAATCCTCTCTTGATTTTCACATCCTCTATTTGAGTGATCTCGAAGTCTTAACACTGCTGGGAACTGAAATAGAGGAAAGTGGGGTAGGAAGAGAGAGAAAAAGTAGAAACGCTGTGTCTCACCTTCATGCATTATTCTTTAATCAATAATTTCTAGTAAGTCCCCACTCTGGGTCAGGCACCATTTCATTATGGGGCTTATAGTACAGAACAAGAGAAACAAAGTCTGTCATACAACAAATATTGTAGTGGAAGAACCAGATAATAAACAACAAAATAAAATTATACTGTCTTTAGGATAAATACCTAGTAGTGCAGTTGCTGGGTCATAGGGTAGTTCTATTTTTAACGTCTTAAGGAACCTCTATACTGTTTTCCAGAGTGGCTGCACCAGCTTGCATTCCCACCAATAGGTTCATATATACAATGGAATATTACTCAACCATCAGAAATGATGAGTACCCACCATTTGCATCAACATGGATAGAACTAGAGGGGATTATGCTAAGTGAAATAAGTGAAGCAGAGAAAGACAATTATACGGTTTCAGTCATATGTAGAACATAAGAAATAGTGTGGCGGACCTCAGGGGAAGGGAGGGAAAACTGAATGGGAAGAAATCAGAGAGGTAGACAAACTGTGAGAGACCCTGGACTTCAGGAAACAAACTGAGGATGGCTGGGGATGGGTAGAGGGATGAGGTCACCAGGTGATGGGTATTTAAGGAGGGCATGTGTTGTGATGAGCACTGGGTGCTATATGCAACTGATGAATCACTGAACACTACATCAAAAACTAATGATGTACTATATCTTGGCTAACTGAACTTAATAAAAAAATCTTAAAGTGCGGGGCACCTGGGTGGCTCAGTGGGTTAAGCCTCTGCCTTCCACTAAGGTCATGATCTCAGCATCCTGGGATAGAGCCCTCTCTGCTCTGTTGGGGAGGCTGCTTCTTCCCCTCTCTCTCTCTCTGCCTGCCTCTCTGCCTACTTGTGATCTCTGTCAAATAAATAAATAAATACAAGTCTTTTTTTTTTAAATCTTTAAAATCTTAAAATCTTTTTTTTTAAAGTGTCATAGAAAAATGTCAAGTAGTAGAAGTACTCAGTAGTAGAATAAAGCAGATAGAATAAAGAATAAAGTAGTAGAATAAAGCAGATAGGGTGTCTGGGTTATGGACATTGGGGAGGGTATGTGCTATGGTGAGTGCTGAGAATTGTGTAAGCCTGATGAATCACAGATCTGTACCCTAGAAACAAATAATATATTATATATTAATAAAAAAGGAAGAAGAAGAAGAAAACATAGTAAGGAGTCACTCCTTAAGAAATATACGGTTTTTAAAAAAAAAAGAAAGAAATACATGGTTTAGAAATGAGTTTCACATGCCTGAAATAATTTTGCAAATCCTTTAAGACAGTAAGTGAGTTTGGATTCTCAGCATACTAGAATTCAGAGATAGTCTCCCAAAGGCTCACTTTAGTTTTGAACTTTGATCTATGAACCTCATCATTCATGACTTTGTAGAAGTCTGGATTCAAAGATGTACTTGATAAGAAACAGCTGCTCTACTGACATATCAACCCAACAAGTGGGAATCAGTTGCACTTAAACCTACTCCTGATTTCCATAAGGAAGTCAGGACCAGTCACCTAGTCTTTCTTGCTCTGTAACTGAATCTTCAAATATGCCATAAGACAAGTTTTTGCACATGAATCTATGTGTTCACTATATCAAAGTCAGTGTCCCTCTAACCTTCCTCATATCACATGGTGCTTTCCTTACTGAGAAATAACATGTCTTTCTAACTGGTTGTCCAGAAGTGTTCCTCGTTACTGCTCAGAGAAGCACTGTGTAATTCTGAGGACAGCAACCTGAAGCTAAGTCATGTCTCTGCCATTACACCACCTGCTCAGGGTAAGCAGATTATTTAATTCTCAGTTGTGGACAAAACAAAAAGCTAAACTTCTCAAACAGCCTGAAATTCCTTTTCATGAATATTTTTAATTTTTGTATTTTAAAAATGCATATTAATGTTTATTAATTTCCTTAAGCCTCAAACAATAGAGAAAATGAATAACATACTTGTTCCCCAAATAGCCCAATCTCCATAGAAAATTACTCTTAAAAGTTTCATGTGGATTCTTATATAGTGATTCTGTGTTTTCTTAAAACATATAAATGTAAATGGAATTTTCTATGTGTAATCTTCTACAACCCATTTGTTCACTCAAACTTTAACTGTAGATATCTTTTTCCATGAATGAATATAAATGTCATGTTCTTTTTAGGAGCTACATTGAGTTTATTGTATGGAGGTACTATAATATGTTAAACTATCACCAGATTGATAAGAATTTAAGTTCTTCCCAGTTTTGAGTTATACAAGGATGCTACAAAGAACATACTTTTTTTCTGATGTATTTGTGTTTCTACAGAATAAACTCCTGAAATTTGAACCTCTAGGTCAAAGGAAATGCAGATCTTAAATTTATCACATAGCCATGCTGATGATGAAAAAGAATGTACTAATGTGGATAACACTGTTATAGTAGGAGACTGCCTATTGTCCCACAACTGCACCCAAAATGGTTATTATCAATCATTTTCACATTTAATTATCTGATCATTGACAATTATATTGTTACAATGTTTACCAAAAAAATCAAGGTATTTCCCACAATAATTATTTCTTTACATATTTTTTAAGAAAACAGTTACACTTGCAAATAGTATATAATTCTGGTAGAAGACTTAGAAAATAAACATTTAAGGAAAAAATAAAATATCAGGAAACTTCTGGTGCCAGCTAAGGTGGAGAAGCAGATATAGATTCTCTCTCCCCATGATTACACCTAAAAATTCTGAAAAAAATGCAAAACACATGACTTGAAGAATCTGAAAAGTAAAAAATAAGAAACATATATTTTTAAAAACTATATCTCTATCTATGTATCTATAAATAGATACAGATATAGACAGAGACAGAGACATAGACAGCAGGTGGATTGGGGACTATAATCAGAATTTGAATAATGGCCTGCAAAGTGGGAGGCTCCAGTCATGAAGAACTTCATAACAGCAGAGAAAGCTAAAAGTCTGAGAGAAATAAATCTCTGTGACCAGACGTCCCGGAAAAAGAGACCCCCAGGGAGTCAAAGAATATGGAAAAAATCCCAGAAAGGGAAGCGCTGGAGAAGGGGATTCCTCCAGTTCTGTGCATGAAGTGGCATAAGTCCTGAGCCTGTCTCTAAACCACGCATACACAGAACAGACCCAAAGAAAATAACAAAAGCTTCAAGAAGTGAACTACCATATAAACCACTGCCGGGATTCAAAACTAACTCCCAAGAGGCACATGCACCAGGCTGAACCAAAAAGAATAGAAAAGGTTTGAAAACTACTGGCATTGCAAACACCACCTTCAGAAAGAAAATCAGAACTTGTGGTCCAATTGTAACAAAAAAATAACATTCTGCAGGAGATTTAATAGGACCCAGACTCTATCAACATAATATTCAAAACATCCAGGACACAATCCAAATTTTTCAGCATACAAAGAACTGAAATTATCTGACCAATACCCAGGAGAATAAACAACAGATAACAAGCCTGAGATACCCAGATGTTGGAATTATCAAAGACTTTAAAGTAGCTATTACAATAATCCTCCATGGGGTAAAGGTGAACATTATTGAAATTAATGGAAAGATAAAAATTCTCAGAAGCAAAATTAGAACTATAAAAAAAAAGAATTCAGGGGCACCTGAGTGGCTCAGTGGGTTAAGCCTCTGCCTTCAGCTCAGGTCATGATCTCAGGGTCCTGGGATCCAGCCCCACATCCGGCTCTCTGCTCAGCAAGGAGCCTGCTTCCCTCTCTCCCTCTGCCTGCCTCTCTGCCTACTTGTGATCTCTTTCTCTGTCAAATAAATAAATAAAATCTTTAAAAAAAAAAAAAAAGAATTCACTGGAAATTCTAGAACTGAGAAATACAATATCTTTTTTTTTAAGATTTTATTTATTTATTTGAGAGAGAGACAGTGAGAGAGAGCATGAGCGAGGAGAAGGTGAGAGGGAGAAGCAGACTCCCCGTGGAGTTGGGAGCCCGATGCAGGACTCGATCCCAAGACTCCGGGATCATGACTAAAGGCAGTCACTTAACCGACTGAGCCACCCAGGCACCCGAGAAATACATCTTAAATTAGAAAACATCATTGGGGAGGCACCTGGGTGGCTCAGCTGGTTAAGTGCCCAACTCCTGACTGCAGCTCAGATCATGATCTCAGAGTCTTGAGACTGAGCCCTGAGTTGGGGTCCATGCTTAGGGTCTGCTTGAGATTTTCTCCTCTCTTCCCTCTCTCTCTGTCCCTTCCCCCACTCACTCACACTCTCTCTCTCTTTCTAAAATAAATAAATTTTTTTTTTTAAAGAGCCATTGCATGGGCTCAATAACAGAATGGAGATGAGAGAGGGAAGAGCCGGAGAAATTAAAGATAGAGCAATAAAAGCTTGGAATTTACACAGAAAGAAAAAGATTGAAAAAAATAAACAGAGCCTCCAAGCTGTAGACAATATCAAGAGATCTAGCATATTAGGTGCACCTGAGTGGCTCAGTCAGTTAAGCATCTGCCTTCGGCTCCGATCATGATCCCAGGGTCCTGGGATTGAGCCCCGCATCAGGCTCTCTGCTCAGTTGGAAACCTGCTTCTCCCTCTCCCACTAGCCCCGCTTGTGTTTCCTCTCTCGATATTGTCTCTCTCTATCAAATAAATACATAAAATCTTAAAAAAAAAAAAAGTTCTAGCATATTATTGGAGTCCCAGAACGACAAGAAAAAGAGATTGGTGCAGAAAAATATCACCAATCACCAAGAACCCTGTCATCCGGAGATAATCAGTCTTAATATTTGATGCAGTCTCTTCATTTTTTTTATTTTTTTTAAGATTTTATTTCTTTCTTTGATAAAGAGAGAAAGAGCAAGCACACAAGCAGGCAGAGCAGCAGAGGAAGAGAAAGAAGCATGCTCTCCACTGAGCAAGGAGTCCGATGTGGGGCTCGATTCTAGGACCCTGAGATCATGACACAAGCCAAAGGCAGGTGCTTAACCGAGCCACCCAGGTGCCCCTGATGTAGTCTCTTCTAAGCTTTTTTCTATACATATAAAGACACACATACACACACACACACACACACACACACACACAAAACTCCACACACACAGGATACTAGAATGCCTGCTGCTAGTCAAATGTTTTTTCCTTTAATAATGTTTTATGAATAATGCTTTATGTTTGTATATTTCAATAAATGCACATCTGCATAATCATTTTAATGGCTGATTAATAGCTCGTTGAGTAATGTAGCCACAATTTTGTTATTCAGTAATGGAGTAACAAAGTAACCACCTCTTACTTAGTTTTTTCCCTCTTTTTTAACTATTATAAACACTCCGCACTTATTCTTATTGCCACATTGTTGTCACATCACTGTTATCTTCTTCACTTATATTCCTAAAAATAAGATTGCTATGGAAGAGGCTACTCATTCAACCAATATCCAGTCAACAAATATTTATTAAGCATTTTATATAAACTAGGTTCGGCTGATATGTGGAGGTACTACTTTCTCTGAGACCTTACTAATTCTAAATATAATCAACAACAGTAAGTCAATCTTGAATTACACAGATGCATACTTTGGCTTCTATGAGACAAGAAAAGTTGCTCTCAAGGGGGCTCTTGATGGTGCAAGGTAAAGTGTCCAAAAAATCCTTTAGGACTCAAGAGTCAAATAATTTAAATTTCACGAATACAGGAAACATGTTGATTCACTTTCTTGCATATTCTTTTTCTTAAGTAATATGAAATGTCATCTAGCAGCTTCAAAACTGGTTCATGTCAGAGCTACCCATTTGGTCTTAAAACCAATCTATACACATTAAGCAGCCCCAGTGTTGGATCAGTGCTATAATTATCTCATTGGCAGTAATTACTTAGTCATTTCTAACAACCAACCAAATTTTATAAATTTTAAGATTGCTTTCTAAAATGTTCTATAAAAGTTTATTGAAAATAGATTGTTACTATTACTATTACCTGAAAGTTGATTCCCAACAAGTTAATCCATGCTTCTATATTCTTTTAAGAACTAATCCTTGGGAAGATAAAGTGGTGGGAGAAGAGTATAAAACCTATCATTAATATGAGCTTTTCTTATTCCTTAGCTGGGACAATAATACTCAACTATTTTGGTCACTCCTTCCTTTGTTACCTCTCTTTATCTTGAATATACTACCAATCTAGCACATATTAAAAAATTATAGGATTATATTCTTTTAATTTTGTTCTTGTATACATTGAACCGTTGAAGGGCAGGAAATAAATCTAATTTATTTTTATATTCCCACAATTAACCCAAAAGATGCTAGGTACAGGTATGCTGGGTTTTTTTCTTAACATATTTTGGTCTCCTTCCTCACTGTGAATGCAGAAGATATTCTACTTAAAAATAAAGTGAATTAAAACAATGTATGGTTGCCAGGTGAAATACAGAACACCCAGCTAAATTTGGATTTCAGAAAAAAAACATTTCTTAGGAATAAGTTTGTCCCAAATACTGCATGTTTATCTAAAATTCAAATTTAATTGAACATCTCCTATTTTTATTTGCTAAATCTGGCAATCCCAAAATGAATGCAATTGAAATAGCTCAAGATTTCCTAGAATATCACTCAAACCAGAGCAAGTTTCTCCCTGATCTACGAAGTAAGAGTCTCCAAAACCTCTACAGATGGAATGTGGAACTTTTCAGCTAACAACTCTCTAGAGAAGTTTAAACTGGGGCTAGATAAGCCACCCCATCCGGAATGGTACATAGCAGGTTCTATATTGCTTAACAGTTCGGACAAGGTCACTTCTAAGTCTTCACATTTTTGCACATTACCGCTGCGTGTCTGTGCTTTGATTTCTGGAGTCCTTACTACTAGTGGAATTAGAGCATCTTGAAGTTTACTATTTTACTGATTCATCCCCCCCACCCCCAGTCGATCCTTGTGGCTTTGAATCAGACGGTGGGAGAACGCCACCTTACTGGGTCCTCCCAGGGAAAATCCTCCGGGAGAAAGGCCCATGTAGAGATCACAGCAGCTGCATCAAAGCACAGCCGGATTCCATACCAGAAGCTATTTTGTAAGTACAGATTTATTCCCCCTCAAATCATTCTTGCTCAGTGACCGTCCCCAAGTCCCCACCTGCTGCCAAGGTTAACACAAGCCCTGACTCTGCCTGTTGATTCTTATTAATTAAGTCAATCAATGATTTTGTATCATCCAGTGTCTGTTTTTAATATAACCTATTTGACAGGCTCTATTAATTGGGGAGAAATATGCTCTGGCATTCTGGCACATACTTTTCCTAATTACTTTACAGCCCTCGTTCAGCAGTGAAATTAGTCTGTGGTTATCGCAGTTAATGGAAGTCCATAGCTCTTAGCTAAGTGATCTTCACCAGTCACCTGATCTTTTCTTGCTCTCAGCTGCATACACATGATTGCACTATCTATGCAGTCCCTGTTGAATGCATAATTTGAGCGTGGGTGTGAATGTTTTAGCAAAATCTCCTGCTTCTGTATGTTTCTTTAAGTGGATGGATAACAAGATTGGGAAGACAAGGCTGTGAAGGGAAATGTTGCACAATAATAGGAGCCAGGTAAGAAGATACAGCTTCTTAGGATGCAAAGGAAACTTGAAACATGATCTTTCCAATTATGTGCTGAAAGTCAGAAGATGGATTCTCCATAAAAAGCAAAATGGGACATAAAAATTCTCCATGTCTTTGCTCATGGTGCTCTTGAGCTCTACAGTGTCTCTCCTACACTTTCCATCTTTCTCTTAAAAGCTTTGTGGAGTTCCTAGTCAAAACTATTAACCCTTCCTCTATGTTCCCATTCACCATACTCATTCATTCATTCATTCATTGTCTACTAGACATCTTTGAAAGGCACTGGAGATAAACCTGAGCAAAATAGAAATAGTCCTTTCCTTCATGAAACTTCAAGCTAGTTAATGAGACAGTAAATTAAACAATTAAACTAAAATCAATAACCATGACTGTTAAAATCTAGGAATGGTGGAGGGTGCAGGGGGAGCTGGGTGCTGTGATAGAAAATCACCAGGAGGAATGAACTTTTCAAAAAGTTTTGAGGGAAGACCTCTGAGGAGACAACATGAAATGAGATCTGAAGGACCACAGGAACCAGCCCTTCTAAGAACTAAGACAGAATGATCCAGCAAAAGAACAGCAGGTGCAAAGGTCCTGGGGCAGGAATAAGCTTGGTATATTCCAGAAACCAAAAGTAGGCTAGATAGTCTGCAGATGAGGAGAGGGACTGACAATATGACCTTCTATTAAGCCCTCTGCCATTGGAATCTAGGTTATAAATGAATATATGTCTCCTTCCCCTTATGTTTCCCTATATATTTGAATATATGTCTCCTTCCCCTTTGCCCAGTGGATAGTAAACAACTTAAGGACAGAAATGATATAGTATTCATTTTTCATTCTCACAGTGTCAAGTATGATGCTTTGTGTAAACTAGGTCCCCCAAAAAATGCTAATTGAATTTACTTGTATTTATTTATATGTACTATGAATTCCAATTTTATTTGTGAAAAGAGAAAGCAGCTTGGTCTCTGGGAAACTATATAAAATATAGTTTTATATATAAATTATATATAATATATGTAATTAATAAAAAATTATATATCATATATAAAATATACATAATTTTATATATGAAATATAAATAATAGTTCATATTTATCCAATAGTTATTTACCAGGCACTGTTCTAAACTGCTTATACATATTCATTTCTTTAAGCCTTACAAAAACCCTATGGGTAGATACTATGTTTATTTTCATTTTAAAGATAAGAAACTGTGGAACAGGCCAATAAACTAGAATTGAGAGCATAAAAAGTGTCCAAGTCGGAATATGAATCTATGCAGAAAAGCTCCAATACATGTCTTTAATCATGATGTTAATGATCCTAGCAGTCTAAATATGTCTTGGGAAATTAATTAGGCCAATGAGATACATTAGTACTTAATATTCTATGATTTAAGTTGGATGTATGACATGACATGACATGACAGGAATATACTTACCCTGAATATGTATTATTTGGAGTATATGAAATATACCTTTAATAAATTTCCATCTCTGCTTCCTTGGTTTTAAGAAAGGATTATCTAGTCATCCTTCAACTGATTTGAGTGTTGCTATAGAAACTGCTTTTCCTTAAGTTTGTGAAGTGGCTCTCATCTTATAAGGCACTCAGCTATAGAAATAGTAGAACACCATAGTCCTACTAACAATGCCAGCACCAAAGGGTGGCCTCATGATATCTTCAGTGTTTCCCAATATTCTCCATTTTCTTTCCCTCTTCCCCCAAGCCAGTTGAAGTACAGGAACTTATATAAAATTAGTATGCTGGCCATGAAAACCTAGTTTTAAGACAAATCCTTAATTCCATCCTCCCCTGCAACCTGCTTGCTTCCCCTAAGATGCTCTTAAATAAAGCTCTGGTACCTTCACTACCCAGCAATGATATGGAAGAGTTATTTCTTAGAAGAAACCTGTTCCTCGGCTACTGCCTTTTCTTAGACTTTTTCCTAGGGTATAGGGTAAGGCTAATATAAAACACATTAATGATGATCAGAAAAAGCAGGAATGTAAAGTTTTCTGGAGACAAATGGAGGAAGGTGCTAAAGTTTTGGTAAAGCAATTTATTCATCCTAGAAATCCATGTCTTAATCATCCTTTTATTCATGTCAACTATTACAGGTCCTGGCACCCATTGAGTGCTCAATAAATGTTGAATAAATATATGATGCCTCTGGTTCTCTGGGATATAAATGCATGAATGAAAGGTGACAGGAAATATATGGAAAATTCATAAGGCTTCTCTGATGACTCCAGCCACAGCAATCCCTAACTCCTTTTGCTTGTATTACCAGACCAACCCAATCAACATCCAGGACTATCTCTTGCAGTTGTTTTGAAATTGTTTTGTTTTGTGATGGAGCATGTTAACAATGCACTGCTGTATTCATCTACCTTTATTTATGTTGATATGCTGTCTCTCCAAGTAGATGTTGAGACTTGTGGAACCACTTCCCTTCTCACAGCTTTTTTTTTTTTTATTTCTTTTCAGTGTTCCAAAATTCATTGTTTATGCACCACACCCAGTGCTCCATGCAATACATCTCACAGCCCTTTTAAGATATCCTTTTTGTTAACACAGTGCTGGCCATATTACAGAGGCTCAATAATATTTGTTTAGTAGCTGATGAATGCAGAGAAGAGAGAGCTTCCTCAGTGGTCTTGCTCTTGAAAGGAATAAAATTTTGTGACTTGAGCTGTCACTCTCAAGAAAACTTGGAAGGAAGGGAGGGTGGGAAGGAGGGACAGAAGGAGGGAAAAAGCGACAGAGGGAAGGAGGGAAGAGGAAGGATTTATTTACCTGAAGTCACCAAAGAGTAGTTAGTGTGAGAGCTTGGATCATAACATGCTCTGAATTATCAATCTTTTGTACTTTTTGCTAAATTTACATGATCAGATTTTGAGTCAATCTCTGTAGAGCTATGAATTTATTTTGGAAGCTTCCTGCAAATTCAAATTAAGTTAAAGACTGGAACTTTACTTTTCATGCAAAGGGAAATTAAATACCAACTTTAGGGATGATAATCTTTGACAGACGAAGCCTGCCTTTGGCTAAAAGTACAAAATGAGCGAAGATGATAATGAAAGATGATGACAACAGTAAGGCCATAATGCCTAACTATAAACTCCCTCTATAGAGAAAAAAGTTGATGAAGAAGAGTTGACCTGAAAGATTCGCACAAAGGCTTTCCAAACAATTTTTCAAATTTATGAAAAAATGATATTCTGAGTTTTTTCATCCCTCAAAAATGTGTTGAAGAGCTATAGGGAAATTAAAATATCATCCAATTTCCATTTTTAATTGAAAAAAATTAACCAAGACATAAAACTGTGCTTGCACAGAAAGAACAATGCAAACAAAAATTTTTTTAAATTCTTTTATGATTTCTAGTTTGGGATGGTATTTGCTGTTATTGTTGTTTGGTCTTACTGTGTGGTTGTTTCCCATTATAAAGCATCATCCCATTATAAAGCATGTCTTTGGGAGCAAATAAAATAATACTCTACCTTACACTATCAGTTTGACAGTCACAGAAGAGAAAGAGAAATGTAACTGGTGATTCAGGCAGGCTTCACCACACCCAAATCAGGGTGAGTCTAGGAACAATACAGGGTAGGAAAGCCTGAGAGAGCAGGCAGCAGAGCAGGTAAGATGGCAGTAGAGTAGGGGACCTCGCTTCATATGATACCTTGAATTTAGCTGGATATCTACCAAACCATTCTGAACACCCATGAATTCAGCCTGAGATATAAGAAAATATATCTGAAGGTACCTGAGTGGCTCAGTGGGTTAAGCCTCTGCCTTCAGCTCAGGTCATGATCTCAGGGTCCTATAATCCAGCCCCGCATCTGGCTCTCTGCTCAGCAAGGAGCCTGCTTCCTTCCCTCTCTCTCTCTGTCTGCCTCTCTGCCTACTTATGATCTCTCTCCCTGTCTGTCAAATACATAAATAAAATCTTTAAAAAAAAAAAAAAAAGAAAGAAAGAAAATATATCTGGAACTCTACAAGTAGAAAAGCAATGTCTTTTTGCAAGGTAGAAAGTGTGAAGACATGTATCTGTGGGGAGATACTGGAAGATAAATGGAGGGGGCAGGGAGAGTCCATAAGCTAGCTACTGGAAAGTGATATAAACCCAGAGTGCAAAATCAGAACCCTTAGAAATCTGCTCCAATAAGAGACATCCCTTTCTGAAAGGGGCTCAGGGGATGAAAAAGGCAGAACATTAGATGGGTCATTGTGGTCTTGGGATCCCAAGAATCAGAGAATGAATGGGGGTGCCTGAACTGGTAAAGTGCCCAAGCAGTGGAGCAGGGAAACTAGTCACAGTCAGCAAGCCTGGGAGAGGACTCTCAGCTCAGGTGGCCATAAACCTCAAGCTGGACAGGTCAGGTTACCGCTTTCTGTCTGAGCACACTGAAAAGGACTGGGACTTGTGGGAGATTTACCATCACCCAGAAGGGGTGAAATGGTTGCACCCACAACCAGACAACAGTTCTCATGACAGAGGCCCCAGAAAGGACAGTAGTGTGTCACCCAGACATCCTCCAGGAACAGCAGAGTAGGGTATGTGCATGAGTCTGCAACCACTCTCAGTCCCAATGTACACGAAGGGCGTGATGTTTGCAGCTTTCTGGGACTCCCCCCCGGGAAGGATTGCACTGGGCCCCCACTGCAAGAGTCTGTGGAGTTTGGCACACAAAAGTGAAGACTGTTTGTCCCAGAGGATTTATTGAAGAAGGGGGACTGCAAACTTTTGGCTCTGTGCCGGAGATTGGGGCATTGCTATTTTTATTCTGATCCTCTTAAAAGGCACAGAAAGTTTTCAGGGAAAGAAAGCCACACAGAGGACCAGCTTACACTGAGCCCAGGCCCCTTTCAAGGCATGGTACAACTCTGCCTAGGAAAAACACCTGAGAAGCAGAGTAGGTCCCTCCCTCAGAATACCAACTGGAAGAACAGGTGGACAAGAAGTTTATGGATCCTGCAAGACTGTAAAACTCTAGCACTGGAGGAAAATAGTATGTTGAGCTCCAGGTTTTTGTTCACAATTTGTTTATCTTTCAGTTTAAAATTTTCCAATTCTTTTTTTACCTTTTTAACATTTCAACTAGCTTCTTATTTTACCAACTTGTGTTTTTTTTTTTTTTTTAAGATTTTTATTTATTTATTTGAAACAGAGAGAGAGATCACAAGTATGCAGAGAGGAAGGCATAGAGAGAGAGAGGAGAAAGCAGGCTCCCCGCTGAGCAGAGAGCCCGATGCGGGCCTCGATCCCAGGACCCTGAGATCATGACCTGAGCCGAAGGCAGAGGCTTAACCCACTGAGCCACCCAGGCGCCCCCAACTTGTGTTTTTAAGTCAGTTTTTTTTTTTTAGATTTTATTTATTTATTTGACAGAGAGAAATCACAAGTAGGCAGAGAGGCAGGCAGAGAGAGGAGGAAGCAGGCTCCCTGCTGAGCAGAAAGCCCGATGTGGGGCTCGAACCCAGGACCTGGGATCATGACCTGAGCCGAAGGCAGCGGCTTAACCCACTGAGCCACCCAGGCGCCCCTTAAGTCAGTTTTTACTTTTATTTTTTACATCTACACTTCATAGATATATGCTTCATTTTAGTCCTTTTATCACTCTATTCAATTATACATATATATATATATATATATATATATCTTTCTTTGTAATTTTGGAATATAGTATCTTCTAACACCAGACCAAAATTCACTCAGGAACAACTGCATCACCCTGCTTTGTCTACCCTATGAAATTATAGTCTCTCATCCCCCTACCTTTTTGTTTTGTTTTGGTTTGGTTTGCTTTTCTGCTGTGGTTTCCAAACACTTCAGATTTGTCTAGGATGCATTTTGCTTAGGTCATGGTTAATATTTTGGACCCTGCTCACTCACTCACAATTCTTCTCCAGGCAAAATGACTAGAAGGAGGAATTCACAACAAAAGAAAAAACAAGATGCAATGTTCTCTGCCACAGAGCTAATTGATATGGATATAAGTAAGATGTCAAAGAGGAATTCAGGATAGCAATTATAAAGTTAATATCTGGGCCTGAAAAAAGCATAAATAAGAGTAGAGAATCTCTAAGCACAGAAATGAGATCTAGTCAGGCTGAACTTTAAAATGTTGTAACTGAGATGGACTCTAAAGTGGATGCTTTAACAGCTACGGTGAATGGGGCAGAAGAAAGAATAAGTGATCAAGAAGACAAGCTGATAGAAAGGAAGGAAGCTGAGAAAAAGAGAGAAAGACAACTCAGAGCTCACAAGAAAAGGCTTTGAGAATTTAATGATGCCCTGAAAAGAAAAAAATGTAAGCATTATTGGTGTGCCTAAAGGGGCTTTGGGGATATATTTGAGCACATCAAAACTGAGAACTTCACTAATCTGGGGAAGGAAACAAGCATTCATGTCCAAAGAGCAGAGAGGACCCCTAACAAAAATCAATAAAAATAGGTCAACAACCTGGCTTAAAATAGTGAGTCTTGCAAATTTTAAAGAAAAAGAGAATATCCTGAGGGCAGCTGGAGACTGCTGTCTGCTACAGAGGGAAGAATTTCAGACTAATATCAGATCTATCCACAGAAACCTGGCAGGCCAGAAAGGGCTGGCATGATATATTCAGGATACTAAATGAGAAGAACATGCAACCAAGAATACTTTATTCAGCAAGGCTGTCATTCAGAATGGAAGGAGAAATAAAGAGATTTCAGGGCAGAAACTGAAAGAATATGTGACTACCAGCCAGCCTGCAAGAAATATTAAAGGGGATCCTATAAGCAAAGAGAGATCCCAAGAGTAACAGACCAGAAAGAAGCAATCTACAGAAATAGGAACTTTATAGACAATACAAAGACACTAAATTCGTATCTTTCAATAGTTACTCTGAATGTAAATGAGCTAAATGCGCCAATCACAAAACATGGGGTATCAGACTAGATAAAAAAGCAAGACCCATCCATTTGCAGTCTACAAGAGATTCATTTTAGACCTAAAGACACCTCCAGACTGAAAGTGAGGAGGTAGAGAACCATTTACCACAATAAAGGACATCAAAAGAAAGCTGGAGTAGCAATCCTCATATCAGACAAACTAGATTTAAAATCAAAGACTGTAACAAGAGATGTAAAGGGACACTATATCATACTTAAAGGGCCTATCCAACAAGAAGGTCTAACAATTGTAAATATTTATGCCCCTAATGTGGAAGCAGACAATTATATGAACCAATTAATAGCCAAAGTGAAGAAACACATTGATAATAATACATTAATAGTAGGGGACTTCAACACCCCACTCAAAGCAATGGACAGATCATCTAAGCAGAAGATCAACAACAACAAAACAAGGGCTTTGAACGACACACTGGACCAGAAGGACTGCACAGATATATACAGAACATTCCATCCTAAAACAACAGAATACTCATTCTTCTTGAGTGTACATGGAACTTTCTCCAGAATATTTCACATACTGGGTCACAGATCAGGTCTCAACCAATACTAAAAGACAAAGATTATTCCCTGCATATTTCTAGACCACAATGCTTTGAAACTTGAACTGAAGCACAAGAGGAATTTGAAAGGAACTCAAACACTTGGAAGTTAAAGAGCACCCTGCTAAAGAATGAATGGCTCAACCAGGAAATTAAAGAATTTTCAAAATTATGGAAACTAATGAGAAAGAAAACGCATCAGTTGAAAACCTCTGGGATACAGCAAAAGTGGTCCTAAGAGGGAAGTATATTGCAATATACACCTCTCTCAAAAACTTAGAAAAATCCCGAATGCACAAACTAACCTACAACTAAAGGAGCTAGAGAAAAAAAAACAACAAATAAGCCTAAACCAAGCAAGAGAAGAGAAATAAGAAGGATTAGAGCATAAATCAACTAAATAGAAACCAGAACAGTAGAAGAGATCAAGAAACTAGAAGCTGATTCTTTGAAAAAATTAATAAGATCAATAAACCTCTAGCCAGATTTATCCAAAAGAAAAGAGAAAGGACCCAAATTAATAAAATCATGAATGAAAGGGGAGAGATCACAACCAACAAGGAAATACAGAAAATTTTAGGAACATATTGAAAAAAAAAAAATGGATGCATTCCTGGAAACTTACAAACTACAAAAACTGAAACAAGAGAAATAGAAAATCTGAACAAACCAATGACCAGCAAAGAAATTGAAGCAGTAATCAAATCCTCCCAAAAAGCAAGAGCCCAGGTCCAGATGGCTTCCCAGGAGAATTCTACAAAACATTTAAAGAAGAAATAATACCTATTCTATTAAAGCAGTTTCAAAAACCAGAAATGGAGGAAAAACATCCAAATTCGTTCTATGAGGCCAGCATTACCTTGATCCTGAAACCAGATAAGGACCCCATTAGAAAGGAGAATTACAGACCAATATCCCTGATGAACATGGATGCAAAAATTCTCACCAAAATACTAGCCAATAGGATCCACTGGTATAGTAAAAGGATTATTCACAAGACCAAGTAGGATTTATTCCTGGGCTGCAAGGTTGGTTCAACATCCACAAATCAATGTGCTAAACTACATTAATAAAGGAAAGGACAAGAACTGTATGATACTCTCAATAAATGCAGAAAAAGCATTTGGCAAAGAACAGCATCCTTTCTTGATTAAAATCTTTAAAGTATAGGTATAAAGGGAGCATACCTCACTATCATTAAAGTCACATATGAAAAGCCCACAGTGAATATCATTATCAATGGGGAAAAACTGAGAGTTTTTTCCTTAAGGTCAGGAACACGACAGTTGTTCCACCTCACTACTGTTGTTCAACACAGTACTACAAGTCTTAGCCTCAGCAATCCGACAACAAAAAGAAATAAAAAGCATTCATATCATCAAAGTCTCACTCTTCACAGATGACATGATACTTTATGTGGAAAACCCAAGACTCCACCCCAAAATTGCTAGAATTCCTACAGCAATTCAACATGACAGGATACAAAATCAATGCACAGAAATCAGTTGCATTTCTATACACTAACAATGTGACTAAGAAAGAGAAATTAAGAAACTGATCCCATATACAATTGCACCAAAAACTATAAGAAACCTAGGAATAAACCTAACCAAAAAGTTATAGGATCTGTACTCTAAAAACTACAGGAGGGCTGCCTGGGTGGCTCAGTGGGTTAAGCCTCTGCCTTCAGCTCAGGTCATGATCTCAGGGTCCTGGGATCGAGTCCCACATCGGGCTCTCTGCTAGGCAGTGAGCCTGCTTCCTCCTCTCTCTCTCTCTCTACTTGTGATCTCTCTCTGTCAAATAAATAAAAAATCTTTTTAAAAAAAAGATCTTTTAAAAAAAAATAAAATAAAAACTACAGGATACTTATGAAAGAAATTGAGGAAGACACAAAAAAGTAGAAAAATATTCCATGCTCATGGATTGGAAGAATAAATATTGTTAAAATGTCTATGCTACCCAGAACAATCTATACATTCAATGAAATCCTTATTAAAATACCATTAACGTTTTTAACAAAGCTGGAACAAACAATCCTAAAATTTGTATAGAACCAGAAAAGACACCAACTAGCCAAAGGAATGTTGAGAAAGAAAACCAAAGCTGTAGGCATGACAATGCCTGACTTCAAGCTCTATTACAAAGCTGGGATCATCAAGTCAGAAAGATATTAGCACAAAAACAGACACATAGATCAATGGAAGAGAATAGAGAACCCAGAAATTGACCCTCAACTCTATGGTCAACTAATCTTTGACAAAGCAGGAAAGAATATCCAATGGAATAAAAACAATCTCTTCAATAAATGGTGCTGGGAAAATTGGACCGCCACATGCAGAAGAATGAAATTGGATCATTCACCATACACAAAGATAAACTCAAAATGGATGAAAGACCTAAATGTGAGACAGGAATCTATCAAAATCCTATTAGAGAACACAGGCAATAACTTCTTTGACCTCATCACAGCAACATTTTGCAGGACACATCTCTAAAGGCAAGGGAAACAAAACCAAAAATGAACTATTGGGACTTTGTCAAGATAAAAAGCTTCTGCATGGCAAAGGAAACAGTCAACAAAATGAAAAGGCAACCTACAGAATGGGAGAAGATATTTCCAAATGACATAACAGATAAAGGGCTGGTATCCAAGATCTATAAAGAACTTATCAAACTCAACACCCAAAAAACAAAAAATCCAATCAAGAAATGGGCAGAAGACATATATAGACATTTCTTCAAAGGAGACATGCAAATGGCCAACAGACATTGTACAGGCCACGTACATCAGGGAAGTACAAATCAAAATGAAAAAGAGATGCCACCTTACAACAGTGAGTATGGCTATAATTAACAAAACAGAGAACAATTGTTGGTGAGGATGCAACAGAACACTGTTGGTGAGAATGCAAGCTGGTGTAGCCACTCTGGAAAACAATAAGGAAGTTCCTCAAGAAGTCAAAAATAGAGCTACCCTATGACCTAGCTATGGCACTACTGGGTATTTATTCCAAAGAAAAAGATGTAGTGAAAAGAAGGGGCACCTGTATCCCAGTGTTCATAGCAGCAATGTCCACAATAGCCAAACTGTGGAAGGAGGAAAGATGTCCTTCAACAGATGAATGCATAAAGAAGATGTGGTTCATATCTACAATGGAATATTACTCAGCCATCAGAAAAAATAACTACCTACCATTTATATTGACATGGAAGGAACTGGAGGATATTATGCTAAGTAAAGTAAGTCAATCAGAGAAAGACAATTATCATATGTTTTCACTCACATGTGGAATATAAGAAATAGCACAGAAGATGATAGACAAAGGGAGGGAAAACTGAATGGGAAAAAATCAGAGAGGGAGACAAACCATAAGACTCTGGACTCTAGGAAACAAACAGGGTTAAAGAAGGGAGGCCGGTGGGGGATGGGGTAAATGGGTGATGGGCGTTAGAGAGGGCATATGATATGATGAGCACTGGGTGTTATATACAACTAATGGATCATTGAGCACTACATCAAAAACTAATGATGTACTCTATGTTAGCTACTTGAATTTAAATTTAAAAAAAGGACAGTTCTGAATGTTCAATGTTCAATGTTCAACATTGAGTATTTGTTCTGAATACTTCATTGCAAAAAACAAACCCAAAGACTACTCCCCAAAGTCAACCAATAGGTCTATGAGAAAAAGACAAAGAAACAAATTAGGTAGCTCTAGTTTTATATTCAGATAAATGTCTATCTCATTGGAAAGCTATTAAAAAATAAGAAGAATATAGAAAAGTAAATTGAAGTAAATCAAACTTGTGCATCTGGAAGGACTCCATGGGGATCCATTTAAGATAACTAACAGCTGGAGTGCTGGGTACTTCAGTCAATTAAGTGCCCAGCTCCTGGTTTTGGCTCACGTAGTGATTTCATGGGTCATGGGCTCAAGACCCATATTGGTCTCTGTGCTCAGCAGGGAGTGTGCTTGAAGATTCTCTCCCTCTGCCTCTGCCCCTCCCCCAACTTGTGCTCATGTGCTGTCTCTCTCAAATAAATAAATAAATCTTTTTTAAAAAGGATAACTGGGGCATCTTGGTGGCTCAGCTGGTTAAGCCACTGCCTTTGGCTTAGGTCATGATCCCAGGGTTCTGGGATCAAGCCCCATGTGGGGCTCCTGCTCAGTGAAGAGCCTGCTTCTCTCTTTCCCTCTGCCGTTCCCCCCCACCCTGCTCATTCTCTCTCACTCTTTCACATTTTCTATCTCAAATAAATCAATAAAATCTTTTTAAAAACTTGATAACAGGGGCGCCTGGGTGGCTCAGTGGGTTAAGCCTCTGCCTTCAGCTTGGGTCATGATCTCAGGGTCCTGGGATCAAGCCCCACATCAGGCTTTCTGCTCAGCAGAGAGCCTGCTTCCCCCGCTCTCTCTCTGCCTGCCTCTCTGCCTACTTATGATCTCTCTCTGTCAAATGAATAAATAAAATCTTTAAAAAAATAAAAAAAATGTTTTGATAAATACCCAATGTAAAAGATAATTTATATGTACATTATATATTTATATATAATATATAAATTGTTTATATAAGTTTATACAATAAAATTGTTTAATTAATAATATATAACTTATAAATATATGAAATATATATAAATTATTTTTATATAGGATGTTAGCCTATTATATGTATAAGAATTCTAAGATATATATATATGTAATTATTCTAAAAAAGATCCTCTGTAAAATAGAAGTAAGTACAGTGCTCATGTGCCTTATTAAAACAATGTGAAATATTTAAAATTGGGCTTGCCATTTCTCTGGCAGGAAAACAAATTTAGCCAATTTAAGATTGAGAAGAAAAATGGGCAAAGAAAAATGGGCTACACAAATATATAAAATGGAAAGTAAAAGATAAATAAAGTAACTGAGTCCAGGAATTTCAAATGGAGCCCAGTGAAAAAAGAGAGAGAAAGAAGAGAAGCCAGATGAAAAACATATCACAGCATCTTCCCTGAGGTTAGGTCTCTGAATTGGAGATGGGGAGGGTCATTTGCAGGGCACAATATATGTCAGACAGGCCTGAGGCACACATTCTTATGGATGTCTCTTCTTTGGTCCCCTTAACTAAATCATGACCCAGAGATTCCCACACCTTCTGGATCTCTTTGAATAGAACCTCTATTCAGATCTTTAATCCATTAGTTCTCATTCACCCTATATTCCACACTTCATGTCTATAGTTCTGGGACACAGTATGTTTCTGTTTGTCTCTACAGACTTTTCCAGTCTCTGGACATTATCCTTATTCAGAGTTACTGTGCCAGCCTGATCCTCCCAGCTATTAATTATCTCTCTACAACAAACTTCCAGTCTCCTTGGCTCACAATCTTATCAGTGAAATGCAACATGATGCAGTGGAAGGAAGTTTTAGAGTCAGATTTGTGTCCACACCTACTGCAATTTCATCCTCGTACAGTCATTGTTTAGGTTTACAATAATTTTAAAAACCTGATTTACTGGGACGCCTGGGGGTCTCTATCAGTTAAACATCTGCCTTTGGCTTAGGTCACGATCCCAGGGTCCTGGGATTGAGTCCTGCATTGGGCTACCTGCTCAGCAGGGAGCCTGCTTCTCCCCCTGCCTGCCACTCACCTTGTTTGTGCTCTTGCTCACATGCTCTCTCTCTTTCTCTCTGACAAATAAGTAAAAATCTTTTTAAATTTTTTTTTTAAATAAAAATAAAACCCTGACTTACTGTCACATTATACTTGCTCAAAAGCATAGCTATTATGATTATTATTATTATCTGAATTTGATTCAGGCTTGACATATCATTCCAACCTATTTTGTCATTTTTGATCCTCTGTGGAACTAAGTTTTTTTAAAAATCTGTATTATTTTTTATTAATTTATTCAAAATTATTTTACTGGATGCCTACCATCAGTCTCTATGGGAGGTCCTGGAGATGCAGCCAGGAGCAAGAGAGAGATCCAGACACGGTGCCTGCTGTCATCAACCCACAGCCCCTAATTCTATGGTAATAAGTGTACGAAGAAGTCCAGGGGCCTAACTTATTCTAGGTAATGAGTAGGTCAGAGAAAATCCTAAGAAAAGTTCCTCCAGGGTCGCCTGGGTGGCTCAGTGGGTTAAGCCGCTGCCTTCGGCTCAGGTCATGATCTCAGGGTCCTGGGATCGAGTCCCACATCGGGCTCTCTGCTCAGCAGGGAGCCTGCTTCCCTCTCTCTCTCTCTCTCTGCCTGCCTCTCTGTCTACTTGTGATCTCTCTCTGTCAAATAAATAAATAAAATCTTTAAAAAAAAAAAAAAAAAAAAAGTTCCTCCAAACTGAGACTAGACTATGAGTAGAATGAGTTATGCAATCAAAGAGAGCAGGAAGAATCTCAGGAGGAAAGAACTATGTGTGGGAAGGCCAGAGTAAGAAAGATCTGGCACATCTGAGGACCAGAAGACAGTTTGGCAGGCCAAGGTAGGATGCTCAGGGGAAAGACGGTCACTGTTAAACATATAAAGAGCAAAGGGGTCAAATTTGAACCATAGAAGAAGTGTAACAAGAAACCACTCCCAAGTCTCTGAATTTCTCAATAAGCCAATGAAAAGGGGAACACAGAATCCTTGAGACAGACTAGGAATAACAGGTTTCTTGCACAAAATTGAGCTGTACATGGTGAATGTCACAGCAATATTGGGAAAAAAATTATGTCCCAGGGTGTTCCAATTTTGTAAATATATCTCAACCCTTTATAGGGACACTTTAAGGCAACACTGGACAACTAAGTCATTCTCAGCCACAATGTGTCAGTTGACCTCGCAATTTTCTAGCCACAAAATCCTTCCCTCTTTTGTGCTTCCATAGGAATGTGCTCCTAAACCTCTTTTAACATTTCACAAGCTCAACTCTAAATACCCACTTATTTATGTGTGTTCCCATGTAAACTGGGACTGTGTTATCTCCAGTGTCCTGAACAGTGGGACACGCATTAAATGTTTATTAAAACAATATTCATGGGGGTGCCTAGGTGGCTCAGTCGGTTAAGTGGCCTTCAGCTCAGGTCGTGATCTCAGGGTCCTGGGATTGAGTCCCACATCTGGCTCCCTGCTCAGCGGGGAGCCTGCTTCTCCCTCTCCCTCCACCTGACGCTCTGCCTGCTTGTGCTCTCTATCTCTCTGTCAAATAAATAAATAAAACCTTTAAAAAAATTCATAAATTTTCTCCCATGCCTGGAATATCCTTCCCCTCCTGCTTCCTTTTTTGTGAATAATTTATCTTTCAGATAAATAGATGACCTTTCTATTATTTCCTCAAAACCTTACTCATCACTGTCTCTATCTGCCTATATTGTAGTGTCTCTTTTTTTCTTTCTACTCATCAGATAGACACAGAAAAATCACATCTATTATATTTACTCTGCTCCTAGGACCAATAGAAGATGCTTAATAAATATGGGTTAATTAACCAACATGTTGAGTCTGTGAAAAATGAACTTGCTCATAGGCCTATTAGCCTCATGTTCATTTTATAGACAATGAGATCTGTCTAGTCAGCAAGTTTAGACCAGTACTACATTTAGAACTCAACAAGCCTGAGATATAACTATGGAACTTACCTCCAATTTGGCTAATTTTCTATGACAGACATTAAGGAAAAACTATTGGCATTTACATTTTTGTTTCTTTGTTTTATTTTGGTTGATTCTGTAAAGGAAAATGCGTTGGCATTAGTATGAGCGATTAAAAAAAATAAGACAGAAAGGCAGAGTATCTTAAGTACCTAGAAGAGGTAATCAAGCAAGAAACTGAAAAAAACCTCTTCATCACAAAAGAGCAAAAAACAGCAAATTAATTCTAGGACTCTCTGGGAGCTGAATACAAGTGAATAAGTGCTAGCAATGCTACAAAATATCCAACAACCATGAACCTGAATCTGTTCTTTTAACAGAAAGAATCAGGCCATTTAACCAGCAAAGTTTGCCTGTGTGTACACCATGGAACATTCTCTGGGAAGGCCCCAGGATCATGTAAGTTTGGGCTGAATGCCCCATCTTCTTCTGCAATTAACAATATGGCAGATGAAGAAGCTGGTTTCACCTGTTAAAAGCAGTGCTTCCCAAACTTGTTTAACCTCAGAAGCTTTTTTCTCCTCCCCTTAACACCAGTTAAAACTTAGAATAATATTTCCCAAAAGACCCTTTGGAAAACACTCATGTATGCAGTGGAAGACAGGAAGTGGACAAAAGAGAGGCATCTGGGTGGCTCAGTCAGTTAAGCCTCTGCCTTCAGCTCAGATCATAAGCTCCCTGCTCAGCAGGGGTCTGTTTCTCCCTCTACCCTTCCCCACTGTTTGTGATCTTGATCTCTCTCTCTCTGATAAATAAATAAAATCTTTAAAAAAAAAAAAAAGAGGAAGTGGATAAAAGAGAAAATCTATCCCAGGAAGATACGTACAAGTAGGTCTCCAAACACATGCAAATTGTAAACTTGTCTGATAAAGCACTCTACTGCCTTCAATTCTGCTATTTGAGACATTTCTGTGTCTCCTAAAATCAAGACAAGTTAGTCCATAAGGAGGACTGTAGGGGCTGACTGTCCTCCCTAAAACTGAAATGAAGCTAGTTTGATAGAGTTAGAAATTCCAACAGCTTTAATAATGCAGTTTCCATTGTCAATCACGTCTTTAATAGATGCATAGCCCCCAGCAACCTCCTAGTCCGCTTTTTGGATGCTCTGTATCCAAAATGCGCTGAGAATTTCTTTTTCTCCCTTGCTGCTCTAACTTGGTATGACATTTGTCTATTTCAAACACACGGCTAATGACATTTCTGGGGATTTAGAGGTAGGAGCTACAGAAAGGCCTACAGAAAAAATGACAGTTATCCTCCAGATAGAAGCTGTATAGATGGCAGACATGGTTTCCCATGACTGAGCTGCTACTTTTAAAACTTAATGTGGCAAACTGAATGTTTGCCTCGCTGCAAAACTCCCATGTTGAATCCTCACTGTGATGATACCAGGAAGTGGAGCCTTTGGGAGGTGATTAGGATCAGATGAGATCATGAGAGGGGCTCCAATGAATGGCATTAGTGCCTTTATAAGTGTCATGAGAGACGTGGCTTCCTCTCTCTGCTCTCTGCTGTGTGAGGATACAATGGGAAGATGACAGTCAGCAACCCAGAAGTGGGTTCTCACCACAACTCAACATGCTGGCACTTTCATCTTAGACTTCCAGCCTCTGGAACTGTGAGAAATAAGCCTGTTCTTTACAAGCCACCCAGTCTATGGTATTTCTGTTATAGCAGCCAAAGAGACTAAGACTCTTAGTAACATAATCCAAAAATATATTAATAATGAAGGAAACAGATATGTAAAACATATCATTTGTGGGGTGATTTTAGCATTTTCCAAGAAGTTTCAGATTTACAGATCATCAGTAGCAGAGTTCCTCTAAGTGACAAATTTTCTTGGGAAATTTTTCGAAGTACACTCGATATTTGAACATTTTCAATGTCACAAAGGATACCAGAGATGCCAAAATACAAGGGGCTGTCCTTTGAAGTTCACAGTCAAATGATGGATAAAACATGTAGCTAAGTAGTGTTTAATACATGTTCTAATAAGATAAGATCCTACAGATTAGCATCACAAGACCAAGTAATTAACCAAGCTTGGAAAGTCAGAGAAGGCTGTATTACAGAGAAGACGCTGGAGTTAAGTCTTGAAGGATCAATAGATGTTTGTTGGATGGATGTATTTGAGAAGGGCATCCCAAGCAAGGGAAATCACATGGGATACTTGCAACAGCTAGTCAGTACAAGAAACTGTGAGGCAATGAGTAGTGTTGGTTGTTAAGAGGCAAGCAGGGGAGAGAAGGAAGCAAGTGGGTGATACAGGTCTACTACTCGATAACATAATAATTTTAATCATTTTTAAACTATTTCGCATCTGTCAACTGAGACTATTTTTTTCTCATTTAAAATATAAATTAAATGTGATAAGAATTTAATGCAGCAGAGTTTTTATAACAGTGAGTCAATACCAGAACTAAACTGTCTTTTGCCTACAACACTTTCTACTAGACAATAAAAGCTTCTGCGTGAAACTAGAATTCATTTCTACCAAAAATTCATTTCTACCAAAACAATTTTAATTTTTCTAACAAGTGACTCTTTACAAGGAAAAACAAAGCTCCTATCCTTTCACACAGAAAGAAAGCAACAGACCTAAAGCTCCCTTATACCTTGTCTTTAAGCCACAAATCCTAGTCATGGTGTTCCAATGGGAACCGATGGAGGCTCTCCAAAAGACCACTAGGTCAACCTGTTGAAAAGAGAACAGCTGCCAGTGAATTCATCAAGCTTCTTTCAAAATAAATAGAATCCAGCTGTCTTCCTGTCTTAAGGCATGAAGAAATATATGGGAAAGCGATGGGCCAGCTCATAGAATTGAAGGAAAAGCTAACACACCAGACTTCTGAGAACAGCTTCAGGCATCATGATTCTCTGCAAGACTTCAGATCAGCGCCTCCAGAAGCCATCATCAGAATGGAAGAACTGCAACTATCTTAGATCTTTCTCTTTCCTCTTACGATTCAAAATCCAGGGACAGAATATCTGCTCCAGCCAGCTTTCATTCCTTATCTACCCCTTAGCCAATGGAAGGCAGGGCACCAAAACAAAAATGATGAGGGAAGAATAGGTTCTGTAAGCAAAATCAGGATGCTGACCAACATAAGAGAGAGGAGATGCTAAGCAGACAAAATCAATAAAAGCCCACCACAATCCATTACCATTTGTCTGCAAATAGTACCACATATCAAGAAATTTATAAATAATCATTCTATCTTTTCACTGAAATTTACACCTGTACACACCTAAATGGGTGGAGATGGTGGAGGTATTTTTTACAAGGTCAGGAGGGAGGAGAGTAGAAAAGTTAAGAGCAAAATCTAGGGAGGCAAACTGCAAGATCAAAACTCACTAGAGGGGAGAATTCAGCCAAGTTTCTTAACTTCTCTGTGCCTCAGTTTTCATATGTAAAATTAGGATGATAATATTAGATGAGAGTCGTAGTAGGATGGTAATATTAGAGCTGTCAGGAGGAAATATGAGCTTAATGCATCTGATGCATTTAGGGCTATGCTGGCATGCCATAAGCACTCGATAAACAGGAGTTAGTGTCATCTAGTTGTCTGGCACTGTGACTTCTAGACATAATTCTCTCCACTTTAAAAAATTCCTTGATTCTTATTTTCTCTAGAACCTCTTATATACCATCACAGAATCATAATAGAAATTCAGAGTGAGAAGCACCTTTGTGTTTTTTCACTGTCTTATTTCTCTCATACCTAAAAAGAAGAGTCAAGACTCCTTTTAGATTTCAAATTAATGTTCTGTGACAATAGTTCGGCATGAATAACACTCAAAATACAGCTCCAGTGATTTTTTTTTTTCCCCCTGAGAGGTAAACAGCTAAGGTTAATGGAGGTGCCATTTTAAAATCTATCGGCCTTGGGCAACATAAAAGAATTATTTAAGAGGGAACAGGGCATAGGACACACCCTAATATTAAAAGGCCTAGCAACTAAAATTAATTTTACAAGCTCCCACACACACCAATTTTCACTGACTCTGAATTTTCTATCTAAATTACTTTTTTCCCCTTGTGCAGGAAGGTCTTTAAAAAATGAGTAGGAAAGGGGCGCCTGGGTGGCTCAGTGGGTTAAAGCCTCTGCCTTCGCTCAGGTCATGATCCCAGGGTCCTGGGATCGAGCCCCGCATCGGGCTCTCTGCTCCGCAGGGAGCCTGCTTCTCCCTCTCTCTCTGCCTGCCTCTCTGCCTACTTGTGATCTCTGTCAAATAAATAAATAAAATCTTAAAAAAAAAAAAATGAGTAGGAAGAAGAAAAATCCTTTCATTTGCAAACCAGTGCACAGACACCAGCTGTATCTTTTGAGCATTTAAAGGTACATGACTTTGTCCTTTTATTGTGTCTTCCTTCTCTGTTTTCTCGGCATAGTTGATTGACAATAGTAACAGGGTAAAAATAAAATACCTATTTCCTTTCATCAAATCTCACTGCTTTTTAAATTGTCTTGGATAGTCCTCATTTGTAAATACCATATCTATGAGAACAGATGCCTTGAAATTTGCTAAAGAACACAGAGGTTTTCTCTGCTTTTTAATAAAAAAAAATCTTCAACATAAGTAAAATAGAGGAAGATTTCTAATTTTTTAAAAAATTTTGTTTAAAGCTCTAAAATACTTATTTTTGTTAACTTGTTCAAGGCTTAAAATAGAGGATAAAGTTCTAAATTAGACTAGACAGTTTTTCTTCAATTATATTCTTGGAATAGACATTTAAAATAAACGTCAAGCCAAAAAATTGTTGGTCAAAATGCTCTCAAAAGTATTTCAAAGTCCAAGATTATGTCTTTATTCTCTTACACTTGGTTTAAGAGTTAATCTCCATGAAATCCTTTGAATTGTTTTTTAGAAGATTTTATTTATTCATTTAGTTGAGAAAGAGAGATAGTGAGAAAGAGCATGAACAGGGAGGAAAGGGAGAAGCAGCCTCCTCCAACCAGATGCAGGGCTAGAGCCCAGGACCCGGGGATCATGATCTGAGCCAAAGCCAGATGCTTAACAGACTAAACCACCCAGGCACCCCAGACCTTTGAATTATTATAAAAACAACTGCACTCTTTTGGCTCATAACTTGTTCTGTTGGCTCATTATTTTAATGCATAATTTTAATTTTAAAGTTCTTTAAATTACCTTAAGTGCTACTTACATATTTCATAATTTGAAGACTAACAAACCAAGATATTATAGAAGGGGAGATTCTCAGTTCTATAATTTGTTAATTAGGACTAAAGTACCCATATAATATATCTCTAGGTAAACTAGAATTCTCTAGAAATAGGCAAACTGTCCCATTTTATAAGAGAAAGAAACAAAAGCAGAAATTTTAGATATCATAAAATGACATGATGTCTTGCTTGGTGCCTGTTTTGCCCTATTCCCTAAACTTTTTGACTTAGCTTATAATTTAAAGCATTAAAAAAAAGTAATGGAGGAATTTTCAAAGGTGTCTCATCATAGATCCTCCTAGCTTCTCACAAAAAAATATGCTCATATATATGCACACATAATAACAACTGAAAAGGAACTTAGAATAAAGATGAATATATACATTATTGCCAAAATCTGGAAGGAACTTCTCACAATGCTATGGCTTATGAAACTGGATAAAGGGGAAAAAATCCCTTTACCCATGCTTTGGTTCATCAGACAGAGCAACCCAGAGGGAAGGTAGAAAGACATTTCATTTCTCTTCCAGTCTAATTCGATGCCTGAGAGATCCAGGATCTGTCCCAGTAAGAAAATTGGGCAGGCATTCATCTACTAAGAGAGTGCTTCTTGGAGATGAACAGAACACAGTCTCCTCATACATTCTCTTTACTGAACCTTTGGATTTCTACAGGTGTCCACCACCCACCCGCCATTTTATAATTTCAGAATACCTCTATTTTGTGTTACATTAGTTTCCTAGAACTGCAATAACAAATAAAAAGAAACCAGACCGCTTAGAACAGAAATGTATTCTCTCACAATTCTCTCTCAGTCTAGAAGTCTGAAATGAAATCAAAGTGTTGACAAGCCCATGCTCTCCCTGAAGGCTCCAGGAGAGGATCCTTCTTTACCTGCTCCTAGATTCTAGTGGTTATGGGCAATTCTTATTATACTCGACTTGTTGCTACAGCACTCCCACCTCTACCTTTATCATTACATGGTATTTCCCTGTGTATCTGCGTCCAAATTTCCCTCTTATAAGACAGCAGTCATTGGAGTATATAATCCACCCTAACTGAGTATACAGTACAATCACCCCAAATGAGTATGACCTCATTTTACCTGGATTACATCAGATCCTATTTACAAATAAGGTTACCTTCATACATACTAGGGGTTAGGACTTTAACACAGCTCTTAAGGAGCTACAATTCAACCGGCACCATATATGTTCTGGTAAGAGACAATGACTATTTGCCCTCTACTGCAACAGAAGGAGTGGAATTGTCCCCTTTTCCCCAAGGCACATGACTCATCCCAGTCAAATGGATACTCCCATTCTATAAAGTTTGATCAAGTGACACAAAGATGAAGAACACTTAAATTTCATTCTCAAATGCAGCAGTAATGCTCTTCTAACAACCCAATAATTGTACAATTTTCGCAAAATATTAAATCTCTTTTGGCTTAAAATAGAATCATGTTTATTATTTGGGAAGGACAACTCTCAAGATACAAATAGGAGAAATATAAGGAAGGATGGCAGAGATGCATATATCTCCGCTAGAAGGTTAGTCTCTGCAAGAAAAGAGTGTGTGTTTTAAAAAAGCTAAGAAAGGAATAGTCTGAAGGAAGCACATACTGGAGTATGTACATAGAATCAGCTCAAAATGTTAAGGTTCCAGGCAATATGGTTTAAGAAACCTTGTATTTAAATCTGCAAAGCACTGGGGAATGAGCTATTTTCTTGCAGCTGATTTGATACAAGAATTAATAAGCAAAGAACAACCATATGAAATGCACACAATCCTCGGCTGGTAAACACTGAATATGGATAAATCTCTCCTAATTTTGGGATAGATGGATGGATAGAAAGATAAGATGTCCTCAAAGAATTAATAATATATAAAGAATGTTAAAAGGAGATTATCACACTGAAGAATCAAAAGAAGATTATAACTCTGAAGATGATTCATTAGTAAAAACAAAGGAAAAAACAAATTTTATAGCACTCTTCAATAGGATGACAGAATACCTAACCTTTATGAAAGAAGAGCAGAAAATCAAATGTGAAGTAGACAGAGAAGGAAAAAAACAGCACAATGAAGTGAAAATATAACTGATGTAAATAAATTAATGAAATTAAAATTAGATTAAAGATTCTATTAAAGAATGGAACTGACAAGATTGTGAAAATATTTTTAGATTTATGTATTTGTTTATTAGAGAGAGAGAGAAAGAGAGAGAGAGAGCATGCACGAAGCAGAGAGGGGTAGGGGAGGGAGATGGAGAATTAGACTTCCCGTTGACCAGGGAGCCCAATGTGGAGCTCAATGCAGGGCTGAATCCCAGGACCTGGGATCATGACCTGCTGAAGGCAGATGGTTAACCACCTGAGCCACCGAGGTGTTCCAACAATATTGTAAAAATTTGACATAGAACTATGTTAGGTTTTGTTTGGCTTGGTTTGGTTTGGTTTGGTTTGATTTGGTTTGGCTTGGTTTGGTTGTTCATCAAACCAAAAGTAAACACTTACTAAGCTAAAACACAAAACAAACTAAGTAAGGATGAAATACCAAGTGGAGTTGGCTACTACTCCTAAATTCCACAGTTACCATGCATCTCTTGATAGAGATGTCTTCTATAATTAAAGAATTAAGTGAGGAAAAAAATTCCTTTGTTTCCTGAAACACTACAAACTGTCATGTAAACTGACAGTTTGTTTTCTATTTTTATCTGATACTTTAAATGAACAGCATAGGGTTTTATATCTAAATCTCTTAACAAGTCAATTTGGAAAGATGAGCCTAACGGAACACATATTTGGATGGAAATGAATAAACTACACATCAACATAATGTGAAAAGTTAGTATAAAGTCTCACAGGAACATCTTTCTTATACTCTTTCTGTAGTCTTACCTTGCCAGATAAAATACCAATGTTGGTGAAAACTTCAGCTTTCTCTTAGAAAAAGCTTCCAGGCTTCTCTTCATCCACTACTGGATTCTCTCTACAGTCAGAAGGGCTATAGATAGTTTGGGAGTTTGGTGACAGTCTGCCATCTACACATTTACTTTCCTGTGGTAAAGCAGGTGTTTTTGACTGCCAGGGGAGATCTGGCAATGTCTGGAGTCATTTTTTACTTCCATGACTTTGGGATGGGGTAGAGGTCAGAAATGAGGCTAAGCACCCCACCACACATAGGAGAGCCTCCCACAACAAGAATTACCAGCTCAAAATGCCAGTACTGTTAGGGCTGCTACACAGGATGAAGATCTATTTTTTCATGGTTCTGTCTCATGTTCTTAATTTCTCTTGCCTATTCTACTCCCCATTTCAATGAAATAAGAAAATTAAGTAAATTTTCCACCTTCATCTGGGATGGTGGAATTTATTTGCATGAGATCCAGGAGACCCTGTTTGTACATGTTACCAAAATGGCCTTGTAAGGAAAAGCTTGAGTGTCACAGAGAAGCAGGTGGATTGGCCACCATATTTACTGTGAAGGGATCACTCTAACAGACTATTTGATCTGTCAGAACCTTTTCCACTCATCATCAGAAAGACTCAGGGAGACGTGGGCTTAGAGGGTAGGATCAGGATTTCTTTTAAGTATAAGATACTTGTTAGATATCTAGGTGGAAATGTCAAGGAGCCTGTTGGACATGAGTCAGGGACTCCAAGAGAGATAAAGCTGGAGATGTAAATTTGGAAATTATCAGTGATGGCCATTTGAAACCATGTCACTGCATAAATTTTTTCAGGAAATGAGGATAGATTAAAAATAGGAGGACTGAGAATTGAGCATCCCAGTATCTCAATATTTAGAAGTCAGAAGAAGGCAGAGGGATCAGCAAGCACTAAGAACCAGAGGCTGCATTCTGAGAGAAGAATGACATAGACATTCAGATAAAGGAAAAGACTCAGGAATCCTGGAGAGAGAAATAAAAAGATCTCAGTTCTTGTCTAGAACTGTCTAGTTCTAATCTAGAACATTAATTATTTTGTTTGTCTAACATCCATTCCTAATGTCTTAGTTTAGGTAACTTACAAGCAGAGCCTAAGAAAGAGTTATTTACTGAGGCTTTACTCTCAGGAAAAAAGGAGTGAGAGAAGCAGGATGGGACAGGAGGGGAAAGCCAATCAATGTTATGCTTTCTCCTGGAGCTTTGGAGCATGATATGCATTACTAACTTATTCCCTCCTTGAGAGAAAGGACAGCCCTTTGTCCCCTTGAGCCAAATAGTCACTAGAGCATGTTGCTGGAGGAGAGGGTGGCTTACTTTCTGGATGAGCTGATTCCCTTGGCTAAAGGCATTATCTGGAGAAGAGGAAAGCTCCAAGCTGTTAGCCTCCAATACTCCCAGCAGCTCAGGGATGGATGCCCCAACTTGGTACAGGGATCCAGAAGGGGCAACAACACCACCTACCTTCCTCTGCTCTTAACAGACCTCACTGTTCCTGCAGGGAACCACTCCTGATTTCAACTCATTCTGGTGGGGTTGACTCTACTCTTCCACTCTTACTCCAGTGTTCATTCTACATGAAACAGACTTCTTCAAATAGTGTTGTAATTATGGATTTAGGTATCAGCTCATGACCCCATTTGGAAGCGTGAAGACCCAGAATATTTGCAATTATTCCTATTAGGAGAGGAAATATATCTTCACTAGGGTCGCTAAGATCTGAAGATATACAATGAAATTGCAACTTCACCACCAGGCTGAAAAAGCTTACCCAAGAATAAAGACAACACAGAAGAAAACTCAGCTGAGGGACAAACCCCGGACATCGTATGTGCACCTGGATGTAAATGTACTGATTCATTCATGCTTTTTAGGTGTGTTAAACAATCGCTCTGGCTTCACCAGCCTGAGTTGAGTTTCTGCCTCTTCTGCTCTCCTTAGGGTCCAGATGTCAGCCAAAAACTGGCTTGGCTTCTCTGTGATTTGCAGAATTTCCTAAAACAAATTTGAATAGTCCTTTTTTCCTTGCTCAAACATGCTCTAAGACATACATAATATATACAGATTAACAATCCAAAAATTATAATACAATTAAGTGAACAACCTCAAAATATCACCAAACATATTTTATCTTTCCTGAATGGGCAGAAAGACCTTCAAATAATCCAATGCTTTTGATTATGTTTTCTAACACCAAATATCATTGTAAGATATTTTTCCATTTGGAATAAATATTAACAAAAGAAAAACGGATTTTTTACTGGCATTTTTCAAAAACAAACAAATAAACAAAAACAGGAAAACTATCCCTTGATTCCTTGCTGCATGAGAAGTCAATTATTAGGACTCTAGATTATGTTCCACTTTGATTACCTAGTCTTTTGTCTGATTTAACTTTCATGAAATGTTATAGGAAATCACTTTCCCTAATATAACTATTATAAAATGCAGTTAAAAATCACTTATTTCTTCTACTTAACCTCTTGTTCACAAAACACATCAAAATTATGCTAGCATACATTGATCCAGCACAAATCTAGGGTGTAAATATATCACAACTGATTTTTTGAAAATCTGACTGTTTCATTTAAACCCTCATTCATACCTGTATATGTGTTTTTCTGTATTGTGGTTCCACATGCTGCAGTTGTTCTTTGACTGCTAAGAGGTCATGTTCACTCACAGTGATTCTAACCCAGTTCAGTTATAGCAGAGACTGAATACCAATTTCCATGCTCAAGTGTCCTTCCTCATACCCATTCATAGGTATATGGGGCATTAAACTATTGCTAGAACTACAAAAGTTTAATTGTTTCTTCTAAGATTTTATTTACTTATTTGTCAGAGAGAGAGAGAGAGCAAAGCAGGGGGAACAGCAGGCAGAGGGAGAAACATGTTTCTTGCTGAGCAAGGAGTCCAGTGCGGGACTCGATCCTAAGACCCTGAGATCATGACCTGAACCAAAGGTAGATGCTTAATCCACTGAGCCATCCAGATGTCCCAAAAGTTTAACTATTTGAAGAGAGATCAATGAGAGCAAACAGATCATAAAGAATCTTAACAGATACTTAGTGAAAACAAGTAATATAATATTGTGCACCCAGACAAATGCCGATGAATACCAATTAGAAAGACAATGTATGATGAGATAAAAAGGTTAGTGGAAAAACTGTGATGATGGATAGATTTTTGTGCCTGTTTGTTTTTTATTAACATGACATCACCCAATAACAAGAGTCCTCTTCTCTCTGCATTTTGTTGCCAGAGGAGAGACTTCAGAAGAGATGCATTTTCTTTGATTCCACCTCCCCACAACCCCCTGAGCTCCTTGGGGAGCAATGTCAATTATACCATCGTCAATGCAAATGGCATTTTAAAGAGTTAGTACAGCAGGCAGAGAATGTTAATGCTGCTCACAAGTACCAATGTGCACTGCAGACTTTCCCCTCAAGTCTGCAGCCCATCACATGTCTCAATTCATTTAGATCTAATCCTATCAACCAAGAGGCCAGGGCACTGGCTTGGTCTCTGCCTTTGTCACTCAAACTTACCTATTAAAAACAATCCATTTCCTAAAGTCAGGCAGTGTGGAATTCAGGTTTGGCAGCCAAAAGATAAACTCCTATATACAGAGCATGATAATGAGGAGCCTGCTGGCTTTCTTGCTTGATGGGTTATTCTTATTAAGATAAACTATGTTCCAAAAGCAACTCAGGAATATAGAAATCAGCTAGTTCATAAAAAGTTATAGGAGCTTAGCCTTTCCAGTTAAAGAGACAAATATGATGAACATGAACTCAAACTCAGTAGAAAAGCATCACCACTAGAAATTCCTCTTTCTGTTACATTTTTTCCTCTTAGATTTTTTTAATGTTGCAGTATTATGAAGAAGAATTTCACAATTGCATTTAGATGAGAATTTAGATGGCTTGATAATTGAATCATCTCTACGAAGCTTTTATGTAATGAATGCTTAATTTGTCATAGCAAATAAAGTCTATAAGTAAATGATTACCTTGTGTTGATGGAGCACCTATCATGTACAGGCACTACCACTCGGCATGGTGGAAGGCATAGGAACGCATAAAATGAAAGACATGGGTCTTGCACTAGCGAAGTAATGGTATATTAGAGAAGACGCAAAAACAAGAATGCAAGAGAAGATATAAAGCTGGAATGTCACAACAAAGCAAATGCGTGTATATTGTAATCCTAAAGAAACGCAAGTAATAAAGACATGGGAGCAGCCCAGACTGAGGCTGGTTGACATGAAGTGATGGGCTTTAAGTATTAAGATATTTACTTTATTCTCTAGGCAATAAAAATCTAAAGAAACTTTGAGCAAAGCAGTGACATGGTGAAGCACTGAAGGAAGATAATACTCTCAGTGGTATACCCATTGGACTAGAGAGATTACCCATTGATGGTGTATGAAATTATTTTAGGTGATGCATGAACGTGGAATTAAATAATATTGATTTGCACAGTGAAAAATATGTTCCATTTTAATTTTTTAGAAGACTTAAGGGAAAAGCTTTGGGTTTGTCACTGATATGACTTTAACACCTCTCTAACACTTTGTTAATTCCTTTTTAACAAAAACAATCACATTCACTTAGAATTCAATAAAACCATTTTTGATAAAAGTTGCATTTATTTTTACAGTTACCATCTATTTAAGGCAAGTGACACTCATTTCCTATTTATGCGAGTAAGTAGAATTAAATAATATAAAGCTTACATTTAAAATAAGATTAATTAATTTAAAGGGAAAATTAAGTATATAATGGTACATGTTTTATGTACCTATGACAAAACTTAAGAAATGGAAAGCATTTGGAGGAGGGGCAAGATGGCGGAGAAGTAGGAGACCCTGTTTCAACCGGTCCCCCAAAGTGAGCTAATTATCTACCAGAACACTCTGAACACCCATGAAATCATCCTGAAATGTAAGATTATACACTTCTGGATCTCTACAGGGGCAGAAGACATCAGTGGAGAAGTAAAGCGGAGCGGGAACACTCGGACTGATATTGGAGGATAAACAGAAAGGGGAGGGAGCAACCAAAAGCAACCCATTGGAAAGTAATACCTCAATACAAAAGTGCCCTGTGATTAGGGACCAGCATTAACTTGGAGTCTGGTTGAAAGCATTCAAAAAGAGCAAAAAAGTCTTAATGGGCAACTGGTGGAATTGGGCAGTCACGGGCACGGGTCTAAGCCCCCTAACCCAGGATGGCCACTACTGGCAACCACCCATGCCAGAGAGAGAGCAGCGGAGCCTCCAGTTCCTGGTCCCTGAGCCCCTGGGGTTGCGCGTTTTTCACCACCGCTTGGCTGGGCGCACTCCCATCCCCCTATCAGGGTGTCTGGTGTGGGCGCCAACCTATGCTCTCTAGAACTACAGCTTTTTATGCTCTGTGAGCACTGTGTGACCGGGGTCTGACGTATTCCCCTCCTGAGCCTGAGAGAGCTCTGTGCCAGCCCTAGCTGGCAGTCTCTAGGACCAGCCAAGGGTCTGGACACTCCCAACCCGGGGCTGGAAGAACTCAGCATGATCTCTGGTTAGGATCCCTTGGCAGTGACCTGCGTAACCATGAGGTCTGGACTCCAGACAGCAGTCCCAGCAAAGGCAGCCACCAGAAGCGGGCTCCCTGGACCAATATCGTTGGCAGTTTTAGTGGCATAGGGGTGCAGAGATAAGCGGGCACTTTGGGCGACCCCTGAGATGGTGGCTGGGGACTTGTACTATCTGTGAGAGGTTGCATGGCTCAGCAGAGTTTGCAGAGGGGGAGTTTGTGTGTTCTGGATCACCCAGAGGGGAGCAGAATGAGGCTTCTCTCTGAGATGGAGGTCTGGGTGCAGTTTGCTTTCCACTAAACCTCCAAAAAGCCACAAAAAGCCAACAAAGAACAAGAACCTCCAGAGAACAAAAGCCTGAAAAACTGGTTTCCACAAAGCCCAGTCCATTGATAGCGGGCAGGAGGACTCAACCCAAGCATGACTAACTGAAAAACAATGCAGCAGGCCCCTCCCCCAGAAAGCAAGCCAAAAGAACGAGAGGACAACCACCACAGGGTCTCCATAAAACTGTAAAACCCCAACATCAGGGGAAAACAAAATATTAAGCTCCCGGTATTGCCTTAAAACCTGTTTATTTCATAGATACAACTTTTACTTTTAATTCATTCTCACTATTCTTGTTCCTTTTAATTTTTTTAACCTACTTACCATTACAACTAGAGGCTTAATACAATATATTCCATAATAACCTTTTAATTTGAACTTTTTTCATACATATGCCTGTGTTTTTCTTTTTCTTTTCTATTTTTTTATATACATATAGATATAAGCTTCAAGGTAATCCTCTTTCCCTAATCAATACTACCCCTATATATAAACCAGTCTTAATCTCCCTTTAAATCTGGAAAGTCGAGTCCTTTAATGAAGATATCAAGATACACCCAGGAAGAATCAAAATAATCTTCCTCACCCACATTGAAGATTTATAACCATCCTCCCATCTTTTTCTTCTGTCAGTGTTTCTGTGTATTTGTTTTTGTTCTGGTATTATATAAATCTTATCCTTGGGGTTCATTTTGGCTGGGTTCTTTTTTTTTTTTTTTCTTGTCATTTACTTTTGTCGGTCTTTTTGTTTGTCCATTTTTGTTTGTATACCATATAAATCTTACTTTTGGGGCTCACACTGGCTGGCCTTCTCTTTTTTTTCTCTCTCTCTCTCTTTCATTCTCTCTCTTTTTTTCTTCTTTTTTTCTTCTTTTTTTCTTTTTCTTTCCTTTGGTGGTAACTTCCAGTTGCTCTGAAGCATTCCAGGGTGCACCTTGCCTCGATCGTGATTGATATATTCAGCTATACATCCCCTCAACTGCCTCTCATCAAAATGACTAGGAGAAGGAACACCTAACAGAGAAAAAATTCAGAGACTGTGCCCTCTCCATCAGAGCAACTGGATAAAGACAAAAACAGTATGTCAGAAAGGGAATTCAAGGAAACAATTATCCAGGCAATGGCTAGGATGGAGAAAACCATTAGTGACAACACAGAATCTCTAAGGGCAGAAGTGAAAGCCACATGGGAAGAAGCTAAAAATGCTATTGGGGCACCTGAGTGGCTCAGTGGGTTGAGCCTCTGCCTTCAGCTCAGGTCATGATGTCAGGGTCCTGGATCGAGCCCTGCATCAGGCTCTCTGCTCTGCAGGGAGCCTGCTTCCTCCTCTCTATCTGCCTGCCTCTCTGCCTACTTGTGATCTCTGTCTCTGTGTTAAATAAATAATTTTTTTTTAATGCTATCAATGAGGGCACCTGGGTGGCTCAGTGGTTAAGCCTCTGCCTTTGGCTCAGGTCATGATCTCAGGGTTCTGGGATCGAGTCCCACATTGGGCTCTCTGCTCAGCAGGGAGCCTGCTTCCTCCTCTCTCTCTCTCTCTCTGCCTGCCTCTCTGCCTATTTGTGAGCTCTCTCTGTCAAATAAATAAATAAAATATTTTTTTAAATTTTTTTAAAATTTAAAAAATATATTTTAAAATGCTATCAAGGAGATCCAACTTAATTCAAATACTCTAACAGCTAGGGTAACTGAGGCAGAAGATAGAATTAGTGATCTAGAGGACAAACTGATAGAGAAAAAGCATCAGGAAGAGGCATGGAAGAAACAACTTAGAAGCCATAAAAACAGAATTAGGGAAATAAATGATGCCATGAAAAATTCCAACAACAGAATTATTGGGATCCCTGAGGGGGCAGAAAAAGAGAGAAAGCTAGAAGATATAGTTGAACAAATTCTGGATGAAATTTTTCCCAATCTGGGGAATTTAACCAGTGTTCATGTCCTAGAGGCAGAAAGAACACCCCCCAAGATCAATGAATCTAGAAAGACCTTGAGGCACTTGATTGTGAAACTGATGAATCATAATTTTAGACAAGAACTACTGAGGGCAGCTATAGGGGGAGAAATTCCTTACATACAGAAGAAGGTCCATCAGAATAATCTCAGACCTCTCCACAGAAACCTGGAAATCCAGAATGGCCTGGCAAGACATATTCAGGGCACTAAATGAGAAGAACGTGCAGCCAAGAATACTTTATCCAGCAAGGCTGACATTCAAAATGGATGAAGCTTCCAAGACCGGCAAGGTTTAAGAGTATGTGACCACCAAGCTGGCACTACAAGAAATATTAACCATCGGGGGGTGTTGTATAAAAGAAGAAAGAACCCAAGAGTGACATAGAACAGGAATTTACAGAGACCATCTATAGAAACAAGGACTTCACAGGCAACATGATGTCAATAAAAATATATCTTTCGGGGTGCCTGGATGGCTCAGAGGGTTAAAGCCTCTGCCTTCAGCTCAGGTTATCATCTCAGGGACCTGGGATCAAGCCCTGCATCAGGTTCCCTGCATCAGGCTCCCTGCTCAGTGGGGAGCCTGCTTCCCCTTCTCTCTCTCTGCCTGCCTCTCTGCCTACTTGTGATCTCTATCTGTCAAATAAGTAAATAAAATCTTTTTTTTTTAAGTATCTTTCAATAATCACTCTCAATGTGAATGACCCAAATGCTCTCATAAAATGGCACAGGGTTGCAGAATGGATAAAATGACAGGACAAATTCATATGCTTCTACAAGAGACCCATTTGGAACCTAAAGATACATCCAGACTGAAAGTGAAGGGATGGAAAAGCATCTTTTATGCCAATGGGACTGAAAAGAAAGCTGGTAGCAATTCTCATGTCAGATAAATTAGATTTTAAACTAAATATTGTAGTCAGAGATAAAGAAGGACACTACATCATTCTTAAAGTGTCTATCCACTATATAAGCCAAGTGTTAATCAAAATAAAGAGTCATATTGATATGAATACATTAATAGTAGGGGATCTTAACATGCCGCTCTCAGTAACAGATAGATCATCCAAGCAGAAAATCAATAAACAAGAGCAATGAATGACACATTGGAAAAAATGGACCTCATAGATATATACAGAACATTCCGCCCCAAAACAACAGAATACTCATTCTTCTTGAGCTCACATGGAACTTTCCCAGAATAGACCACATACTGGGTCACAAGTCAAGGCTCAACTGATAACAAAAGATTGAAATTATTCCCTGCATATTTTCAGACCACAATGCTTTGAAACGGAACTCAACCACAAGAAAAAGTTTGGAAGGAATTCAAACACTTAGAAGCTAAAGACCACCCTGCTTAAGAATGTTTGAATCTGGGGTGCCCAGGTGGCTCAGCAGGTTAGGGCCTCTGCCTTTGGCTCAGGTCATGGTCCCAGGGTCCTGGGATCAGGCCCACATAGGGCTCTCTGCTCGGCGGCAGCCTGCTTCCTCCTCTCTCTCTGCCTGCCTCTCTTCCTATTTGTGATCTCTCTCTCTCTCTGTGTCAAATAAATAAATAAAATCTTTAAAAAAAAAAAAAAGAATGTTTGAATCAACCAGGAAATCAAAGAAGAACTTAAATTCATGGAAACCAATGAGAATGAAGACACTTCAGTCCAAAACCTATGGGAAATGGCAAAGGCAATCCTAAGGGGGAAATAGATAGCCATCCGAACCTCACTCAAAAAAATTTTAAAAATCCAAAATGCACCAACTCTTTTTACACCTAAAGACCAGGAAAATCAACAACAAATTAAGCCAGCCCCATGTACAAGAAGGGAAATAATCAAGATTAGAACAGAAATCAATGAGATAGAAACTAGAGATACAGTAGAACACATCAACGAAACTAGAAGCTGGTTTTTTGAAGGAATTAATAACATCGATAACCTACTAGCCAAACTGATCCAAAAGAAAAGAGAGAGGACACAAATTAATAAAATTATGAATGAAAAGGGAGAGATTATGACTAACAACCAGGAAATAGAAACAATCATCAGAAATTATTATCAACAGTTATATGCCAATAAGTTAAGCAACCTAGATGAAATGGATGAATTCCTGGAAGACTATAAACTTCCAAAATTGAGCCAGGAAGAAACTGACAGCTGAATAGACAAATATCTAGTAATGAGATTGAAGTAGTGATCAAAACCCTCCCAAAAAACAAGAGCCTAGGACCTACAGGATTCCCTGGGGAATTCTACCAAACACTCAAAAAAGAAATAATACCTATTCTCCTGAAACTGTTTCAAAAAACAGAAACAGAAGGAAAACTTCCAGACTCTTTCTATGAACCCAGCACTACCCTGATCCCCAAACCAGGCAAAGACCCCACCAAAAAGGAAAATTTCAGACCAATATCCCTGATGAATGTGGATGCCAAGATTCTCAACAAGATCCTAGCTAATAAGATCCAACAGTACATTAAGAAGAATATCCACTATGACCAGGTGGGATTTATCCCTGGGATGCAAGGGTGGTTCAACGTTTGCAAACCAATCAATGTGATAGAACAAATCAATGAGAGGAGAGAAGAACCATCTGGTCCTCTCAATTGTTGCAGAAAAGGCATTTGACAAGATACAGCGTCCTTTCCTGATTAAAACACTTCAAAGTATAGGGATAGAGGGACATTCCTCAACTTCATAAAATCTATCTATGAAAAACCCACAGCAAATATCATTCTTAATGGGGAAAAGTTCACAGCCTTCCTTCTGAAATCAGGAACATGACAAGTATGTCCACTCTTGCCGCTGTTGTTCAACATAGTACTTGAAGTCCTAGCAACATCAATCAGACAACAAAAAGAAATAAAAAGTATTCAAATTGGCAAAGAAGAAGTCAAACTCTCTCTCTTCACAGATGACATGATACTTTATATGGAAAACCCAAAAGACTCCACCCCCAAACTACTAGAACTCATACAGCAATTCAGTAACGTGGCAGGACACAAAATCAATGTACAGAAATCAGTTGCTTTCTTATACACTAACAATGAAAACATAGAAAGGGAAATTAGAGAATCGATTGCATTTACTATAGCACCAAGAACCATAAGATACCAGGAAATAAACCTAACCAAAGAGATAAAGCTTCTATACTCTAGGAACTACAGAACACTCATGTAAGAAATTGAAGAAGACACAAAAAGATGGAAGAGCATTCCATGCTCATGGATCAGAAGTATAAACATTGTTGAAATGTCTATACTGCCTAGAGCAATCTATACTTCAATGCCCTCCCGACCAAAATTCCACTGGCATTTTTCAAAGAGCTGTAACAAACAATCCTAAAAATAACATGGAACCAGAAGACACCCCAAATTGTTAAGGAAATGTTGAAAAAGAAAAACAAACCTGAGGGCATCACGTTGCCTGATTTCAAGCTTTACTTCAAAGCTGTGATCACCAAGACAGCATGGTACTGGCACAAAAACAGACACATAGACCAGTGGAACAGAGTAGAGAACCCAGATATGGTCCCTCAACTCTATGGTCAAATAATCTTCAACAAAGCAGGAAAAAATATACAGTGGAAAAGAGACAGGCTCTTCAATAAATGGTGCTGGGAAAATTGGACAGCTATGTATAGAAGAATGAAACTCGACCATTCTCTTATACCATACACAAAGACAAACTCGAAATGGATAAAAGACCTCAACATGAGGCAGGAATATATCAAAATCCTAGAGGATAACATAGGCAGTAACCTCTTTGACATCGGCCACAGCAACTTCTTTCAAGACATATCTCCAAAGGCAAAGGGAACAAAAGTGAAAATGAACTTTTGAGACTTCATCAAGATCAAAAGCTTCTGCACAGCAAAGGAAACTGTCAACAAAACAAAGAGGCAACCCACAGAATGGGAGAAGATATTTGCAAATGACACTATAAAGAGCTGATAGCCAAGATCTATAAAGAACTCCTCAAACTCAACACACACAAAACAGATAAACACCTCAAAAAATGGGCAGAAGAGATGAACAGACAATTCTCCAAAGAAGACATACAAATGACTAACAGACACATGAAAAAATGTTCATCATCATTAGCTATCAGGGAGATTCAAATCAAAACCACACTGAGGGACGCCTAGGTGGCTCAGTTGGTTGGGCAGCTGCCTTCGGCTCGGGTCATGATCCCAGCGTCCTGGGATCGAGTCCCACATCAGGCTCCTTGCTTGGCGGGGAGCCTGCTTCTCCCTCTGCCTCTGCCTGCCATTCTGTCTGCCTGTGCTTGCTCTCTCTCCCTCTCTCTCTGACAAATAAATAAATAAATAAAAACACCATACTGAGATACCTACCACCTTACATCAGTCAGAATGGCCAAAATCAACAAGACAGTAAACAACAAGTGTTGGAGAGGATGTGGGAAAAGAGGAATCCTCTTACACTGTTGGTGGGAATGCAAGTTGGTGTAGCCACTTTGGAAAACAGTGTGGAGATTCCTTAAGAAATTAAAAATCGAGCTGCCCTAAGACCCTGCAATTGCACTAATGGGTATTTACTCCAAAGATACAGTTGTAGTGAAAAGATGGGCCATCTGTACCCCAATGTTCCTAGCAGCAATGGCAACAGTCGCCAAACTGTGGGAAAAGCCAAGAGGCCCTTCAACAGATGAATGGATAAAGAAGATATTGTCCATATATACAATGAAGTATTATGTCTCCATCAGAAAGGATGAATACCCAACTTTTGTATCAACATGGATGGGACTGGAGGAGATTATGCTGAATGAAATAAGTCAAGCAGAGATTCAATTACCATATGGTTTCACTTACTTGTGGAGCATAATGAATAACACGGAGGACACTGGGAGATGTAGCAGAGATGTGAGTTGGGAGAAATTGGAGGGGGAGATGAACCATGAGAGACTGTGGACTCTGAGAAACAAACTGAGGGTTTTGGAGGGGCGGGGGAGGGGTTGGGTAAGCCTGGTGGTGGATATTAAGGAGGGCACGTATTGCATAGAGCACTGGGTGTGGGGCATAAACAATGAATTTTGGAACACTGAAAAAATTTTTTAATTTAATTTAATTTTTAAAAAACACTAAAAAGAAAAGAAAGAAAGAAAAGGAAATGGAAAGTGGTTAGGTTTAGCAAACAGAGACCTAGGCTAGGAGCCACTAAACATTTTTCTAAAGAAACACGTGTACATGTTTGGGGCACCTGGGTGGCTCAGTGGGTTAAAGCCTCTGCCTTTGGCTCAGGTCATGGTCTCAGGGTCCTCGGATCGAGCCCCACATCGGGCTCTCTGCTCAGCAAGGAGCCTGCTTCTTCCTCTCTCTCTGCCTGCCTCTCTGACTACTTGTAATCTCTATCAAATAAATAAACAAAAAAAAATCTTTAAAAAAAAAAAGAAAGAAATACGTGTACATGTTCAAAAAAAGTTTTATCAAACATGTTCACCACAACATTATTAGAATAAAGAAAAACAGAAAACAAATTAAAAGTTTCTAAAGAGAGAAGAGGTTAAATAAAATAAAACACACAATTCTGGAATACTCCACAGCTGCTCAAAAAATGGGGAAAAAGTGCATGTACTTACATGGAAGGATCATAAGTGACAAAAAAAGGCAAATGAAACTACTCATAAAACTACACTTTTGGCATTATCTCAATTATTTTCTTAAATGTATACATGTATAAGTAAGTGTACATAAATGCACAGAAGGACTGGAAAAATCATCATCATAGTTAATATTATTCATTTGGGAGATGTGAGTGTGGAATCCAAGGTAGTGGAGAAGAGACTCACATTCTCTTTGAGATAGTGATAGATTGTTTAAACCTTAAATTTAGGTATTTTTGAATTGTTGTTGCAATTTTTTAAATACTTAAGAGAACAAGGGAGACCTTTGGGTAAATTTCCATTTATTTTACTCCTTCCCAAAACTACACTAAGACATCAGAACAGAAGTTCTTAAGGGGCACAAAACCACAAGGACAAAAAAGAGACAACTGCAGCACAATTTTGAAAGCTGGGGGGGGTGCCTGACTGGCTCAGTGGGTTAAAGCCTCTGCCTTCAGCTCAGATCATGATCTCAGGTTCTTAGGATCGAGTCCCGAATTGGACTCTCTGCTCAGCAGGGAGCCTGCTTCCCTCCCTCTCTCTACCTGCCTCTCTGCCTATTTGTGATCTCTGTCTCTCTGTCAAATAAATAAATAAAAACTTGAAAGAAAGAAAGAAAGAAACAAACAAACAAACAAACAAACAAACCTGGGTAAGTGGTAGAGTCTAAAGAAAAGGAATCCAAAGAAAGTTCAGTCCTAAACCAGCAGTGGAAGAAGCCAAGAAAAAAACCCAGTACACTTTGCAGAATCTACTCATTGGCAATATTGGGTCATCTGGGAATGGATATGGAAGTGAAATTTAAAACAAGAGGATTGTATGAAAGACTATTCAAAACGTAGTTAGAGAATTTTGAGAATCAGTTACATCCCTCTCCCTTCCCTATTCCATATAGTCTATCTGTACAATATCTCTATCCCAACAGGAAAAAGAAGCCTTAGTCTCTAGAGTAAATAAGAGAGTCTTAATGTCTAGATAGCAAAGCAAAAGGCATAGTTAAGGGGGAAGATAATATATGAAAAAAAAGGAATTCTCCATCAGGAATTCCTGGATCAAAGGACCCACTAAGATCAAACTATAATGGAGCTTACAGACCAGAAGCCCTAGCTGTGCTCTTAGGAGCTTCTCGTCCGCTGTTTATTGTTCCACTCTTAAAGGATCAGCAACATCAGGGAAAGAGAAAAAAAAAAAAAATGAAAGCTGGAGCTTGGAAGAAATAGAAGCAACTTGGAGAAAAAAGTGTTTTCAATGGGAATAAATCTTCAAATAAACGGTTACCTGGGTGGCCCAATCAGTTAAGTGTGCGATTCTTGATTCCAGCTCAGATCATGATCTCAGGGTCCTGGAATCGAGACCCTTCTTGAGCTCCCCACTCAGCAGGGCAGATCCCTGTCTCCCTCTCCCTCTGACCCTCTCCCTACTCATTCTCCATCTCTTTCAAATAAATAAATCTTAAAAAAAAAAAAAAACCTTCAAATAAATTAACCCTACTTTACTCAAAAGATTAAACAATCTATAATATATGTGCAATAAGAACAGAGTATTATTAAAAGAAGGAGGAAGAGAAGAGGGGGGAGGAGAGAGGGAGAAATAAAAGAATCAGGAAAAAAAGAGCCTTTGGAAAAAATAAATATATACATATACACTCTTATATGTATACAGATATATATGTGTATATAGGGGGATGTGTAAGTATGTTGTGTGTAACTCAATGAAATAGATGAACAATGAAGATGAGAAAATCTCCCAGAAACTGAACAAGAAGACCTTGGAGAAGAGTTGTGCCCCTATTTATTATATTTATGTGCTTTTTTCCAGAGTGGTTCACTCATGGCTTACCACAGTAGACCTCACTGGCCCATTTGCTTATCTTGATCTTCCAGTTTTCCCGCTTCCTGCAATATTTAGCTTTCCACTGTCACATCAAGAGCTAATTCTTCTGTAGAAAAGTTCCAGTTCATATTTCCCAAATTGGTTTCCAGTCCAATTTCCCAATCTAAAAAAAAATGTTAAAATGTAAATCTCTCACTTCTATGCTTTAGGCCCTGGACAAAGGGGAAAGTCAACTTTTATTTTTTTTTTTGTAATTTTTTTTTCAGCATTCCAAGATTCATTGTTTATGCACCACACCCAGTGCTCCATGCAATACGTGCCCTCCTTAATACCTACCACCAGGCTCACCCAACCCCCCACCCCCTCTCCTCCAAAACCCTCAGTTTGTTTCTCAGGGTCCACAGTCTCTCATGGTTCGTCTCCCCCTCTGATTTCCCCAACTCACTTCTCCTCTCAACAAAAGGAAAGAAAGAAAGAGTCTAGTATTTACTTGTTTATCTCCCTCCTGAATGTAAGCCACATGGGATGAGGGACTTTGTTTTATATTCTCACTGCCTAGAATGTGCCCAATTGAATATAAGAGCATAGAAAATACTTCTTGAATGAATGAATGAATGAATGAATGGACAAATGAATAAACAAATGCATGCCAGGTATATATGGCTTTTATTTTCTTTTAGATTTTATTTATTTATTTGACAGAGAGAGAGATGAGAGAGGGAACACAAGCAGGGGGTATGGGAGAGGGAGAAGCAGGCTTCCTGCAGAGCAGGGAGCCTGATGCGTGGCTCAATCCCAGGATCCTGGGATCATGACCTGAGCTGAAGGCAAACACCCAACGACTAAGGCACCCACATGCCCCTATATATGGCTTTAGAACTGCCATTGCAACTTGGGGAAAGAATGGACAAAATATCAAACAACCAACGAGAAAGATTCTAACCAGCACAGACTTTCTTATAACACTTGTTTTGAAAAAAAATCTCAAGTTAAGGTATCTCTACAGTCAACTCCATTTTTTTTTCAGTCTAACTCTAATCAGACCACACCCAGAGGTACCATAGTCAATCTCTGTAATGGCTTCCTTTATGTACCTATTTGTGACCCAGGGATTACCACCTGTTATGGGATACTCTTAGGGAAATTCCCTATATGGGTCTTAGAGCCCTTAACCCTGCCTCATGACAAGCAACACAATTTTTTTTTCTTCATGTGAGAGGCAGATAGTTTAACAGTCTATGAGTTATTCTTTTTTAATTAATGTTTTCTTAATTTTAGCAAACTAATACATCACTTGGCTTTATAGTCATACTCAGATGGTGGGGTAAGGACTGAGCCATATGGTTGGGGAGCACCCAACTTTCAACATTTGTGTGCCTCTTCTGTCTGAGGGTATATGCCTGGCTGTCAGTATTCTGAAAGCACTTCAGGAGAAAAACGACAGGGTATCTCACCATTCAAGCTGCCACTCAACAACAGCTCACTGTGATCCCCAGCTGTGTAAACCTCTCCATTGAGAACCTCCTATTTTCTACCAGAATGGACAAGGAGTAATTTCCAGGTTAGCAAGGATGAAAGAGGTGATTTGGGGTGTTAAACGTTCATTACACACAAGTTTAACAAATCCCCATTTTTAAACATTTGCCATGCTCCCTTCTTTTTTTTTTTTTTTATAAACATATATTTTTATCCCCAGGGGTACAGGTCTGTGAATCACCAGGTTTACACACTTCACAGCACTCACCATAGCACATACCCTCCCCAATGTCCATAACCCCATCCCCCTCTCCCAACCCCCCTCCCCCCATCAACCCTCAGTTTGTTTTGTGAGATTAAGAGTCACTTATGGTGACTCCCTCCCAATCCCATCTTGTTTCATTTATTCTTCTCCTATCCCCTTAACCCCCCATGTTGCATCTCCACTTCTTCATATCAGGGAGATCATATGATAGTTGTCTTTCTCCGATTGACTTGTTTCGCTAAGCATGATACCCTCTAGTTCCATCCACATCGTCGCAAATGGCAAGATTTCATTTCTTTTGATGGCTGCATAGTATTCCATTGTGTATATATACCACATCTTCTTTATCCATTCATCTGTGGATGGACATCTAGGAGTCAGTCCACTACTATCATATACTATTGATAAGGTATACTATTAATAACACTGACCATTGAGTTTTGGTCCCTTCTTTCAACCTTGTCCAGAATCCAGGTTTTGGGGACTTAATTGTGATCACTAATATTCCAGATTTCCCCATTTCTATCTCAATTTCCTGACTCATAGCCCTCAGGCTACCTCTGAACACCAGTAAATTTGAGGCCTCACACTGCTACCAGTACCAATACCATCAGCCGTATAGTGTCTTATTCTCTCTCTCCTTTTTCTGATTCACACTTCAGAAGTGTTAGCCTTTTGCCAGCAATTTCTGTGACACCATCATCCCCGCTCAAAAATCTCTGAAGACTTCTTATTAGTCAGAAATAAAACCAACTAAACTCAGCCTACGAAACAGTGCCATGCACAAAATATCTATACCTGGAAATTATTCGAATGGGTGATAACTCTTCTTGATTAGCATTTTTTCTGTCATATATTTACCTAAATATCACCCTGAGCCTCTTTAAGTCTGTTCAATCCTATACATTCTTAAAGGGTGAGACTACATGTTACCCTTTCTAACCTAATATTTTGAGTTTACTTTCACCTCTCTTTTTCTGCTCTTCTGTTTTGCATTTAATTCTACATGGCTTACATTGCTAT